>NC_033801.1:58544422-58590221 GCF_001876935.1 Asparagus officinalis
TCGTTGGCTCGTCGGTTTGTGCCGAGCTATGCTAGGGGACCTATAAGCAATTTTATATGCCTACAGTGGTGTGCGTTTGGCTGTTTCAACAGACCCTTGAGGGTCGTGTTCTGACTGAACGCACGGCTATGGGGTGCGTTCGGATGATTGAACGTGCCTTTGGAGGTCACGTTTTGGGACGCACTCTTGAGTGTGCGTCTGGATTGAACAACGCGCCACTGAGGGTCGCGTTTGAGCTGGATAACCCGAGGCTCATAGTCAGGTTCATTGCCACGAAGTGTACGTTCTGGAGCAGAAACGCAGAGTTCAGGCAAATTTTCAGAAACGCAGTACTTGCGTTGGGCTGTAGCTCGGCTATACCGCAAATATGCTCGCAGCATGGATCTTCTCCTTCGTCGAGCGGCATTTTTCTTAGCTTGTTTCAACGCCTTGGCCACAGCGTCGTCGGTGTTGGTCAGGTTTTCCTCCGACATAGGTCTCTTTTGACCAATTATGTGCCGTAGTGATACGGGTGAGGAGTCTTCAACTCGCAGAGCGAGTTTAAGGTCTTGGCCAAAGGAGAGGGCTTTCTTTGGCGTCTCTTGCAGGTATCACGCCTAGCTTTAGGGCTAAGCGATCCAGAGGAGAGAACCTCCTCGTACTTAGCTTGGTCGAACTCTATGACGAGAGTTTCGACGGTGGTCCCAGTGAGGTGAACATCAGATTGCGCCACCACTTCCTCGTCAGAGAAGCTAGTCCCCAGCGGAGTCGCCATCTTTTGTTTGTTGGAAATTTGTAGTAAAGAGACAGCAAAAGAAAAATTGATTTGTATTCTCTCAAAATCGATTACAATTTGGATTCCGATTACAAAAGAGAGGAGAATGAATTTGATTCTCCCCTTTGTTTAAAACTGGGTTCTTCTTGGTAGCGAAGGAGTGCCTCCTTCGATTGCTTATGTCGAACTTGCTCTCCGTTGACGATCCGACTGTCCTATCTCACGAGACGGATTAATTTGTGTAATGAACTCGGTTTAGAACTCTTAACGAGTATGAGAAACTCAGAGCGAGTTAGAAACTCTGAAAAGAGTTGTTGAAAACCGAATTACTGATTTGATGTAATTAACTTGCGTTGCAAAGTTAGAAACTCTGAAAAGAGTTGTTGAAAACCGAATTACTGATTTGATGTAATTAACTTGCGTTGCAATCTTAACTACGAACTCTTAAATGAGTTTTAAAACTCGGAGTGAGTTGAAAAACTGTAACAGAGTTGTTAGAACCGAAGATTCGGTTAATTGCCAAGTGGATTATGCCGTTTGATGAAGGGATCCCCTTTGATTTTATGGACTAACTACTAGGTAGTTTGTTGATCTTCAGAGAGATCTCCTCCGTGCGGTTAAGCTGCTGAGAGTTGTTAACCTTATGCGGTTTTTATGCCAGCACACGCCAACCCCTTACTTAATTGAGTAAGTCGGTTATTTATAGGGGGATTAGGGGTGTAACTAACCCCTAAATCCACTCCTAAGTGGGCAAAAATCCCTCAGAACATGGGATAACGGTTTTGAGGCCGTTCGGCTTGTGTTTGAACTGGGATAACGGTTTTGAGGCCGTTCGGCTTGTGTTTGAACAAGTCAAAACGCCCTAGTTGGCGTTCTGGGCCTTAACTCTGCGTCCAAGGCTTAAGACGCAGAGTTAAATCTCTGTTAGAGATTTGAGACGCACAGGCCGCTCGTGTGTCGAGTTCTCAACTCTGCGTCCTGGATTTGAGACGCAGTGCTGAGTGTTTGCCGAATAACGCACAGTTCGTGCGTTTTGTGTTTTAACTCTGCGTTGCAGAGTTGGACGTCTGTTGGAGAATGCACAGTTCATCTGCGTTTTGAATTTGAGAAATGCAGAAGTGAGTCCTGCGTTTGAGAGAGGTTGTTGACTTGTAACCTCGTCCATTATAACACTGTAAAGGCTACTACTTATTGATCTTTGCCTGTTATAGGATATGGGAGTCGTCAGATTGTAACTCTCACTGTTGATTGTGAAGGCCACTGAATAAAGTTTTCATCAGCTGTCAGAAGCGTCGTTGAATTGTAACTCTTCTCGATCTGTGTGAAAAGTCTCCTATTTGCAACCTTCGTTTGTCGGCACAAAAGCTACTTGATTGTAGCTTTCATTGCTGAAGCTTGACGGGAATTAATCATCCATAGTGATTTTTAGATGAATATTTGCCCACAGCTCTCTACCAAGCAACTCACCAACTAAGTACAACCCTTTATTTCTAAAATCATTACACTGCTCATTAGCATCTCTAATAGTTGCTAATATAATATTAATCATGCTATTGTTGCAGCCATCAAGATCAATCATCTCAGAGATGAGGTCGTATTTGTAGCGATTGTAGAGTTGTGGATGCGGTGATTAGAAAGTCGTCTGATTGTAACTTCCATTGTCGGGGCTTAATAGGGATTAGCTATCCATTGTGATTTTTAGACAACCTACACCCATTAAGCACCGAGCCCCATCTTCCATTCTCAGTTGTGTCCAAACCTCTCCAAAACCCTCGCTTCTATTTCCCCCCTCTGATCACCGCCCCCAATGGCATCGCAGCGACGCCTAACCCTAACCGTAACCCGCCATTTTCGATCTCTCCTCTCCTCATCTCCTCCTCCTTCTCTCATCAAATCTTAAACCCTAACCTTCGATCTCTTCACCTCTCAACCCTCAAAAACCCTCACTCTAACTCTATCCTCCCACTTTATCAACATCAATCCATCGATCCTCCTCGAAGTCGCCATTTCTCTTCTCGACCTTCAGATCCATTGGGAGACGATGATGAAGACGACGAAGAGGAAGAAGAAGGAGAATACGAAGAAGAAGAAGAAGAAGATGATGATGATGAAGGCGATGAGAGCTGCAATGGATCGGTGAAGACATTTCGAGCGAGAGGGAAATCTGAGGAGGAGAAAGCGAACGAGGTGCTGATATCGGGTACGAAGTGATTGGGCTGCTTGATCCTTCAGAGCGGCCGTTTAAACCTTGGGAGCCTGTTTTTACTGTTGTCCAGGTCTGTGACTTTTGACTTTCATTTGGTTTTAAAACTTTACAAGGTTTTGTCTTTGGGACTGTATTGTTTGTGTTTATAATAGATTGGTTCGCACCAGTTTAAAGTTAGTAACGGGGATTCAATTTTCACTGAAAGGTTGAAGTTTTGCGATGTTAATGGCAAGGTAAGGTGTTGCGTATTGAAGACTTTAGGGTTCTTTTAATTTTTACAGTATATGCAACTTTCACCTGTAACATGGAATTATTACTCTGGGGAATTTGGCTACATTGCAACAAGAAACTGTAAGTTTATTTATGAAATTACGATATAAACGTTTGTTACTGTAAAACATTCAGTTATAGTGCACATCACACTGACACATACTTTTGTCGAGGTTGCTTGAGTAAAACATTCAGTTATAGTGCACATCACACTGACACATACTTTTGTCGAGGTTGCTTGTATACAAAGGATAAGACTTTCGTGTTCTTATGCAAGGTCCCAATTCAGTAGAATAATCTTGTTGTAAATGCCCTTACGCGTGTCATTATGCAAACTTGACTTGGTATACGTTCGGCTTGTTTGCTGCAGAGCTTCGCATCTAATGTCTGAGATGCTAATCCTTCAATTTTTCTATTGTTGCATTGTTCTTAAAGAGCTTATTACGACAGTTGAGAAGTGTGATTTAATAGAATGGTCCAATGTCTATACCCATAACTGTTCAAGATGACTGCTTGGTTTGATGAACCAGTTGATTACACAGGTAGGGCAGGAATTGGAGGTCAATACTACTTACCATCTGTTTCTTTTCAAAGATTAATTATTGGATTTCCTAAGATGCTCCTTTAACATGACTCTTTTCCCTAATTTTTCTTCTAGATTCCTAGAATATGTTGTATACCCATCTTATCTCAAACTTCCCACCTAAATTCGTTTTGTGAAACTAAAAGATGCCTAAGCTGATATCAGTGATAAATTTCAAGTATAACTTTTTTCCTACTTTCTCTTCTAGAATGTATTGTGTAACCGTCTTATCTCATAATGCTATCCTTTTTCCATTTCCAATTATTTGGCAGTTTAACTTATCATAAAGTACGTCATCATGTAGCCAAATCTGGGTTGAAACCCACTTATGGATGGAATTTTCTCATGTTGTTTACTCTCTTTAAAATTGCCAAGAGATGTTACCGGCCTGCAATCACTTTGTTCCACATAATATTGTTAAACATATTTGTGTAGAAGTTTCAATTTGCATTTGCACTTAATATTCATTATGTTACAAGTGCCAACCTTCTCCACAAATTAATAGCCAAATTAATTGGTTTTTTAGTTCAGCATCTTTGTTTTTGCTGATAGATTCCTGTTAGGGAACTACTTCAAGACTAGTCTGAACATCATTTTCAGAAATCTCCTCAAATTCAACAAATTCCTTTGTTTCAACTTTTGTATTGGAGCTACTTGATTCTGCAATTGATCTGTCTTTGTACATCACATTCTCATTGAAAATGACATCTCTAGTTCTGATGACCTTCCGATTTTTATAATCCTAAAACTGGTAACCGAACTCATCACCACCATAACCAACAAAAACACATTTGTTAGATTTGGCATCAAGTATACTTCTTTCTGTAGAATCTATGTGTACATAAGAGATACAACAAAAAATTCTTAAAAGCGAAAGGTTTACCTCTTTTCTGCTCCACGCTTCATCCGGTATTCCACCATCCAAGGGAACTGGGGGACCGCGGTTGATTAGGTAGGCTGCGGTGTTGATAGCTTCAGCCCATAGGAACTTGGGCAAGACGGCATGTATCCTCATACTTCTGGCACGTTCATTCAAATTTCTATTCATGCGTTCCGCTACACCATTCTGCTGCGGTGTCATGGAACAGTTTTCTCCATCTTGATCCCGTTGTTTGTGCAAAATTCTTTGAATCTACTGTCTTTGTACTCTCCTCCATTGTCTGACCTTAACCGTTTTATCTTCAAACCAATTTCATTTTCCACCATGGCCTTCCATTTTCTGAAGGTATCAAAGACTTCTGATTTCTTCTTCAGAAAATAGACTGACACATTCCTTGTAGAATCATCAATGAAGGTGACATAGTACAGTGAACCTGCAAGAGATGAAACCGGAGATGGCCCCCATACGTCGGTATGAACCAATTCTAACTTTTCTGCTTTGGGTGTCTTGCCAATCTTTTCAAAACTGAATTTCTTCTGTTTGCCAAAGATGTAATCCTCGCATAGGCCAACATTTACATTCTTCAGATCCGGCAGCTTCCCTTTTGACAGAAGTGTCTTCATCCATTTCTCGCTTATATGGCCAAGCCTTTAGTGCCATAGGTTTGATTTTTCATCTGCATCTGTTTCTGCAATAATATTCTCTAGGTTAGAGGTTACATAGAGAGTACCACTTTTCTTACCTCGAGCAATGACGAGTGCTCCTTTGTTAATCTTCTATTCATGACCTGAGAAAGTTATGTAGTAACCCTCTCCATCAAGCTGTCCTACGGAGATCAAATTTCTTTTAAGGCCAGGAATATGTCTCACTCCTTGCAGCTTCCATGTAGTCTGATTTGGCAATTTTAATCGGATGTCTCCCTTACCAACGATCTTCAAGGTTTCATCATCTGCAAGATGTACCTTTTCGAAATCACAGCTGACGTAGTTCTCCATGATTTCCCGGCAAGGGGTGGCATCGTAGGATGCTCCTAAATTAAGAATCCATGATTCAATCGGACCATTGACGCTTAGAATCATAGCATCACCTCCTTCCTCGGTCACGTTGGCAGACCCCTGTGTGCCGGTATTTTTCTTCGATGCCCGACACTCCCTCTTGAAATGACCATTCTTGCCACAATTGTAGTACTTAAAATCATTCTTTCCCGATCTAGATTTGCTTGTTCTAGAATTTGATTTGCCGTGATTTGAACTTTTTTCTAAAAGCCAATCTAGAAAAGGTTGCTTTTACGGTGAAGTGAACCACACAACAATACTGAAGCAGAGACGTGAAGGTGAAATTGGCCCGAGGAAAGTGAAAGAAAGGGAATGAGCGCCCAAATAAAAACCCGTACTCTGAAAGTTTTGATGTTGTAGTTATTGATGTATTGCTTATATATGAGATGCACTTGGTAAGCCGCCTACCTACTTGTTATTGATGGATGTCTTGAGTGCTTTAGTTATTGAAATGCCCTAAAAATTTTGAAGATTAAGATCGAACTATGTTTGTGCTCAAATCTCTACAGAAAAGAATGGTTTCAGTTTTCAGGGTGCCTCGTTCCATTTTCCATTTGTTAGTGGTGTTATACTTATAAGGAACATAAGTATTTCTTCCCATATTTTGTGAAATAATTTGTCGGGATGTTTTCTTATTTGAGAGTTTTTGAGGTAGTAGCTGGTTGATGTGGCAGTGAGGTATATTGTGAAGGTGTTAAGCATGAAAATGAGATAAAAACGATCCTTGCTAATAGGACAGAAAATAAATGGTTAAAGCGGAAAGCGTTGCTATAAATGGGTGTATAGGGTTGATATGTGCAAATAGGACAGGAAATAGAATATCGAGGTGGTGCTATTAGCTGCTTTGAGTGGGATTTTAGTGATTTTATTATTCTTTGTCTGAGCAGACTACATACTATGTATATCAAGTGTACTGAATCGCTCATTATAAGTATATGCCACGTCAAATTAGAGGTACGAATTGGATTATCTTAATTAGTTGAAAGAAATATGGTGATACGGTGTATTGAATATCTAGACGATCATCTAAGGTTTCAAGCACAGACAAATGACTCCGTATAGTGATTCCGTACATACTATTCTTCCTAACAAAAAATTTCCCCTTTCTACCGACAAAATCATCAAGAGAAAAAGTAAAAAAATAAAGTGAAATAACACCGCTACAAAAAATTTATTTATTTAGGTTTTTTTTACCGTGCGATCCTAGACTATGAACTCCTCCCTGTAGAATGTACAAGTGAATTGAAAGTATGAAAGTCACATTTTTTTGCAAGTGGAAAAATGTATTAAGTGAAATACATTGTTTACTTACAAAATTAAATTATTATTGAAAGTAGATATGTAAAGATGATACGACAATATCATTATATATTTTATAGTTATTAATATTATATTATATTTTCAATTATCTTTTGATAGCTACATATAAATGATCTGAAAGTGGATTTTATATACTAGATAATTAAAGTAATAACATAAAAACAGCATAACACTGATGACACTAAGTTTGACACCTGATGATGGTTTTCATTCTTATTATAGCCCGTAGATTAATTTAAGCCCGATCCACATATCCTGGCCCATTAAGCACCGAGCCCCATCTCACATTCTCAGTTGTGTCCAAACCTCTTCAAAACCCTCGCTTCCATTTCCCCCCTCTGATCGCCGCCCCCAATGGCGTCGCAGCGACGCCTAACCCTAACCCTAACCCTAACCCGCCATTTCCGATCTCTCCTCTCCTCATCTCCTCCTCCTTCTCTCATTAAATCTCAAACCCTAACTCTTCGATCTCTTCACCTCTCAACCCTCAAAAACCCTCACTCCAACTCCATCCTCCCACTTTATCAACATCAATCCATCGATCCTCCACGAAGTCGCCATTTCTCTTCTCGACCTTCGGATCCATTGGGAGACGATGATGAAGATGACGAAGAGGAAGAAGAAGGAGAATACGAAGAGGAAGAAGAAGAAGATGATGATGATGAAGGTGATGAGAGCTACAATGGATCAGTGAAGACATTTCGAGCGAGTGGGAAATCTGAGAAGGAGAAAGCAAACGAGGCTGTTGATATCGTGTACAAAATGATTGGCCCGCTTGATCCTTCAGAGCGGCCGTTTAAACCTTGGGAGCCTGTTTTTGCTATTGTCCAGGTCTGTGACTTTTGACTTTATTTTGGTTTTAAAATGTTACAAGGTTTTGTCTTTGGGACTGTATTGTTTGTGTTTATTGTAAATTGGTTCGCACCAGTTTAAAGTTAGTAACGGGGATTCGATTTTCACTGAAAGGTTGAAGTTTTGCGATGTTAATGGCAAGGTAAGGTGTTGCGTATTGAAGACTTTAGGGTTCATTTGATTTTTACAGTATATGCAACTTTCACCTGTAACGTGGAATTGTTAGTCTGGGGAATTTGGCTACATTATAACAGGAAACTATAAGTTTAGTTATGAAATTACGATATAAATGTTTGTTACTGTAAAACATTCAGTTATAGTGCACATCACGCTGACACATACTTTTGTCGAGGATGCTTCTATACAAAGGATAAGACTTTCGTGTTCTTATGCAAGGTCCCAATTCAGTAGAATAATCTTATTGTAACTGCCCTTACGCGTGTCATTATGCAAACTTGACTTGGTTTACGTTCATTACGTTCGGCTTGTTTGCTGCAGAGCTTCTCATCTAATGTCTGAGATGTCAATCCTTCCATTTTTCTCTTGTTGCATTGTTCTTAAAGAGCATATTATGACAGTTGAGAAGTGTGATTTAATAGAATGGTCCAATGTCTATACCCAAAAATGTTCAAGATGACTGCTTAGTTTGATGAACCAGTTGATTGCACAGGTAGAGCAGGAATTGGAGGTCAATACTACTTACCATCTGTTTCTTCTCAAAGATTAATTATTGGATTTATTGCTTCTTTCTGAAATTAAAAAAATTCCCAAGATGCTCCTTTAACACGACTCTTTTCCCTAATTTTGCTTCTAGATTCCTAGAATATGTTGTATACCCATCTTATCTCAAACTTCCCACCTAAATTCGTTTTGTGAAACTAAAAGATGCCTAAGCTGATATCCGTGATAAATTTCAAGTATAACTTTTTTCCTACTTTCTCTTCTAGAATGTATTGTGTAACCATCTTATCTCTTAATTCTGTCCTTTTTCCATTTCTAGTTATTTGGCAGTTTGACTTATCATAAAGTATGTCGTCTTGTAGCCAAATCTGGGTTGAAACCCACGTATGGATGGAATTTTCTCATGTTGTTTACTCTCTTTAAAATTGCCAAGAGATGTTACCGGCCTGCAATCACTTTGTTCCACATAATATTGTTAAACATATTTGTGTGGAAGTTTCAATTTGCATTTGCACTTAATATTCATTATGTTGCAAGTGCCAACCTTCTCCACAAATTAATAGCCAAATTAATTGGTTTTTCAGTTCATCATCTTTGTTTTTGCTGATAGATTCCTGTTGGGGAACTACTTCAGGACTAGTCTGAACATCATTTTCAGAAATCTCCTCAAATTCAACAAATTCCTTTGTTTCAACTTTTGTATTGGAGCTACTTGATTCTGCAATTGATCTGTCTTTGTACATCGCATTCTCATTGAATATGATATCTCTACTTCTGATGATCTTCTGATTTTTATAATCCCAAAACCGATAACTGAACTCATCACCACCATAACCAACAAAAACACATTTGTTAGATTTGGCATCAAGTTTACTTCTTCCAGCAGAATCTATGTGTACATAAGAGATACAACCAAAAACTCCAGACCTAGGAGTAACAGTCCAAAGAAGCTAACCATAACACCAAGTTGCATCTATGGCCATAATAATACAGAAATGTACAAGTTTGTGTTCAAACCGAATCAATACACTTATTTATGAAAAAAAATTGAAGAGTCCAGGATTTGAACTAGTTGGGGGAAGAGATGCTTGCATGAAGGAAATCCAAATAATAATGATAATAAACATAATAATTGAGGAAATGATACTCGCTTGAAAAAAACAAAAAACAAAAATAATAAAAATAATAAGATTTAAGGAAAAGAATGCTTGCCCAAATCCGTGTGAAACTCCGAAGCAAGAAAAAATCCCCCCTTTTTCAAACACGTTCCAGCCCTACGTTCTCTCTCTCTCTCTCTCTTTTTATTTTTTTTATTTTTTATTTTTATTTTTTTGGACTTCCCTTCTCTGGTTTCCGTGAGATGGAAAAAATGAAGAGGGTGGGTTTTTTTTAAAGGGGTTGTTGGGTGTGTTAGTGAGGATAAGTGGAGATCATGGGGTTAGTTAGGTTTGTTAGTGAAGATTAGAGGAGATTAAGGGGTTTAGTTAGGTATTATATCACCTAAACCAAAATCTCATGATTTTTCACCCGTGAATGGATGAACAAGGGTGTGAGAGGGAGTTGTGTATGGGCTTTACTAAGTTAACACTAATGGGCCCTTTGTGTCATTTGTTTTTTATTTATTTATTTATTTTTCCTTTCATCATGTGGGCCTCTAACATAATTGATTGGCAAAATAAAATAAAATAAATGATTTATTACATCCAACCCACCTAAGAAAAAGAAATTTCGTCCTTGAAATTTATCCGACCATAATAAAAACTAAAAGTCACCTGCAGCAAAGAGATGTGGATAGCATTGACGAATGACATCCTCTCGCTCCCAGGTTGCCTCACTAGGTCCATGATGTCCCCATGATACTAAGACAAGTGGGATAGTTCTGTTCTTGAGGACCTTCTCCTGTCGATCCAAGATCTTCATCGGTCGCTCCTCATAAGATAAATTCGTCCCAATCTGAAGCTCTGCGATGTCTAGGACATGGGTCTCATCTCGCACATATCGTCGAAGTTGTGATACGTGGAACACATCATGCACTCCATCTAACGTTGGAGGCAAAGCTAGCCTGTATGCCACCTCTTCTACTCTCTCCAATATCTCAAAAGGACCAATGAAACGTGGACTAAGCTTCCTGCGGCTGCCAAATCTGATAACTCCTCTAGTTGGGGATATCCTCAAGAAAACATGCTCTCAAACCTAAAACTGTAGAGATCTCCTTTTAGCATTAGCCGAGCTCTTCTATCTATCCTGAGCTGATTTAAGGCTCTCCCGTATTGTCTTTATCCTATCCACTGTCTGCACTATCATCTCAGGACCTAGCAGACGTCGCTCTCCTAAGTCATCCTAACAGGTAGGAGATCTACATTTTCTCCCATATAATGCCTCATAAGGTGCCATCTAGATGCTGGCCTGATAATTGTTGTTATAAGAAAACTCCACCAAATGTAAGTGGTCTTCCTAAGAACCCTTGAAATCCAGCTTGCATGCCTGCAACATGTCCTCCAGAATCTGTATAGTCCTCTCGGACTGTCCATCTGTCTGAGGGTGGTAAGCCATGCTGTAACTCAGTCTAGTCCTAAGACACTACTGCAAGCTCCTCCAAAAGTGTGATAAGAATCGTGTGTCTCTATCAGAAACAATACTAACCGGTACCCCATGCAAGCGCACTATATCTGTCATGTACAGCTCCGCTAAACTCTCTGTTGTCTGCCCAACTCGAAATGGTATGAAGTGAGCTGACTTAGTGAGTCGGTCTACTACTACCCATACGGTGTTGTTTCCCTTCTGGCTCCTCGACAGAGCTGTGATAAAGTCCATCGTAACATGTTCCCACTTCCACTCGGGAATAGGAAGGGGCTGCAATAACCAAGCTATCCTCTAATGCTCAACCTTCACCTACTGACATGTTAGGCATTTTGACACAAATCGGGCTATCTCCATCTTCATTCCTGGCCACCAGTAATGCTCTTTTAAGTCCCGATACATATTCGTGCCTCCTGGATGAATAGAAAGCACTGAACTGTGTGCCTCCTCCAACAGCTCTCGTCTAACATCACCCTTAGGCACACACAACCTACCACGGAATCACAAGGATCCATCCTCATGTATCTGTAGATCAGTTCTCTCCCTGAACTCCCCTTGTTTCTTAAATTTTTGGTACCGAGCATCCTCGAACTGGGTAGCCCTTATCCGGTCCACCAGGGTTGACTGTAAATGTAAACTCATCAACTGTCTCCCTGCTCCAGGCAATATAACCTCCATATTCATCCTCCAGAACTCAGCTAGCAACTCTCGCTGTCTGGTGAGTCTCATTGCCACAGGTTTCCTGCTCAAATGATCTGGCACTACCTTAACTCGTCCTGGGTGATATTGTAAATCAAGATCATAATCCGCCATAAGCTCTAACCACCTACGTTGTCTCATGTTGAGCTCCTTCTGAGTGAAGATATACATTAATATTTTATGATCTGTGTACACCTCCACTCTCTGCCCCAAAAGGTAGTGTCGCCATATCTTCAATGCAAAAATCACCGATGCCAATTCCAGATCATGAACTGGGTAGTTCCTCTCTTGTGTCTTCAACTGCCTAGATGCATAAGCTACTACCTTCCCATGTTGCATCAAAACACAACCTAAACCCAAACCAGAAGCATCCGTATGCACTACAAATCCTCCTGACTCATTTGGAATTGTCAAGACTGGTGCCGTCGTTAACTTCTTCTTTAACTACTCAAATGCTGCTTGGCACTTTGGAGCCCACACAAACTTTACCTCCTTCTGAGTCAGCCTAGTAAGTGGTCCCGTAATCTTAGCGAAATCCTTTATGAATTTCCTATAATATCTAGCCATCCCCAAGAAACTTCGTACTTCTGTCACAGATGTAGGCGGATCTAATCTCAACACCGCATCAACCTTCTTCGGGTCCACAGAGATACCTGCTCCTGAAATCACATGCCCCAAGAAGGACACTTGCTCCAGCCAAAACTCACACTTGTTCAATTTTCCATAAAGCTTCTCCGTCCGTAGGATTTCCAACACCATTCTTAGATGCTCTTCATGATCTTCCTTAATCTTGGAGTACACAAGAATGTCATCGATGAACACCACAACAAATTGGTCAAGATACTGGGAAAACACCTTGTTCATCAAGCTCATAAATGTAGATGGAGCATTTGTCACTCCAAATGGCATAACCAAAAACTCATAGTGCCCGTACCGTGTGCGGAATGCGGTCTAGGGTATGTCTTCCTTCCTCACCTTCAACTGATGATAACCTGACCTGAGGTCCAGCTTAGAAAACACCTGAGCTTCTCCGAGCTGATCAAAAAGGTCATCAATCCTGGGAATTAGGTATTTATTTTTGATAGTAACCGGATTCAATTCCCTGTAGTCAATACACATTCTTCGGCTACCATCCGGCTTTGGCACTAACACCACTGGTGCTCCCCAAGGTGAAGTACTAAGCCTGATAAATTTCTTATCAAGATACTCCTGGACTTGCTTCCGCAACTCCTCCAAATCTGCTATCGGCATCCGGTAAGGTGGTTTTGAAATAGGTGCAACTCCTGGAATAAGACCGATGACGAACTTTATATCTCGATCTGGTGGCAGACCCGGCAACTCATCAGGAAAACGTTAAGGAATTCCTCGACAATTTCTGGTATGGGCTTCTCCTCTACCTCTATACAGGTTAATACTCCATCCATGCCTGCTCGATACTCGGGCTGCTCCATCACTTTGCTTCCACTCATGAATTCAAACTCTGGGTGGCCTGGTATCTTGAACACTATGCTTCTGCGTTGGCAGTCGATCGTCACATGGAAGTTATATAGCCAATCCATCCCCAAAATAACATCGAACCCGTTAGTGTCAAACACCAACAAGTCTGCAAATAGCTCCCTACCACAAACTACCACTAGGCATCTCTTACACTCCTAACTAGACATTAACACCCCGCTACCGGTATGGATATTCCAGCTCGCCTCTAAACTATCACTTGGTATGGTGTGTCATGCAATGAACTGAGCAGATATAAAATAGTGCGATGCCCCAGAATCAAATAGGATAAATGCAGGGACTGAATACACCAAAATGATACCTGTGACTACATCTCTAGATGCATCTGCCTGCTTAGTGGTAAGTGTCATAACTTGAGCTTGTCTCTGCTGCTGTTGAGCTTGCTGACCATATTGTCTTGAGTGCCTTTGCTGATAAGGTGGCTGATATGGGTGCTGGAAATGAGGACCTCTCCACTGTCTCTAGCCTTGAAATTGTTGACCCCTCTGATGTCCTCGAAACATCTGCTGCTGTGTGGGAAGTGGTGGCCTCAGCTGTTGTCCGTCCTGTCTAGTCTGGCCTGCTGGTACTATCGCTCCACCTGAATATCCTCCTGAGACTCCCCTACTAGGACAAGTGGTGATCTGATGATCTGTTGCCCCACATGCTAAGCACAACCCGTTAGCTCACCTGCGGTCCTTCATCAAGTGCCCCGGCTTGCTGCAGAAATGGCAGATCATGTTGGTTGGTTGTGGAGTTGGTCTCGAAGCCCTTGTCTGCTGGCGCTTGGCTGGTGCTCCTCCCTTCTGAGGCTTCTGCTGGTTACCTCCTGAGTTTTATCCTGTGGGGCGCTTGTTTGCCCCTCTCTTCACCGAGTTCATGATCCTAATCAACTGTTCTGCCTTCTGAGCTGCCTCTAGGACATCTACATAAGTTTCTATCCCCTTCTGACTGTAAATTTGAGTCTGAATCTCAAAGTTCAGACCCTGCATGAACCTCTGTCCCTTATCCACCTCATTCGATACCATCCCCGGGGCAAACTTGCTGAGCTTGGCAAATTCTGCTGCATACTCATCTACTGTACTAGCTCTCTGCCTCAACATAACAAACTGCCTCTGCATCTCAAGACGAGCTGTCTTCGGAAAAAATGCCTCTAGGAAACTCTCCCAGAATATCTCCCATGAAATCGGCCTAGGCAGCTTCTCCTCCTCTGCGTCCCACCAGGTCCTGGCTACATTAATGAGCTGCAGCTGAACAATATCAACTCGGTCTTCATCTGGTATATTTGCTGTCCTTAATTAGTGGTCCATGCTCTGCAACCACATCTCGGCCTCATATCCGCCTTTAGTCCCGGCAAAGTGTTGCGGGTTGAGCTTCCAAAAATTGGACACATTGCCCGGCCTTGCAACCTGTCGCTGCTCATCGCTCTGATGATTATGAGCTACCGGGTCCCTAATTGCTTCTGCAAGATCAGCCTAATCGACTCGTTGTCCATCAGGGACAACTGGAATAGGGGGTCGACGTTTTGGGGCCATAGTGATCACCTGAAAATGAGATTGGTCGAGATTAGGACTTGAGAATCAGAGAAATGGGAGTCAAAGGACATATTTCTAGAAAGGGATAAACTCATTCTATACATGCTCTATTTTTAGCTCAATCTTAGTTTCTACTTGTATACAGGACGAGATCACAATTCCTAAACCTAACCTGGCTCTGATACCAATCAAAACCTTGCCACGCCCCGGTTCCAGAATGTAATAGTTTGGAACATGACTCTGCCGGCAATGCAACCATACGGTCACATTCACGCCTCTAGATCATCCTGTATATAGATATAAAGACAAGACTATACCAAAGAGCATGTACCAAGATAATGAAAGGAGTGTATAGATAAAGAAATATCGAAAATTTTCATAATTCTATAACAAGTCCACAATTTATCTAAAGAGAAAGGAAAAAATACACCATAGTCTGGAGAGCCACATGTGGCTAAAGAAAAGCCTAAACAAAATAACTACCTAAATCAACTGAACTGGATAACTGATAGAATGAATGGTGATCACTGTTGATGAGCCTGCCCCTCGAAGTACTCTCAATCCTGCGAAGAAAGAACGGTTCCCGAATCTGGGGCACGCAAACCCCAAGGGAGTCAGAAAACTCCCAACAAGCATGAAAAATGAAGGAAATATGCGCATGTAAGTGTAATGTGGCATGTATAAAGAAAAAAAATGAAAACTCAATTAAAGATGGAAAAAAATGCTGATTAATGTGGCATGTATAAAGAAAAAAAATGAAAACTCAATTAAAGATGGAAAAAAATGCTGATAATAGGTATCAACCAAGGTCAATCGTAGATGGAAAAAAATGCTGATAATAGGTATCAACCAAGGTCAATCGTAAGACACACAAGCACATTAATATTTTTGATGTTATTTGAATTAGAAAAGAATATTTCATGTATATAAGTATGTTTCCCGTAAACCGTCCCAGGAACACGGCTTCAAGTCAGGATGGGCCCTTATTTCATACATATATATATACCAGGATATCAAGAATGCGCACAAGCCCACTTATATACATGTTATATTCTCTGTCTAATTCCCCTTTTATAAACCCCATGTTTTTCTGTTTAATCTAAGTGACTGTGCATGAAATGTTGTGCACTAACCACAGAGTTACCGTGGAATGACTTCCATAAAACTATAAAAGATAACCGTGACCCAGAACATGTCCAAATCAAGAGGGGTGCATCGTCTAGTTTAAACACAATTAGGCCAATGGGCACTTGTTAATCAACCTGGCCTTCTCAATTATGCTTTTTTCTTCTACTTCATGTTTCTTTCTCTAGACTAGCAAGCATGAGCAAGTGCTAATGTCATAAGACATATATATATATATATATATATATATATATTATAATAATAATGGAACTAATATTTGAATAACAAACAGAAAATTCGATAAATAATCACCTAACCCTAACTAAAACTACTAATCCTAACCCTGCACCCAAAACCGGCATCATCCCTTCTTCTGTTGGCAACCTCACATTCTTTAAAAACTCTAAAAAAAAAAAATCAAGGCCCACAAAAGAACTCAGGCCCAACAACAAAAATAAAAGTTTCAGGCGGCTAGGGGATTTGAACTCCAGACCTAGGAGTAACAGTCCAAAGTAGCTGACCACAACACCAACTTGCATCTATGGCCATAATAATACAGAAATGTACAGGTTTGTGTTCAAACCGAATCGATACACGTATTTATGAAAAAAATGTGTAGAGTCCAGGAATTAAACTAGGGACCCGTGTGTCATTGTCCAAGCAACTAACCACTACAACCTATTAACCTTTCATTGTCATAACTGATGCAGATAATAAATAAACTTCGGTTTTCAGTTAAGATCCTAAATAAATACTTCCAAATTAAATAAATTAAATTTATATATTTTATATAAGTCAAAATTGTTATCTTCTGATTTGTACGAAAAATTATGTGAAATTTATAATACTCATATCAATAAAATGATAAGATCATGGGGAGGAACATAAAATAAATAAATGAGAAAAAAAAAATTATCTTCTAATAATTTTAAACTTGAATTCTATTAGTTATTTCTACGAACTAGAATGGGGGAAAAATAGTACTACAGGAAGCATAAGCTAAATATATACATATACATAAATTAATTTGGGGAAGAGATGCTTGCATGAAGGAAATCCAAATAATAATGATAATAAACATAATAATTGAGGAAAGGATACTCGCATGAAAAAACACAAAACAAAAATAATAAAAATAATAAGATTTAAGGAAAAGAATGCTTGCCTAAATTCGTGTGAAACTCCAAAGCAAGAAAAAATCCGCCCTTTTTCAAACACGTTCCAGCCCTACGTTCTCTCTCTCTCTCTCTCTCTCTCTCTCTCTCTCTCTCTCTCCCTCTCTCTCTCTGTTTTTATTTTTTTATTTTTTTATTTTTTTTTTGGACTTCCCTTCTCTGGTTTCCGTGAGATGGAAAAAATGAAGATGGGTGGGTTTTTTTTAAAGGGGTTGTTGGGTGTGTTAGTGAGGATAAGTAGAGATCATGGGGTTAGTTTGGTTTGTTAGTGAAGATTAGAGGAGATTAAGGGGTTTAGTTAGGAATTATATCACCTAAACCAAAATCTCATGATTTTTCACCCATGAATGGATGAACAAGGGTGTGAGAGGGAGTTGGGTATGGGCTTTACTAAGTTAACACTAATGGGCCCTTTGTGTCATTTGTTTTTATTTATTTATTTATTTTTCCTTTCATCATGTGGGCCTCTAAGATAATTGATTGGCAAAATAAAATAAAATAAATGAATTATTAGAAATTGGCCCGAGGAAAGTGAAAGAAAGGGAATGAGCGCCCAAATGAAAACCAGTACTCTGAAAGTTTTGATGTTGTAGTTATTGATGTATTGCTTATATATGAGATGCACTTGGTAAGCGGCCTACCTACTTGTTATTGATGGATGTCTTGAGTGCTTTAGTTATTGAAATGCCCTGAAATTTTCGAAGATTAAGATCAAACTATGTTTGTGCTCAAATCTCTACAGAAAAGAATGGTTTCAGTTTTCAGGGTGCCTCGTTCCATTTTCCATTTGTTAATGGTGTTATACTTATAAGGAACATAAGTATTTCTTCCCACATTTTGTGAAATAATTTGTCGGAATGTTTTCTCATTTGAGAGCTTTTGAGGTAGTAGCTGGTTGACTTGGCAGTGAGGTATATTGTGAAGGTGTTAAGCATGAAAAGGAGCTAAAAACGATCTTTGCTAATAGGACAGAAAATAAAAGGAGCTACAAACGATCTTTCCTCATCTCCTCCTCCTTCTCTCATCAAATCTCAAACCCTAACTCTTCGATCTCTTCACCTCTCAACCCTCAAAAACCCTCACTCTAACTCTATCCTCCCACTTTATCAACATCAATCCATCGATCCTCCTCGAAGTCGCCATTTCTCTTCTCGACCTTTGGATCCATTGGGAGACGATGATGAAGACGTTGAAGAGAAAGAAGAAGGAGAATACGAAGAAGAAGAAGAAGATGATGATGATGATGAAGGCGATGAGAGCTGTAATGGATCGGTGAAGAAATTTTGGACGAGTGGGAAATCTGAGGAGGAGAAAGCGAACGAGGCTGCTGATATCGGGTACAAATTGATTGGTCCACTTGATCCTTCAGAGCGGCCGTTTAAACCTTGGGAGCCTATTTTTGCAGTTGTCCAGTTCTGTGACTTTTGACTTTCTTTTGGTTTTAAAACTTTACAAGGTTTTGTCTTTGGGACTGTATTGTTTGCTGTGACTTTTGACTTTCTTTTGGTTTTAAAACTTTACAAGGTTTTGTCTTTGGGACTGTATTGTTTGTGGTTATTGTAGATTGGTTCGTACCAGTTTAAAGTTAGTAACGGGGATTTGATTTTTGCTGAAAGGTTGAAGTTTTGCGATGTTAATGGCAAGGTAAGGTGTTGCGTATTGAAGACTTTAGGGTTCTTTTGATTTTTACACTATATGCAACTTTCACCTGTAACGTGGAATTGTTAGTCTTGGGAATTTGGCTACATTGCAACAGAAAACTGTAAGTTTAGTTATGAAATTATGATATAAATGTTTGTTACTATAAAACATTTAGTTATAGTGCACATCACGCTGACAAATACATTTGTCGAGGTTGCTTGTATACAAAGGATAAGACTTTCGTGTTCTTATGCAAGGTCCCAATTCAATAGAATAATCTTGTTGTAAATGCCCTTACGCGTGTCATTATGCAAACTTGACTTGGTTTACGTTCAGCTTGTTTGCTGCAGAGCTTCTCATCTAATATCTGAGATGTCAATCCTTCCATTTTTCTCTTGTTGCATTGTTCTTAAAGAGCATATTACAACAGTTGAGAAGTGTGATTTAATAGAATGGTCCAATGTCTATACCCATAAATGTTCAAGATGACTGCTTGGTTTGATGAACCAGTTGATTGCACAGGTAGAGCAGGAATTGGAGGTTAATACTACTTACCATCTGTTTCTTCTCAAAGATTAATTATTGGATTTATTGCTTCTTTCTGAAATTAAAAAATTTCCCAAGATGCTCCTTTAACACGACTCTTTTCCCTAATTTTTCTTCTAGATTCCTAGAATATGTTGTATATCCATCTTATCTCAAACTTCCCACCTATATTTGTTTTGTGAAGATAAAAGATGCCTAAGCTGATATCAGTGAAAATTTCAAGTATAACTTTTTTTTCCTACTTTCTCTTCAAGAATGTATTGTGTAACTGTCTTATCTCTTAATTCTGTTCTTTTTCCATTTCCAATTATTTGGCAGTTTGACTTATCTTAAAGTACGTCGTCATGTAGCCAAATCTGGGTTGAAACACAATTATGGATGGAATTTTCTCATGTTGTTTACTCTCTTTAAAATTGCCAAGAGATGTTATTGGCCTGCAATCACTTTGTTCCACATAATATTGTTAAACATATTTGTGTGGAAGTTTCAATTTGCATTTGCACTTAATATTCATTATATTGCAAGTGCTAACCTTCTCCACAAATTAATAGGCTAATTAATTGGTTTTTTAGTCAATCATCTTTGTTTTTGCTGATCGATTCCTGTTGGGGAACTACTTCAGGACTAGTCTGAACATCATTTTTAGAAATCTCCTCAAATTCAACAAATTCCTTTGTTTCAACTTTTATATTGGAGCTACTTGATTCTGCAATTGATCTGTCTTTGTACATCACATTCTAATTGAATATGACATCTCTACTTCTGATGATCTTCCGATTTTTATAATCCCAAAACCGGTAACCGAACTCATCAGCATCATAACCAACAAAAACACATTTGTTAGATTTGGCATCAAGTTTACTTCTTTCAGCAGAATCTATGTGTACATAAGAGATACAACCAAAAATTCTTAAATGCGAAAGGTTTACCTCTTTTCTGCTGCACGCTTCATCCGGTATTCCACCATCCAAGGGAACTGAGGGACCGTGGTTGATTAGGTAGGCTGTGGTATTGATAGCTTCAGCCCATAGGAACTTGGGCAAGCCGGCATGTATCCTCATGCTTCTGGCACGTTCATTAAATGTTCTATTCATGCGTTCCGCTACACCATTCTGCTGCGGTGTCTGGGAAGAGTTTTCTCTATCTTGATCCTGTTGTTTGCGCAAAATTCTTTGAATCTACTGTCTTTGTACTCTCCTCCATTGTCTGACCTTAACCACTTTATCTTCAAACCAGTTTCATTTTCCACCATGGCCTTCCATTTTCCAAAGGTATCGAAGACATCTGATTTCTTCTACAGAAAATAGACCCACACATTCCTTGTAGAATCATCAATGAAGGTGACATAGTACAGTGAACCTACAAGAGATGAAATTGGATATGGCCCCCATACGTCAGTATGAACCAACTCTAACTTTTCTGCCTTGGGTGTCTTGCCAATCTTTGCAAAACTGACTTTCTTCTGTTTGCCAAAGATGCAATCCTCGCATAGGCCAACATCCACATTCTTCAGATCCGGCAGCTTCCCTTTTGACAGAAGTGTCTTCATCTATTTCTCGCTCATATGGCCAAGCCTTTAGTGCCATAGGATTGATTTTTCATCTGCATTTGTTACTGCAATAATATTCTCTAGGTTAGAGGTTACATAGAGAGTACCACTTTTCTTATCTCGAGCAATGACGAGTGCTCCTTTGTTAATCTTCTATTCATGACCTGAGAAAGTTATATAGTAACCCTCTCCATCAAGCTGTCCTACGGAGATCAAATTTCTTTTAAGGCCAGGAATATTTCTCACTCCTTGCAGCTTCCATGTGGTCTGATTTGGCAATTTTAATCGGATGTCTCCCTTACCAACGATCTTTAAGGTTTCATCATCTGCTAGATGTACCTTTTCGAAATCACCGCTGACGTAGTTCTCCATGATTTCCCCGCAAGGGGTAGCATGGTAGGATGCTCCTAAATTAAGAATCCATGATTCAATCGGACCGTTGACGCTTAGAAGCATAGCATCACCTCCTTCCTCGGTCACGTTGGCAGACTCCTGTGCGCCGGTATTTTTCTTCGATGCCCGGCACTCCCTCTTGAAATGACCCTTCTTTCCACAATTGTAGCACTTAAAATCTTTCTTTCCCGATCTAGATTTGCTTGTTCTAGAATTTGATTTGCCGTGATTTGAATTTCTTTCTCAAAGCCAATCTAGAAAAGGTTACTTTTACAGTGAAGTGAACCACACAACAATACCGAAGCAGAGACATGAAGGTGAAATTGGCCCGGGGAAAGTGAAAGAAAGGGAATGAGTGCCCAAATGAAAACCCGTACTCTGAAAGTTTTGATGTTGTGGTTATTGATGTATTGCTTATATAAGAGATGCACTTATTAAGCGGCCTACCTACTTGTTATTGATGGATGTCTTGAGTGCTTTAGTTATTGAAATGCCCTGAAAATTTTGAAGATTAAGATCGAACTATGTTTGTGCTCAAATCTCTACAGAAAAGAATGGTTTCAGTTTTCAGGGTGCCTCATTCCATTTTCCATTTGTTAGTGGTGTTATACTTATAAGGAACATAATTATTTCTTCCCAAATTTTGTGAAATAATTTGTCGGGATGTTTTCTCATTTGAGAGCTTTTGAGGTAGTAGCTGGTTGACTTGGCAGTGAGGTATATTGTGAAGGTGTTAAGCATGAAAAGGAGCTAAAAACGATCTTTGCTAATAGCACAGAAAATAAAAGGTTAAAGCGGAAAGCGTTGCTATAAGTGGGTGTATGGGGTTGATATGTGCAAATAGGACAGAAAATAGAATATTGAGGTGGTGCTATTAGCTGCTTTGAGTGTGATTTTAGTGATTTTATTAATTCTTTGTCTGAGCAGACTACGTACTATGTATATCAAGTGTACTGAACTGTTCATTATAAGTATATGTCATATTAAATTAGAGGTACGAATTGGATTATCTTAATTAGTTGAATGAAATATGGTGAAACGGTGTATTGAATATCTAGACGATCATCTAAGGTTTCAAGCACAGACAAATGACTCCGTATAGTGATTCCATGCATACTATTCTTCCTAACAAAAAATTTCCCCTTTCTACCGACCAAATCATCAAGAGCAAAAGTAAAGTTTCTACCGACCAAATCATCAAGAGCAAAAGTAAAGAAATAAAGTGAAATAACACCGCTACAAAAAATTTATTTATTTTGGTTTTTTTACCGTGCGATCCTAGACTATGAACTCCTCACTCTAGAATGTACAAGTGAATTGAAAGTATGAAAGTCACATTTTTTTTTGCAAGTGGAAAAATGTATTAAGTGAAATACATTGTTTACTTACAAAATTAAATTATTATTGAAAGTAGATATGTAAAGATGATACGGCAATATCATTTTATATTTTATTGTTATTAATATTATATTATATTTACAATTATCTTTTGAAAGCTACATATAAATGATCTGAAAGTGGATTTTATGTACTAGATAACTAAAGTAACAACATTAAAAAACAGCATAACAATGATGACGGTAAGTTTGACACCTGATGATGGGTTTCATTCTTATTATAGCCCTTAGATTAATTTAAGCCCGATCCTCATATCCTGGCCCATTAAGCACCGAGCGCCATCTCCCATTCTCAGTTGTGTCCAAACCTCTCCAAAACACTCGCTTCCATTTCCCCACTCTGATCGCCGCCCCTAATGGCGTTGCAGCGATGCCTAACCCTAACCCTAACCCGCCATTTCCGATCTCTCCTCTCCTCATCTCCTCCTCCTTCTCTCATCAAATCTCAAACCCTAACTCTTCGATCTCTTCACCTCTCAACCCTCAAAAACCCTCACTCCAACTCTATCCATCCACTTTATCAACATCAATCCATCTGTCCTCCTCGAAGTCGCCATTTCTCTTCTCGACGTTCGGATCCATTGGGAGACGATGAAGAAGACGACGAAGAGGAAGAAGAAGGAGAATACAAAGAAGAAGAAGAAGAAGATGATGATGATGAAGGCGATGAGAGCTGCAATGGATCGCTGAAGACATTTCGAGCGAGTGGGAAATCTGAGGAGGAGAAAGCGAACGAGGCTGCTGATATCGAGTACAAATTGATTGGGCCGCTTGATCCTTCAGAGCGCCCGTTTAAACCTTGGGAGCCTGCTTTTGCTGTTGTCTAGGTCTGTGACTTTTGACATTCTTTTGGTTTTAAACCATTACAAGGTTTTGTCTTTGGGACTGTATTGTTTGTGTTTATTGTAGATTGGTTCGCACCAGTTTAAAGTTAGTAACGGGGATTCGATTTTCACTAAAAGGTTGAAGTTTTTCGATGTTAATGGCAAGGTAAGGTGTTGCGTATTTAAGACTTTAGGGTTCTTTTGATTTTTATAGTATATGCAACTTTCACCTGTAACGTGGAATTGTTAGTCTTGGGAATTTGGCTACATTGCAACAGAAAACTGTAAGTTTAGTTATGAAATTATGATATAAATGTTTGTTACTATAAAACATTTAGTTATAGTGCACATCACGCTGACACATACATTTGTCGAGGTTGCTTGTATACAAAGGATAAGACTTTCGTGTTCTTATGCAAGGTCCCAATTCAATAGAATAATCTTGTTGTAAATGCCCTTACGCGTGTCATTATGCAAACTTGACTTGGTTTACGTTCAGCTTGTTTGCTGCAGAGCTTCTCATCTAATATCTGAGATGTCAATCCTTCCATTTTTCTTTTGTTGCATTGTTCTTAAAGATCATATTACGATAGTTTAGAAGTGTGATTTAATAGAATGGTCCAATGTTTATAACCATAACTGTTCAAGATGACTGGTTGGTTTGATGAACCAGTTGATTGCACAGGTAGGGCAGGAATTGGAGGTCAATACTACTTACCATCTGTTTCTTCTCAAAGATTAATTATTGGATTTATTGCTTCTTTCTGAAATTAAAAAAATTCCCAAGATGCTCCTTTAACATGGCTCTTTTCCCTAATTTTTCTTCTAGATTCCTAGAATATGTTGTATACCCATCTTATCTCAAACTTCCCACCTAAATTCGTTTTGTGAAACTAAAAGATACCTAAGCTGATATCAGTGACAAATTCCAAGTATAACTTTTTTCCTACTTCCTCTTCTAGAATGTATTGTGTAACCGTCTTATCTCTTAATTCTGTCCTTTTTCCATTTCCAATTATTTGGTAGTTTGACTTATCTTAAAGTACACCGTCATGTAGCCAAATCTGGGTTAAAACCCACTTATGGATGGAATTTTCTCATGTTGTTTACTCTCTTTAAAATTGCCAAGAGATGTTATCGGCCTGCAATCACTTTGTTCCACATAATATTGTTAAACATATTTGTGTGGAAGTTTCAATTTGCATTTGCACTTAATATTCATTATATTGCAATTGCCAACCTTCTCCACAAATTAATAGCCTAATTAATTGGTTTTTCAATTCATCATCTATATTTTTGCTGATAGATTCCTATTGGGGAACTACTTCAGGACTAGTCTGAACATCATTTTCAGAAATCTCCTCAAATTCAACAAATTCCTTTGTTTCAACTTTTGTATTGGAGCTACTTGATTCTGCAATTGATCTGTCTTTGTACATCACATTCTCATTGAATATGACATCTCTGCTTCTGATGATCTTCCAATTTTTATAATCCCAAAACCGGTAACCGAACTCATCACCACCATAACCAACAAAAACACATTTGTTAGATTTGGCGTTAAGTTTACTTCTTTCAGCAGAATCTATGTGTACATAAGATGTACAACCAAAAATTCTTAAATGCGAAAGGTTTACCTCTTTTCTGCTCCACGCTTCATCCGGTATTCCACCATCCAAGGGAACTGAGGGACCGCGGTTGATTAGGTAGGCTGTGGTATTGGTAGCTTCAGCCCATAGGAACTTGGGCAAGCCGACATGTATCCTCATGCTTCTGGCACGTTCATTCAAAGTTCTATTCATGCGTTCCGCTAAACCATTCTGCTACGGTGTCATGGGAAAATTTTTCTCCATCTTGATCCCGTTGTTTGCTCAAAATTCTTTGAATCTACTGTGTTTGTACTCTCCTCCATTGTCTGACCTTAACCACTTATCTTCAAACCAGTTTTATTTTCCACCATGGCTTTCCATTTTCTGAAGGTATCAAAGACTTCTGATTTCTTCTTCAGAAAATAGACCCACACATTCCTTGTAGAATCATCAATGAAGGTGACATAGTACAGTGAACCTGTAAGAGATGAAACTGGAGATGGCCCCATATGTTGGTATGAACCAACTCTAACTTTTCTACCTTGGGTGTCTTGCCAATCTTTTCAAAACTGAATTTCTTCTGTTTGCCAAAGATGCAATCCTCGCATAGGCCAACATCCACATTCTTCAAATTCGGCAGCTTCCCTTTTGACAGAAGTTTCTTTATCCATTTCTCGCTCATATGGCCAAGCCTTTAGTGCCATAGGTTTGATTTTTCATTTGCATCTGTTTCTACAATAATATTCTCTAGGTTAGAGGTTACATAGAGAGTACCACTTTTCTTACCTGGAGCAATGACGAGTGCTCCTTTGGTAATCTTCCACTCATGACCTGAGAAAGTTATATAGTAACCCTCTCCATCAAGCTGTCCTATGGAGATCAAATTTCTTTTAAGGCCAGGAATATGTCTCACCTCTTGCAGCTTCCATGTGGTCTGATTTTGCAATTTTAATCGGATGTCTCCCTTACGAACAATCTTCAAGGTTTGATCATCTGCTAGATGTACCTTTTCGAAATCACCACTGACGTAGTTCTCCATGATTTCCCGGCAAGGGGTGGCATGGTAGGATGCTCCTAAATTAAGAATCTATGATTCAATCGGACCGTTGATGCTTAGAATCATAGCATCACCTCCTTCCTCGGTCACGTTGGTAGACTCCTGTCCGCCGGTATTTTTCTTCGATGCCCGACACTCCCTCTTGAAATGACCCTTCTTGTCACAATTGTAGAACTTAAAATCTTTCTTTCCCGATCTAGATTTGCTTGTTCTAGAATTTGATTTGCCATTATTTGAACTTCTTTCTGAAAGCCAATCTAGAAAAGGTTACTTTTACGGTGAAGTGAACCATACAACAATACCGAAGCAGAGACGTGAAGGTGAAATTGGCCCGAGGAAAGTGAAAGAAAGGGAATGAGCACCCAAATGAAAACCCGTACTCTGAAAGTTTTGATGTTGTGGTTATTGATGTATTGCTTATATATGAGATGCACATGGTAAGCGGCCTACCTACTTGTTATTGATGGATGTCTTGAGTGGTTTAGTTATTGAAATGCCCTGAAAATTTTGAAGATTAAGATCGAACTATGTTTGTGCTCAAATCTCTACAGAAAAGAATGGTTTTAGTTTTCAGGGTGCCTGGTTCCATTTTCCATTTGTTAATGGTGTTATACTTATAAGGAACATAAGTATTTCTTCCCACATTTTGTGAAATAATTTGTCGGGATGTTTTCTCATTTGAGAGCTTTTGAGATAGTAGCTGGTTGACTTGGCAGTTAGGTATATTGTGAAGGTGTTAAGCATGAAAAGGAGCTGAAAATGATCTTTGCTGATAGGACAGAAAATAAAAGGTTAAAGCGGAAAGCGTTGCTATAAGTGGGTGTATGGGGTTGATATGTGCAAATAGGACAGAAAATAGAATATCGTGGTGGTGCTATTAGCTGTTTTGAGTGTGATTTTAGTGATTTTATTATTCTTTGTCTGAGCAGACTACATACTATGTATATCAAGTATATTGTACCGCTCATTATAAGTATATGACACGTCAAATTAGAGGTACGAATTGGATTATCTTAATTAGTTGAATGAAATACGATGATACGGTGTATTGAATATCTAGACGATCATCTAAGGTTTCAAGCACAGACAAATGAATCCGTATAGTAATTCCGTGCATACTATTCTTCCTAACAAAAAAGTTTCCCTTTCTACCGACCAAATCATTATGAGAAAATGTAAAGAAATAAAGCGAAATAACACCGCTACAAAAAATTTATTTATTTAGTTTTTTTTTTGCGGTGCGATCCTAGACTATGAACTCTTCACTCTAGAATGTACAAGTGAATTGAAAGTATGAAAGTGACATTTGTTTTTTGCAAGTGGAAAAACGTATTAAGTGAAATCATTGTTTACTTACAAAATTAAATTATTATTGAAAGTAGATATGTAAAGATGATACGGCAATATCAATTTGTATTTTATAGTTATTAATATTATATTATATTTTTAATTATCTTTTGATAGCTACATATAAATGATCTGAAAGTGGATTTTATATACTAGATAATTAAAGTAACAACATAAAAACAGCATAACACTGTTGACAGTAAGTTTGACACCTGATGACGGGTTTCATTCTTATTATAGCCCTTAGATTAATTTAAGCCCGATCCACATATCCTGGCCCATTAAGCACCGAGCCCCATCTCTCATTCTCAGTTGTGTCCAAACCTCTCCAAAACCCTCGCTTCCATTTCCCCCCTCTGATCGCCGCTCCCAATGGTGTCGCAACAACGCCTAACCCTAACCCTAACCCGCCATTTCCGATCTCTCCTCTCCTCATCTCCTCCTCCTTCTCTCATCAAATCTCAAACCCTAACTCTTCGATCTCTTCACCTCTCAACCCTCAAAAACCCTCACTCCAACTCCATCCTCCAACATTATCAACATCAATCCATTGATCCTCCGCGAAGTCGCCATTTCTCTTCTCGACCTTCGGATCCATTGGGAGACGATGATGAAGACGATGAAGAGGAAGAAGAAGGAGAATACGAAGAAGAAGAAGAAGAAGATGATGATGATGAAGGTGATGAGAGTTGCAATGGATCGGTGAAGACATTTCGAGCGAGTGGGAAATCTGAGGAGGAGAAAGCGAACGAGGCTGCTGATATCGGGTACAAAGTGATTGGGCCCCTTGATCCTTCAAAACGGCCGTTTAAACCTTGGGAGCCTGTTTTTGCTGTTGTCCAGGCCTGTGACTTTTGACTTTCTTTTGGTTTTAAAACTTTACAAGGTTTTATCTTTGGGACTATATTGTTTGTGTTTATTGTAGATTGGTTCGCATAAGTTTAAAGTTAGTAACGGGGATTCGATTTTCACTGAAAGGTTGAAGTTTTGCGATGTTAATGACAAGGTAAGGTGTTGCGTATTGAAGACTTTAGGGTTCTTTTGATTTTTACAGTATATGTAACTTTCACCTGTATCGTGAAATTGTTAGTCTGGGGAATTTGGCTACATTGCAACAGGAAACTGTAAGTTTAGTTATGAAATTACGATATAAATATTTGTTACAGTAAAACATTCAATTAAAGTGCACATCACGCTAACACATACTTTTGTCGAGGTTGCTTGTATACAAAGGATAAGACTTTCGTGTTCTTATGCAAGGTCCCAATTCAGTAGAATAATCTTGTTGTAAATGCCCTTACGCGTGTCATTATGCAAAGTTGACTTGGTTTTCGTTCAGCTTGTTTGTTGCAGAGCTTCTCATCTAATGTCTGAGATGTTAATCCATCAATTTTTGTCTTGTTGCATTGTTCTTAAAGAGCATATTACGACAGTTGAGAAGTGTGATTTAATAGAATGGTCCAATGTCTTTACCCATAACTGTTCAAGATGACTGCTTGGTTTGATGAACCAGTTGATTGCACAGGTAGGGCAGGAATTGGAGGTCAATACTACTTACCATCTGTTTTTTCTCAAAAATAAATTATTGGATTTATTGCTTCTTTCTGAAATTAATAAAATTCCCAAGATGCTCCTTTAACACGACTCTTTTCCCAAAATTTTCTTCTAGATTCCTAGAATATGTTGTATACCCATCTTATCTCAAACTTCCTACCTAAATTCGTTTTGTGAAACTAAAAGATGCCTAAGCTGATATCAGTGACAAATTTCAAGTATAACTTTTTTCCTACTTTCTCTTCTAGAATGTATTGTGTAACCGTCTTATCACTTAATTCTGTTCTTTTTCCATTTCCAATTATTTGGCAGTTTGACTTATCTTAAAGTATGCCGTCATGTAGCCAAATCTGGGTTGAAACCCACTTATGGATGGAATTTTCTCATGTTGTTTACTCTCTTTAAAATTGCCAAGAGATGTTACCGGCCTGCAATCACTTTGTTCCACATAATATTGTTAAACATCTTTGTGTGGAAGTTTCAATTTGCATTTGCACTTAATATTCATTATGTTGCAAGTGCCAACCTTCTTCACAAATTAATAGCCTAATTAATTGGTTTTTCTGTTCATCATCTTTGTTTTTGCTGATAGATTCCTGTTGGGGAACTACTTCAAGACTAGTCTGAACATCATTTTCAGAAATCTCCTCAAATTAAACAAATTCCTTTGTTTCAACTTTTGTATTGGAGCTACTTGATTCTGCAATTGATCTGTCTTTGTACATCACAT
This sequence comes from Asparagus officinalis, assembly GCF_001876935.1. Taxonomy (NCBI): domain Eukaryota; kingdom Viridiplantae; phylum Streptophyta; class Magnoliopsida; order Asparagales; family Asparagaceae; genus Asparagus; species Asparagus officinalis. The sequence continues at coordinate 58,574,259 of NC_033801.1, forward strand.
TCTCATTGAATATGACATCTCTGCTTCTGATGATCATCCAATTTTTATAATCCCAAAACCGGTAACCGAACTCATCACCACCATAACCAACAAAAACACGTTTGTTAGATTTGGCATCAAGTTTACTTCTTAATTAGTTGAATGAAATATGGTGATACGGTGTATTGAATATCTAGACGATCATCTAAGGTTTCAAGCACAGACAAATGACTCCGTATAGTGATTACGTGCATATTGTTCTTCCTAACAGAAAATTTCCCCTTTCTACCGACCAATATCAAGAGAAAAAATAAAGAAATAAAGTAAAATAACACCGCTACAAAAAATTTATTTATTTAGGTTTTTTTACCGTGCGATCCTAGCCTATGAACTCCTCACTCTAGAATGTACAAAAGAATTGAAAGTATGAAAGTCACATTTTTTTTTGCAAGTGGAAAAATGTATTAAGTGAAATACATTGTTCACTTACAAAATTAAATTATTATTGAAAGTAGATATGTAAGGATGATACAGCAATATTATTTTATATTATATAGTTATTAATATTATATTATATTTTCAATTATCTTTTGATAGCTACATATAAATGATCTGAAAGTGGATTTTATATAATAGATAATTAATATAACAACATAAAAACAGCATAACACTGATGACAGTAAGTTTGACACCTGATGATGGGTTTTATTCTTATTATAACCCTTAGATTAATTTAAGCCCGATCCACATATGTTGGCCCATTAAGCACCGAGCCCCATCTCCCATTCTCAGTTGTGTCTAAACCTCTCCAAAACCCACGCTTCCATTTCCCCCCTCTGATCGCCTCCCCCAATGGCGTCGCAGTGACGCCTAACCCTAACCCTCACCCGCCATTTCCGATCTCTCCTCTCCTCATCTCCTCCTCCTTCTCACATCAAATCTCAAACCCTAACTCTTCGATCTCTTCACCTCTCAACCCTCAAAAACCCTCACTCCAACTCCATCCTCCCACTTTATCAACATCAATCCATCGATCCTCCTCGAAGTCGCCATTTCTCTTCTCGACCTTCGGATCCATTGGGAGACGATGATGAAGACGACGAAGAGGAAGAAGAAGGAGAATATGAAGAACAAGAAGAAGAAGAAGATGATGATGATGAAGGCAATGAGAGCTGCAATGGACCGGTTAAGACATTTTGAGCGAGTGGGAAATCTGAGGAGGAGAAAGCGAACGAGGCTGCTGATATTGGGTACAAAGTGATTGGGCCCCTTGATCCTTCAAAACGGCCGTTTAAACCTTGGGAGCCTATTTTTGCTGTTGTCCAGGTCTGTGACTTTTGACTTTATTTTGGTTTTAAAACTTTACAAGGTTTTGTCTTTGGGACTGTATTGTTTGAGTTTATTGTAGATTGGTTCACACCAGTTTAAAGTTAGTAACGGGGATTCGATTTTTACTGAAAGGTTGAAGTTTTGCGATGATAATGGCAATGTAAGGTGTTGCGTATTGAAGACTTTAGGGTTCTTTTGATTTTTACAGTATATGCAACTTTCACCTGTAACGTGGAATTGTTAATATGGGGAATTTAGCTACATTGCAACAGGAAACTGTAAGTTTATTTATGAAATTACGATATAAATGTTTGTTACTGTAAAACACTCAGTTATAGTGCACATCACACTGACACATAGTTTTGTCGAGGTTGCTTGTATACAAAGGATAAGGCTTTCGTGTTCTTATGCAAGGTCCCAATTTAGTAGAATAATCTTGTTGTAAATGCCCTTACGCGTGTCATTATGCAAACATGACTTGGTTTACGTTCGGCTTGTTTGATGCAGAGATTCTCATCTAATGTCTGAGATGTTAATCCTTCCATTTTTCTCTTGTTGCATTGTTCTTAAAGAGCATATTACTACAGTTAAGAAGTATGATTTAATAGAATGGTCCAATGTCTATACCCATAACTGTTCAAGATGACTGCTTGGTTTGATGAACCAGTTGATTGCACAGGTAGGGCAAGAATTGGCGGTCAATACTACTTGCCATCTTTTTCTTCTCAAAGATTAATTATTGGATTTATTGCATTGTTTCTGAAATTAAAAAAATTCCCAAGATGCTCCTTTAACACGACTCTTTTCCCTAATTTTTCTTCTAGATTCCTAGAATATGTTGTATACCCATCTTATCTCAAACTTCCCACCTAAATTCGTTTTGTGAAACTAAAAGATGCCTAAGCTGATATCAGTGACAAATTTCAAGGATAACTTTTTTCCTACTTTCTCTTCTAGAATGTATTGTGTAACCGTCTTATCTCTTAATTCTGTCCTTTTTCCATTTCTAATTATTTGGCAGTTTGACTTATCTTAAAGTACGCCGTCATGTAGCCAAATCTGGGTTGAAACCCACTTATGGATGGAATTTTCTCATGTTGTTTACTCTCTTTAAAATTGCCAAGAGAAGTTACCGGCCTGCAATCACTTTGTTCCACATAATATTGTTAGACATATTTGTGTAGAAGTTTCAATTTGCATTTGCACTTAATATTCATTATGTTGCAAGTGCCAACCTTCTCCAAAAATTAATAGCCTAATTAATTAGTTTTTCAGTTCATCATCTTTGTTTTTGCTAATAGATTCCTGTTGGGGAACTACTTCATGACTAGTCCGAACATCATTTTCAGAAATCTCCTCAAATACAACAAATTCCTTTGTTTCAACTTTTGTATTGGAGCTACATGATTCTGTAATTGATCTGTCTTTATACATCACATTCTCATTGAATATGACATCTCTGCTTCGGATGATCATCCGGTTTTTATAATCCCAAAACCGGTAACCGAACTCATCACCACCATAACCAACAAAAACACATTTGTTAGATTTGGCATCAAGTTTACTTCTTAATTAGTTGAATGAAATATGGTGATACGGTGTATTGAATATCTAGACGATCATCTAAGGTTTCAAGCACAGACAAATGACTCCGTATAGTGATTACGTGCATACTATTCTTCCTAACAGAAAATTTCCCCTTTCTACCAACCAAATATCAAGAGACAAAGTAAAGAAATAAAGTGAAATAACACCGCTACAAAAAATTTATTTATTTAGGTTTTTTTACCGTACGATCCTAGACTATGAACTCCTTACTCTAGAATGTACAAAAGAATTGAAAGTATGAAAGTCACTTTTTTTTTGCAAGTGGAAAAATGTATTAAGTGAAATACATTGTTTACTTACAAAATTAAATTATTATTAAAAGTAGATAAGTAAGGATGATACAGCAATATCATTTTATATTATATAGTTATTAATATTATATTATATTTTCAATTATCATTTAATAGCTACATATAAATGATCTGAAAGTGGATTTTATATACTAGATAATTAATGTAACAACATAAAAACAGCATAACACTGATGACAGTAAGTTTGACACCTGATGATGGGTTTTATTCTTATTATAACCCTTAGATTAATTTAAGTCCGATCCATATATGTTGGCCCATTAAGCACCAAGCCCCATCTCTCATTCTCAGTTGTGTCTAAACCTCTCCAAAACCCATGCTTCCATTTCCCCCCTTTGATCGCCGCCCCCAATGGCGTCGTAGTGACGCCTAAGCCTAACCCTAACCCGCCATTTCCGATCTCACCTCTCCTCACCTCCTCCTCCTTCTCTCATCAAATCTCAAGCCCTAACTCTTCGATCTCTTCACCTCTCAACCCTCAAAAAACCTCACTCCAACTCCATCCTCCCACTTTATCAACATCAATCCATCGATCCTCCTCGAAGTCGCCATTTCTCTTCTCGACCTTCGGATCCATTGGGAGACGATGATGAAGACGAAGAAGAGGAAAAAGAAGGAGAATATGAAGAACAACAAGAAGAAGATGATGATGATGATGAAGGCGATGAGAGCTGCAATGGATCGGTGAAGACATTTTGAGCGAGTGGGAAATTTAAGGAGGAGAAAGCGAACGAGGCTGCTGATATCGGGTACAAAGTGATTGGGCCCCTTGATCCTTCAAAACGGCCATTTAAACCTTAGGAGCCTATTTTTACTGTTGTCCAGGTCTGTGACTTTTGACTTTATTTTGGTTTTAAAACTTTACAAGGTTTTGTCTTTGGGACTGTATTGTTTGAGTTTATTGTAGATTGGTTCGCACCAGTTTAAAGTTAGTAACGGGGATTCGATTTTTACTGAAAGGTTGAAGTTTTGCGATGTTAATGGCAAGGTAAGGTCTTGCGTACTGAAGACTTTAGGGTTCTTTTGATTTTTACAGTATATGCAACTTTCACCTGTAACGTGGAATTGTTAGTCTGGGGAATTTAGCGACATTGTAACAGGAAACTGTAAGTTTATTTTTGAAATTACGATATAAATGTTTGTTACTATAAAACATTCAGTTATAGTGCACATCACACTGACATATACTTTTGTCGAGGTTGCTTGTATACAAAGGATAAGGCTTTCGTGTTCTTATGCAAGGTCCCAATTTAGTAGAATAATCTTGTTGTAAATGCCCTTACGCGTGTCATTATGCAAACTTGACTTGGTTTACATTCGGCTTGTTTGATGCAGAGCTTCTCATCTAATGTCTGAGTTGTCAATCCTTCCATTTTTCTCTTATTGCATTGTTCTTAAAGAGCATATTACGACAGTTGAGAAGTGTGATTTAATAGAATGGTCCAATGTCTATACCCATAACTGTTCAAGATGACTGCTTGGTTTGATGAACCAGTTGATTGCACAGGTAGGGCAGGAATTGGAGGTCAATACTACTTGCCATCTTTTTCTTCTCAAAGATTAATTATTAGATTTATTGCATTGTTTCTGAAATTAAAAAAATTCCCAAGATGCTCCTTTAACACGACTCTTTTCCCTAATTTTTCTTCTAGATTCCTAGAATATGTTGTATACCCATCTTATCTCAAACTTCCCACCTAAATTCGTTTTGTGAAACTAAAAGATGCCTAAGCTGATATCAGTGACAAATTTCAAGGATAACGTTTTTCCTACTTTCTCTTCTAGAATGTATTGTGTAACCGTCTTATCTCTTAATTCTGTCCTTTTTCCATTTCTAATTATTTGGCAGTTTGACTTATCTTAAAGTACGCCGTCATGTAGCCAAATCTGGGTTAAAAACCACTTATGGATGGAATTTTCTCATGTTGTTTACTCTCTTTAAAATTACCAAGAGATGTTACCGGCCTGCAATCACTTTGTTCTACATAATATTGTTAGACATATTTGTGTAGAAGTTTAAATTTGCATTTGCACTTAATATTCATTATGTTGCAAGTGCCAACCTTCTCCACAAATTAATAGCCTAATTAATTGGTTTTTCAGTTCATCATCTTTGTTTTTGCTAATAGATTCCTGTTGGGGAACTACTTCATGACTAGTCTGAACATCATTTTCAGAAATCTCCTCAAATTCAACAAATTCCTTTGTTTCAACTTTTGTATTGGAGCTACTTGATTCTGTAATTGATCTGTCTTTGTACATCATATTCTTATTGAATATGACATCTCTTCTTCTGATGATCTTCCGATTTTTATAATCCCAAAACCGGTAACCGAACTCATCACGACCATAACCAACAAAAACACATTTATTATATTTGACATCAAGTGTACTTCTTTCAGCAGAATCTATGTGTACATAAGAGATACAACCAAAAATTCTTAAATGCGAAAGTTTTACCTCTTTTCTGCTCCACGCTTCATCCGATATTCCACCATCCAAGGGAAATGAAGGACCGCGGTTGATTAGGTAGGCTACGGTATTGATAGCTTCAGCCCATAGGAACTTGGGCAAGCCGGCATGTATCCTCATGCTTCTGGCACGTTCATTCAAATTTCTATTCATGCGTTCCGCTACACCATTCTGCTGCGGTGTCATGGGAACAGTTTTCTCCATCTTGATCCCGTTGTTTGTGCAAAATTCTTTGAATCTACTGTCTTTGTACTCTCCTCCATTGTCTGACCTTAACCGCTTTATCTTCAAACCAGTTTTATTTTCCACCATTGCCTTCCATTTTCTGAAGGTATCAAAGACTTCTAATTTCTTCTTCAGAAAATAGACCCACACATTCCTTGTAGAATCATCAATGAAGGTGACATAGTACAGTAAACCTGCAAGAGATGAAACTGGAGATGGCCCCAATACGTCGGTATGAACAAATTCTAACTTTTCTGCCTTGGGTGTCTTGCCAATCTTTTCAAAACTGAAGTTCTTTTATTTGCCAAAGATGCAATCCTCGCATAGGCCAACATCCACATTCTTCAGATCCGGCAACTTCCCTTTTGACAGAAGTGTCTTCATCCATTTCTCGCTCATATGGCCAAGCCTTTAGTGCCATAGGTTTGATTTTTCATCTGTATTTGTTTCTGCAATAATATTCTCTAGGTTAGAGGTTATATAGAGAGTACCACTTTTCTTACCTCGAGCAATGACGAGTGCTCCTTTGGTAATCTTCCATTCATGACCTGAGAAAGTTATACAGTAACCCTCTCCATCAAGCTGTCCTACGGAGATCAAATTTCTTTTAAGGCAAGGAATATGTCTCACTGCTTGCAGCTTCCATGTGGTCTGATTTTGCAATTTTAATCGGATGTCTCCCTTACCAACGATCTTTAAGGTTTCATCATCTGCTAGATGTACCTTTTCGAAATCACCGCTGACGTAGTTCTCCATGATTTCCCGGCAAGGGGTGGCATGGTAGGATGCTCCTAAATTAAGAATCCATGATTCAATCGGACCATTGACGCTTAGAATCATAGCATCACCTCCTTCCTCGGTCACGTTGGCAGACTCCTGTGCGCCGGTATTTTTCTTCGATGCCCGACACTCCCTCTTGAAATGACCCTTCTTGTCACAATTGTAGCACTTAAAATCTTTCTTTTCCGATCTAGATTTGCTTGTTCTAGAATTTGATTTGCCGTGATTTGAACTTCTTTCTGAAAGCCAATCTTGAAAAGGTTACTTTTACGGTGAAGTGAACCACACAACAATACTGAAGTAGAGACGTGAAGGTGAAATTGGCCCGAGGAAAGTGAAAGAAAGGGAATGAGCGCCCAAATGAAAACCCGTACTCTGAAAGTTTTGATGTTGTGGTTATTGATGTATTGCTTATATATGAGATGCACTTGGTAAGCGGCCTACCTACTTGTTATTGATGGATGTCTTGAGTGCTTTAGTTATTGAAATGCCCTGAAAATTTTGAAGATTAAGATCGAACTATGTTTGTGCTCAAGTCTCTACAGAAAACAATGGTTTTAGTTTTTAGGGTGCCTCGTTCCATTTTCCTTTTATTAGTGGTGTTATACTTATAAGGAACATAAGTATTTCTTCCCACATTTTGTGAAATAATTTGTCGGGATGTTTTCTCATTTGAGAGCTTTTGAGGTAGTAGCTGGTTGACTTGGCAGTGAGGTATATTGTGAAGGTGTTAAGCATGAAAAGGAGCTAAAAACGATCTTTGCTAATAGGACAGAAAATAAAAGGTTAAAGCGGAAAGCGTTGCTATAGGTGGGTGTATGGGGTTGATATGTGCAAATAGGACAGAAAATAGAATATCGAGGTGGTGCTATTAGCTGCTTTTAGTGGGATTTTAGTGATTTTATTATTCTTTGTCTGAGCAGACTACGTACTATGTATATCAAGTGTACTGAACCGCGCATTATAAGTATATGTCACGTCAAATTAGAGGTACGAATTGGATTATCTTAATTAGTTGAATGAAATATGGTGATATGGTGTATTGAATATCTAGACGATCATCTAAGATTTCAAGCACAGACAAATGACTCTGTATAGTGATTACGTGCATACTATTCTTCCGAACAGAAAATTTCTCCTTTCTACCGACCAAATATCAAGAGAAAAAGTAAAGAAATAAAGTGAAATAACACCGCTACAAAAAATTTATTTACTTAGGTTTTTTTACCGTGCGATCCTAGACTATGAACTCCTCACTCTAGAATGTAGAAAAGAATTGAAAGTATGAAAGTCACATTTTTTTTGCAAGTGGAAAAATGTATTAAGTGAAATACATTGTTTACTTGCAAAATTAAATTATTATTGAAAGTAGATATGTAAAGATGATACAGCAATATCATTTTATATTATATAGTTATTAATATTATATTATATTTTCAATTATCTTTTGATAGCTACATATAAATTATCTGAAAGTGGATTTTATATACTAGATAATTAAAGTAACAACATAAAAACAGCATAACACTGATGATAGTAAGTTTGACACCTGATGATGGGTTTTATTCTTATTATAGCCCTTAGATTAATTTAAGCCCGATCCACATATCCTGGCCCATTAAGCACCGAGCCCCATCTCCCTTTCTCAATTGTGTCCAAACTTCTCCAAAACCTTCGCTTCCATTTCCCCCCTCTGATCGCCGCCTCCAATGGCGTCGCAGCGACGCCTAACCCTAACCCTAACCCGCCATTTCTGATCTCTCCTCTCCTCATCTCCTCCTCCTTCTCTCATCAAATCTCAAACCCTAACTCTTCGATCTCTTCACCTCTCAACCCTTAAAAACCCTCACTCCAACTCCATCCTCCCACTTTATCAACATCAATCCATCAATCCTCCTCGAAGTCACCATTTCTCTTCTCGACCTTCGGATCCATTGGGAGACGATGATGAAGATGACGAAGAGGAAGAAGAAGGAGAATACAAAGAAGAAGAAGAAGAAGAAGATGATGATGAAGGCGATGAGAGCTGCAATGGATCGGTGAAGAAATTTCGAGCGAGTAGGAAATCTGAGGAGGAGAAAGCGAACGAGGCTGCTGATATCGGGTACAAAGTGATTGGGCCGCTTGATCCTTCAGAGTGGCCGTTTAAACCTTGGGAGCTTGTTTTGCTGTAGTCCAGGTGTGTGACTTTTGACTTTCTTTTGGTTTTAAAACTTTACAAGGTTTTGTCTTTGGGACTGTATTGTTTGTGTTTATTGTAGATTGGTTCGCACCAGTTTAAAGTTAGTAACGAGGATTCGATTTTCACTGAAAGGTTGAAGTTTTGTGATGTTAATGGCAAGTTAAGGTGTTGCGTAATGAAGACTTTAGGGTTCTTTTGATTTTTACAGTATATGCAACGTTCACCTGTAACGTGGAGTTGTTAGTCTGGGGAATTTGGCTACATTGCAACAAGAAACTATTGTATGTGTAAAAATTGATTTCCCTAAATGGGGGATTTCATTTGTATTGATAAGGATTGCTTATTACAAACTAAAGAATCAAAGTTACAGCAGAAGTAGAGGGAATGCCCTCCTTGTTTATCGTGGGAACTTTTGGTAGCTGTAGGATGCCTCGCTCGGTTCTCGCACCGAGTCTGCTTCCCTTGGACTATTCTGCCGAGGTAGCTGGTGAGCTTCAATACGCAGTAGGAGCTCTGATCGATAGATTTCGAGCCTCACGGATTCCTAGCGACGATCGGGATCACGAATATGGAGTCAATCGTCTGATCGAGTGATCGATTTTGTTAAAGAGATTCTTTTCTTGTTTTCTTGACTTTTCAATCTCTGACCTTCCACCTTTTTCTCCTATTGCAGGAGATGTTTTTTTAAACAGGGGGATAAGCGGCGGGGCTGCTCCCTGAATCCTAAGATGTGACCATATCCTGCTGGAAATGCCATGCTGTCGGCTTGTATCGTAAGCGGCTGCTTGAGGGGCTCGAAGCACTGTAATTCTTCCTTTCATGTCGTGATGAGTGGGAAAGCCCATCCCTGTACGTGCTCTTGTAGCTTCCCGGTACTAGTTCGGCCGGATTGTGAGTGATTTCGGTGCGCTCGCTCGTTCAGCAGCAGCTACTCGAGAACACAAAAGCAGGTCTTGGCGGACTGTAACGGCTTGATTAGCTGTTGTGAGCAGCTACTTGATGGGCCTGGAGTGCTGTACTCCCTCCCCTTGCGTTATGGGAGGTGGGAAGGCCCATCCCTGTACGCTACGTAGCGGCCGCTAAGTACACTAACGGACTCGCCTTTCTTAGGCGCGTTTGCCTTTCGACTCGAACGGGTTGGTTGAGTAATCAGGCGAATTTTGGTCACATAGATGATCTCGACTCGTGTGGGCGAGTTTTTCACACAGGCGAATTTGTGATCTACAGATGCGGGCGAATTTGGCGACTGCGTGGCTTGGGTTCGCACCAGCGAGTCAAGTCCATGGGTGAGTGTCGCCCTCAAAGCGTAGGGGCTACTCTGACTCGCAGGCGAATCTCGCGGAAGTCTATCAAGGTAATTTTTACCGTCTACAAGACCCCCTTCAAAGTTTTTAGACCCAAATCAAGTCATAAATGAGGTCTGGAATACTTTGAACGGAAATGCCTCTCGTGTTCCCACCCAGAGGTGCGGATCCCGGTGGTGCCCTTGATCTCCATCGTTGGTTCATTCGGGAGATTGTGCCACGGATTGCCGGATCTCATCCGTTCACACAGAATTCCAAACGTCCCACCCCATTCACGGTCATTCAATTCAGACTGTAGGATCGAGACCGTCCACCATGCAGAGTGAGTGAATCCCGGCCGTATAGGGCCCCGCATATATAGCGCTCATCCCCTTCGTTGGGATGCCATGGTATTTTCGAAAGTTCCTGACCTAAATTTCCACAAAGAGAATCTGAATCCTTAAGCTCGGAATGGCTCCAAAGGTGAGGAGATGTGTCTCAAAGGGGAAGCGAGAGGCTACACGGCCGGACCCCGTCATTCTTTCCAACGATGGGGAGGAGGAGCCCGTTTTTGCTCCTACCGCCCAGCCTTCTCAGAGTCCTCCCGGTGATGATGGGGGGATCCCCGTGATTCAACCTATCGCTTCGGCCTGCGCTGGGCAAGCGTCCGAGCAGCCTCGTCGGCCAATTGGAGAACGCCATGAAGCAAACGGTCTCCATTGTTAGTCTTGGCTGGGGGAGGTACGCTGATTGCAAGCCCTTCCTCATGGACTACATAGCCAACCTTAGGCGCCTAGGCGAGACCCACGAAGCCTCGAGTCGTTTGGTCAAGCTCCTCTGCTTTGAGTAGTGCTTAACGCATCTCGAGTCCTTGTCGCGTGCTGACCCAAGTTCGGATATAGAGCAGATTATGGCCCAGGCCCGTGCCAGGGGGCTCGCGAGCGGGAGGTCCGGGAGAAGGAGTTGTTCGACCAAGGGGGCCTCGTATCGCATCTGCTTCACCGTCAGTACCAACTGCAGGCGGAGGTTGATGCTTCGACCTCCACCATCGCTCGGATGAGGGCTCAGCTGGCGGAGGAGGAGGCGATCCACCATCGCTCGGATGAGGGCCCGGGCCCGTTACTAACTTTTTTTTGTATCTTTCGCTTTGTTTCGTTATCATTTTGTTCGGGAAACTTGTCGCGTCTTTTGTTTTGTGAACAACATGTTTATGACTTTGCCCGTTTTGCATTGGTTGGCTCATCATACCTTTGGTTGTCTTAAAATTATGCGCACATATTATATTTTTTTTTCTAAGATTTTTAGCAAATCCCCAGCTATCAACGGATTTGGTACGCCTTTACCGATCACCGTTTGGATCGGGCTAGTCATACTGTTCCCCTCAGTATGATGAGTTGTCGAGAGGTTTCTCTTAGACTTGATGCTAAGATTTCCTCACTAACCTTGGCCTTTCGGGGCGCTGGTTTAGGTTAATCACGACTGTTTGAGTCATGATTAAGTTGGACCCTGTCGCATAAATGTAGCGACTCTCGTTCCAAGCCCGGTAGTGCAGGCAAGATTTTGTCTCCTCGTGTGAATTTTTGGGGCGAACGAAATGTGAGCCTCGCGTTCGCGGGTGGGGTGGTGTCCGCCAGCTGGGGTCGCTTAGGTTAGTTAGGTCGTATTAAATGCGATCTGACAAGATGGCTTCCCCCCACGCGTCTCACCCGATGACGCATCGTGGTCGTTGTTTTCGGAAGCTGTCTTTTCGAACTTTACTGCTGGATTCGCTAGGCAACTGCTGTTTGGTTTGGGTCTTAGGCTTGGCTTGCCCGACCCGTCCCCTGTTTCGTTGGTTCATCTGTAACCATTGAATCCGAGCCGTTGGGGGTGATCTAAGCCGTCAGTCGTGGCCACGTTTCCCAAAGTGTTTTGCCTTTAAATAGGCCTCGTCTTCCTCTTTGGGGAAATCGTCGTATACCGAAATTTGCCCGCTTGGATCTTCAAGAGAACTTCAACCTCCTTCTCCAACCTCCCGAAATGGCACTAAGGTCCAAGAAATGCGCTACGAAGGGGAAGGTCGTAGGCCGTTCCCGTGACGTTCCAGTCGTTGGTGCTGTTAGCGATGTCCCTGGGACACACTCGGGTGAGTCCCCTCACTTGCTTCAACATTTTTCCGATGAACACCGTGGGGGTGAGGAAATGAGCGCTTGTCGGCTCGTCTTCTCCGTTAGATTTTGCTATTTTCGGCAACTCCCTCTGATCTGGGTGAATCCGCCCTTTTTCGAAAGGGTTCAGCCTTTGTCGGGTAGGATCAGCCTTTAGTTGGTGAATCCAGTCTTAAGCAGACAAACTCAACTTTTACAGGCGAATCTGACCTTTGTAGGCGGATTCAGTTTTGTCAAGTGAATCTAGTTTTGCAGGTGAATTCGGCCTTTGTAGACGAGTTTGGTCTGAATTCTGTGCTGACTCCCCCCCTTTTTTTTCTCTTATCTTACAGCAACCTTTTCTGACGCGGCCCTTCCGAAGGGCGTGGCTATTGGTCTAGCCAGAGGTGCTGGTTATACGGTGCCTCCCCGATTCCCTCCATTGGATTCGGTGCCCGCATTTGCCGCGATAGTCCGGATGGGTTGATCAAGAGGGTCACCGACGGGCACCACCTGACGCTGCGCGAGTTGGTTACCGACGCGGTGCTGACCGATGAGGCTAGGACGGAGTTAAGAAAGCCTCAGTTCTTATTTGGTGATGCCGTGACTGACCGTTCGGCTCTATTGCTCGGGGAGAGCAGGTGGATCCGCACAGTAGACGGGGTCCAATACTACCTCCCCAGGATGCCGAGAGGGTTCTCAATTGTTGAACTACGGTCGTTCACAGTCCCCAGAATGATGAACTGGGAATTGACCCCAACTCAAGACGAGGTGACTTGCGGGGTCTTCACAGGCTCCACGGCCGGATACAGAGTGGATAGTTCCTACAAGCGCGTGACTGCCCTACGCCCTGGCTTGCCCTTCAATGAGCTGCCTGCCGGAGAGACGACTGCAGTCGCTGAGACCTTCCGTCACCGCTTCTTTCGGGCTGGGGGAAAATTTCCTCCAAAGGACTTCAGAGCCCCGGGGTGGATTTACTCTGCGCCAGGCAGTAGCACTTGGTGGTCTAAGATCACCGACTATGTCTTGGTCGAGAATTCTGACCTTGCGGACTTGGAGTTGTTTGTACCCATTCGGGCCACTCGTCATGGCCTGAAAATCAATGCCCCATTGTTCCACAGCATCTTGGAGCTGTACTGTTCGGACAGCAGCACATTCTTCACCCTCAATGGTGAGCTCGGCGTAACTCTCCATGAGATGTATGACGTGTCAGGGCTGCCTATGGGGAGTTTCCCCTACGAGGAGTACGTCCCAGGTCAAGATGAGATCGACCAGCTTTCAAACCGCTCCCCCTTGATGGTTGAGACTCTGTGGGAGTTGCTCTGCCATTACCATATCTATCTCAACACCTTGGGGGTAGTGGATCATAAGGGCAAGAAGAAGAGGGCTCCGGGGATCAGCCACAAGAATTGGGCTGATTACCTATTCCCGGAGAATGATGTCAAGGGGAGGCCTACCCTACCACTGGGCAAGTGTGGTCAGGCCGAAATAGAAATGAGGATGGCCGAGGGGGGAGCCACTGCGACTCTTGGGAGCGATGAGGGTGGAGTTGAGTCTGGAACAGTCTCGCATTCGTTCCATCATCAGGCCAAGTCTCCTATATCTGGGAAGGCTTTGCTCGCGGGAAATCGTACGCACTCATTCTTTTGAGGTGCTTCCGGTGGAGGTCGTCTACCCGGCCATTTGCCTGGCCCACGGGAAATCGTACGCACTGGTGTCGGCGATGGTGGCTTGCATCCATCGGGGACTCCGCACACTGACGGCACAGTTTTGTCACGTGTCAAGCGTCGACGAGGGGGAAGGTGAGGTCATTAGGACTCCCAACCCCAGAGTAGGGTTGCCCTACACCTATTTGATGGCGTTGTTCGTCTACCATTGCGAGTGCTTGATAAGTGCCCCGGCGACTCTTCTTGGTGAGAAGTTCGTCCCGTTCGTCCAGCGCCTAGAGAGATGTTCTTGTTAGTGTAAAGACATCCCCGACGCACAGAAGATGCTGTCTTACTACAGTAATTACAGCTTTCATTGTTTCTTTCCTTACTTCAGTGGAGGGGGGTACGGCGAGTCCTTCGGCGACGTATCGACGGCGGACCACCACACCGTTCTCTCCTGCGGTGCTTTCCGATGGTTGGTGAACATCTGACCGGGGTACCACATCCTGCGGACGGGTTCTGTGTGCTATCTTGAGCTGTACATCCCCTGTAGATTTGCCCGCCTGTTCGGGTATGACCAGCTGTACGTGGGAAATGTCAATCCCTACTTACACTTCGAGGGGGGGCTAGTGGATGGCGCCCGGGGATGGTTCTGAATGTCAATCCCTACTTACACTTCGAGGGGGGGCTAGTGGATGGCGCCCGGGGATGGTTCTGGACCCACGCTGGTGGTACCCATGCTTGCTTTGAACTTCCTGCGAAGGATCGTGATCTGCACCATACGCTCCTGTACTATCGATGGTATTGAGGTGCTAGCGCTAATCCCGAGGGCTTCCGGTCCCACAGTTCTTGCCTGGTGGAGCATGGGCATCACCCAAGGGGAGCTCATCGCCCCTCGCAGGGCTGCCAGCCTATTTTAGGGAGTGGGCTCTGGAAGAACCCTATTGAGGATACGGAGGGACCTCGTGGTACGTCGGCGGAATTTGGGAGTTCCCGAGGATTCGTGCCCTTCCTCTGGCTCAGAGCGAACCTAGCGAGTCGGCCCGGGCGGGCGAGCGTCTGGATCGGCCCCAGGACACGACAGTCGGACGGATGGGGGTGCCCCTCCTGCATCCAGGTAGCTCGCTTCTCCCTAACCGATAGCGAGAGGTCGTAACTGAAAGCTCTAGGGCGGAGGTGGCCAAGAAGGTACGGCGCAAAGAAGGGGTTAAGGTTGGCGGAGCGGTGGATAGTCAGGGTGATACCACTCGGGTGATCATTCCTGGAGTGACCCCTCCTGTGACTGAGGGTATTTCGCCCGCTCCCCTTGCCGCATCCGGGTCCGTCCCGGCAACTTCAGGGTAGGCTCCTCCACAGTCTGGTGTTAGGCCTCAGGCAGGGGCTTCGGCGACCCCTACGGTCGTACTAGAAGGTAATTTTCACGCCTGTACCCTTGGGTGCAAGGTTAGGTCTGCCCCACCTGACGTTTGCATTGATCTCGTGCAGGTACTACTGAAAGAGCGATCCCTATTCCTTTTGACGAAGAGGAGGGAAGTGGAGATGAAGAGGGGTCAGGTGACTCAGGTAAGGGTAGGCTCTAATGTCATTGATTCGTTCATGCCGAGCCATTACTAGGGCTTCTTTCGGGGTATTCACCAACTTTCTGCTTGCATTCGCAGTGGATCCTTCCCCCAAAGCTATTAGTAAGGAGGATCTCCCTTCTTGGGCGGACCAGTTTGCCAGGGAGATGGGTGGATCAGAGGCAGAGGGTGATGTCTCGGCTCACGAGGCGATGTCGAGCGAGGAGGAGATGTCGGCTCATGATGAGGCGACGGATCGACCAGCGGAGGCCGTCGTTCCCGAAGAAGGGTTAGTCGGGGGTATGGTACCCGCTCCAGAGTCCCTAACCCAAGGGGAGGCTCCCGCTCAGTTGATGACTTCCTCCTCATCATTGGTGACCGTCGGCGTTGCGGCTGCTACCCCAGTTCCCTTAATTGATGCTCCGGTTCCGGTGGTCTCTGCTGCTACTACTGCCGTCAC
>NC_033801.1:58591221-58610205 GCF_001876935.1 Asparagus officinalis
CCCTGCCGGAGCGAGGAGTCAGAGGATCTACATCAGCCCCCTCTTCATTCATCTCTTCCCCTTGGTATTAGCCTTAGCGTTGATACCAAGAAGAGCTAGTGTCTCTTAACGGCCCCCCGCGATCCGCGTTGGGATTTCTGAACAACGAAGACCCGTGCCAATCGGAAGCCCGGCACTGCTCACAAAAAGGACAATGCCCTCCATGCCTCGACCACTCTAAAGACAATCTAACCATCAGAGCGGATCGAACTCTTCATCATGCATCCAACGCACCCGGAATCACTCAAATCCGAGTTCGTACGAAAAACAAAGATTACAACTTTATCGAAAATAAACACGAGATCCCGTTTTGGTGCGGTCTCGCTTGCGTGGGTCTTTGGCCTGTGACGGGGATGTTGATATCCGTGGACCACCGGGGCAATCAGATCCGGTCCGGATAAATCGGACAGAGTTTCGTTGATCCGCGTGAGATCTAGAAACTTCTAATCCAGAAATATCGGACAGAACTTCGTCGATCCGCGTGAGATCTAGAAGTTCTAAGCGTATACCTCGGCTAAAGCGAGGTAATAGCTCTTCTTAGTATTAACGCTAAAGGCTAATACTAAGGAAGGATAAGAACGGGTGATGAAGGCTGATTTAGACCTCTCCTCCTCGGTTGAAGTGCTCGATCAATGCGTTGCAATGAAAGAATCAACACTCCGAAAAGTATACGAGTATAAACTGCTTCTTATCACTCCGAAAAGTATACGAGTATAAACTGCTTCTTATCACTCCGAAGAGTATATGAGTATGAACTGCTTCTCAATCCTCCAACAGGTGTATGAGGTTAAACTGCTTCTTAAATACTCCAATAAAGTATATGAGTATAAACTGTTCCCTAATTTTTTGAGAAGTTCCTGGAGAGTGTTTTCTATAAATATTCTTAAGGATAACTCAACAAATACGACGCCGGACAACGCGTTGCAGATAAGGACTCGACGCCAACAATCGATGGTCAGCTAAATCAGGAACCGACTTCAAAGTTCAAAATTCCGACAACGGTCAGACAATAAATGCAGCACCGAAACTCTTTCAGACATTCGACAAAGCACCGAATAGCCTGGAGAATTGAAGGAATCAAGAACGGAAGTCATTCCAAGGTCCCATTACACCGACTGAAGGTGGTGAGGTGGCTCGGCCAAAGCCGAGCCACCCCAGGGTGGCTCGGCCAAGGCCGAACCACCCTGGGGTGGCTCGGCCCAGTGCTGGCCACCCAGAGGTGGCCGACACTGTTCCGTGCGCGGGCACAGTAAAGGGTGCCTATAAATAGGCCACTTGGTTCATTTGTTCAGTGGTTGGAAATTTTGGAGGCGAAGCTCTGCCGGATTCAAGACTCGAAACTTAAAAAAGATTGGAGCTTTGGGACTTCGGGGACTCACTCTTCCAGATCTGGTGCTCAGTGACCGTCAACGCCAAAAAAGGCAGGTGTTCGAGAGGACCGGATCTCAGATCTACGCAGACGTACTCCGGATCTAAGCTTGGTCTTAGATCCCGAGACTTGGACGATTGTTTCCTTGGTGAATCAATCCTCCCCGGCTATTATTTCCTTTGTGGAATAATACCCGTCGTACTGCTTAGATCTGACCGGATCTAGATCTCGCGGTGGTCCACGGCAAACAACCCCGGCGCAGGCAAAGAACCCACACAAAGCAAGAGACCGCAAAACAGGATCTTGCGATTCGTTCGACAAATAAGGAAACAAAGTTGTAATTTTTCATTTCTTTTTATTTGATTTTCGTTGTAATCGGATCTTATAAAAAGACCGGATCTTTGTAATCGATAAACTGTTACAAGAGTGTACAATGGAATCAATGATGAAAGCTACAATTTTTCCCGCGAACAAGGCCGCCCCTAGTGTTGTCTCATCTTTGTGCAAGACCAAAGAAGAGCCTCTAGTAGCCAAGCCAAGAGAGAGCCAACAACAAGAGATTGAAGATGCCAAGTTCTTCTCAAAAGAAGAAGGCCGACTTCTTGTCCAAGGACATCTCTCATGTAGCCCAAAGTGGCTTATAAATAGCCCAGGAGAGTCATGGCGACTCCATTCAAATATAGGGCAGTGGGTGTACCCACTCCCTTAAATTATGGGAAGTGACTATTCTCATGCTGGGTATGGTCATGAGGATAACCGATCCCTTAAATCAAGGGAAGTGACTGTTCCCATACTGGGTATGGCTATGAGGAGAATTATAGTCATTCCCTTAAATCGTGGGAAGTGACCTCCTCATGCCTCAAGTGGGTGGGCTTGGTAAGCTTGCGGGCGAGCTTGCCTTGTGTAGGCGAGCTTCAAGCATGTAAGCGAGCTTCCAGCTATCAGGCGAGCTTGGGCCATGCAGGCAGGCTTCCAGCTATCAGGCGAGCTTGGCCTTTAGGTGAGACTGGATCATGTAGGCGAGCTTCAAGCTGTCAGGCGTGCTTGACTAGGCGAGCTTGACTTATGCAGGCGAGCTTCAAGTTGTCAGGTGAGCTTGGCCTTCAGGCGAGCTTGGTAGGCGAGGCTATGCAGGTGAGCTAGTCTCATTCAGGCGAGCTTTCTCTTCAGGCAAGGTAAACTCCTTTGCAGGTGAGCTTGCTCTTCAGGCGAGCTCCAGAACATGCTACGAAGGTCATAACTTTCAAAGTGTAAGTCGGAATTGGACGAATTATATATGAAAATCGACTATCTTAACGAGATGAGGCTGACCAAACCCATCAAAGTTTGGTTTGCACTGTCTGTTTTGCCAAATTCCCTTTGGTTTGAGAGATATCACCGTTTTTGTCTGTTTTGTGAAGTCCAACATTCAGGCGAACTTGACTTTCAGGTGGGTCTGACTTCGCTCAGGTGGGCCTGACTTCACTCAGATGGCCCGTTGAGCTCTTTTGCTTGTTCCAAGTTACTGCGCAGGGATAAAGGTAATTTTTATTGGCTACAAAACCTCCTCCAAAGTTTTCAGACCTGAATCAGGTTGCATAGGGTCTGGAATACTTTGGATCTTAAGACCTGCAACATGTCCGCCATTTAGATGAAATGAGGGGCCTTCAAATGAGCTCGGCGAAATTGAACTCTTCATTGGCAACTAATAATCGCCACCTAGGATTTTTAGCAAACCCTCAGCTATCAACGAATTTGATTTTCCTTTACCGATTATCATTTGAATCGGGCTATCCATACTATTCCCCTCAGTATGATGAGTTGTTAAGAAGTTTCTTTTAGACTAAACGCTAAAATTTCTTCTCTACCCTTAGCCGTTTGAGGTGTAGGGTTGGGTTAATTACGACCGTTAAGTCGTAACTAGGTTAAGTTATGCCATTAAATATTAACAACTTAGCCTAACCTAAACAATCATTTGCATGTGTGACCAAGATAGGGTCCAAATAACGATTCACTGCTTGGTGGATCGCTGTTCGGAATGGGGTGTCAATAGGGCACATCGCTTGGTAGGTCGATATCGACGAACAACGTCATTTGTAGGAATGACGATGTTGAGGTAATCAAATCATTTAGGGACGTAGGAGTATAACAATTGATTGATATAGTAAACATCGCATGGTAGCCTACTACCCATCGATTATTCTAAAAAATATTAGAACGCCCGGAATGGACCAGGTTGTTCAAGGACGTATGAGTGTGACGATTGATCAGACAACGCCATTTGCGGGAATGACACAGTCGACCATCAAAGGTGATCATTAACATGATAGTTTTATGGGCCCACCATCCTATTGAAGAGGATTGGTGGGGGATTTTGTCAGAGGTTTAGTGTTAACATGACGGGATTGTCGCGAGTGACGGCTTACCATCCTCTTGAAGAGGATTGGTAAGTTAATTTGTCAGAGGTGTAATGTTAACATGACAAGATTATCACAATCGGAGTGACTTTGAGGACTTACCATCCTATTGAAGAGGATTGGTAAGTTGGTTGTCAGAGGTGTAATGTTAACGTGACAGGATTGTCGCGATCGGAGTGACTTTGAGGACTTATCATCCTATTAAGGAGGATTGGTAAGTTGATTGTGAGAGGTGTAATGTTAACATGATAGGATTGTCTCGATCAGAGCGACTTTGAGGACTTATCATCCTATTGAGTAGGATTGATAAGTTAATTGTTAGAGGTGTGGTGTTAACATAACAAGATTGCCGTGATCGGAGCGACTTTGAGGACTTATCATCCTATTGAGGAGGATTGATAAGTTGATTGTCAGAGGTTTTGTGTTAACATGATAGATTTGTGGACTCGTCGTCCTGTTGAAAAGGATCGACAAGGGAATTGTACTGATAATCACATATTATTATAATTTTATACCCTTATTATCTAGTTTATATGAATAAATCTATCACTAATAATGCTTTTATCTATAATTTTATACCCTTATTATCTAGTTTATATGAATAAATCTATCACTAATAATGCTTTTATCTTTAAATGCAGGTTAATGAAGAATAAATCTATGAATAAATCTATCACTAATAATGCTTTTATCTTTAAATGCAGGTTAATGAAGAATAAATCTCAAACTCTCATCTCTCAACAAAAACCCCTTGATTTATTAAAGAAACGAAGCCCATGAAGCCAAACAATTTCTTTCAAATATTTAATGAAGTATTAAAGCCCAAACTTGCCAAGAAATTGTCCAAGGCCCAAGCCCAAGAGCAAACTCAAGAGGGATCTGCGGACAACAACCAGGGACAACTTGACATCGATGCCAGCATCGATGGGGGCATCGATGCCAGCATCGATGCCCGTATCGATGCCAGCATCGATGCCCGTATCGATGCCAGCATCGATACCCCTATCGATGCTGGTATCGATACCTCCGACAGTTAGTTATAAATCTAAGGCTGATTTTTGATGTTTTTGGATAAGATTTCAATCCAAGGGATCTCATTCACTGATGTTTACTAAATAGGGATAGAGAGTGAGGGGTTAGAGGTGTGAAAACTTTTATAACTCCATTTGGAGAGGAGGGCTACTCTTAATTGAGAAGGCCTTCCAAATTTGTAACTTTTGTTACAATTAATAAAATAATTTTTTCACCACTTTAAATTTTTCTTCTCTTTGTTGGATGATGAATATGGAGATGAAGATTAATTTGGAGGTTTGTTTTCTCTTTTATTTCTCTTTTATTGTTTATTAGTTTAGATTTATTTACATGCTTGTAGTTAGATTTTATTTTCTTGTTTAAATAGCCAAGAGGCTAGAAGCCTTTTGCCTTAGATTTATTTCATGCTTATAGATTAGATTTATTTCATGCTTATAGAGTAGATTTATTTTCTTGTCTTTAATTCTTGTAATTTATTTTATAGTTTAGATTTTACAATTTATTTTGCAGTTAGATTTTAATTTCTTGCACTATTCACCTTGAGGCTAGAACCTTCTTTGGCTTAGTTTTTCTTTTTGTTCTTTTTTATTTTCTTTGATTCACCTTTAGGCTAGAACCCTCTAGGAAATCACCCTTTTCTAAGAAGTGGATTCAATTCTAGATTACCCATATCTTTAATTAAATCCGCCATCTTTACTTTCTTGAATTTTATTTTCATTCTTGATTTTTATTTGTTTCTCGATTTTATTCATTCTTCTTTCTTGCCTTGTTGATCACTTTTTTTTTACTCACATCCACTCTCAAACACATTGATTTACATACTATCACTTTCACTCTCATTATCTCTCCACAATCACACTTATTCTTCACTCCTATTTGTCACGCACACAACATAAGAACCGATTTATATTTTCTCCTACAAAACACCTTTATCGTGGGATCGATAACTTTTTATACTATAACTTCACACGGTTGTGCACTTGTAACATTTTTGGTACATGTTTATGCCGCATCAAGTTTTTGGCGCTGTTGCCGGGAACGATGCTTAAGTAGGATTTTATTTAATTTGATTCTTTAACTTGTGTGTTTTTTGTGAAGGAACCGCTTGGAGTTTGAAGATCGTGGATTGGAGATCTAGAACTTGGAGAATTGCTTTTAGGTAACTCTTCTTTCTAGCATTTTCAATTCCACCCTCTTTAGTTAACTTCACAATTAGAGACAATTAGGATTTAAAAAAAAGGATTTTTTTTATTGACCATAATATTCACCTTTCACTTGGACATTAACTAACAAGATAATAAACTCAAACAATGTTCACCTTTCTCATTGTTGTTTGATTGTTAACCCTAATAAAAAAAATATAAAGATTTTTTTCCATCCTTTTTAGTCGCTTTTAATTTCTAGGGTTGCATTTCATATAGTTAGTTGGAATTCACCAAAGTGATTTGAGCATCTTGATTTGGCACTGTAGGGTGAAAACTTTGATTTCCCGGAAACGGAGAGTTTCGTTTGTATTGATAAGAAAGCTTATTACAAACTAATAATCAAATGTTTACAACAGAAGCAGAGGGAATTCCCTCTTTGTTTTGTGTGGGGACTTTAGGTGGCTGTAGGACGCTTCGCTCGATGCTCGTGTCGAGTCTGCTTCCCTTGGACCGTTCGATCGAGGTTGCTGGAGAGCTTCAGTACGCAGTAGAAGCTCAAGTCGATAGAGTTCGGGTCTGCTTAGTTCGCCGGCGATCGGAGCTCGGAACTAGGCACTGGTGCTGTAACGCAAGGGTTATGCGAACAGCTTGGTCTCAACTCTTTTCTCTAAGTTTTTGCGACCTCTTTCGAAGCTTGTTGGAAGAGGCTTTTAAATGGGAGAAGGACAGCTTGACTACTCCTCGAATTATGGGATGTGACCATACATGGTTCGGAGATGTCCTGCTGCTCATTCGTACCATCAGTGGTCATTCGAAGAGCTGTGCTCTGCCTCCATGGTTCGGAGATGTCCTGCTGCTCATTCGTACCATCAGTGGTCATTCGAAGAGCTGTGCTCTGCCTCACGTCACGTAGGAGTGGGAAAGCCCCCTCCTCGTATGCGTGACAACGGCTGTCGGCTGCTTGCATGGATCTGACCAACCACCGAGCGCCGGCGGCTCTTCCCCCTCACTTGGACAATTGAGGTGAGCTGCATTTATGAGGGTGCAGGCTGCTTTGACATCTGTCTGCTCACTTGTACTGTGGGCGGCTATTCGGCGGACCTGGAGTGCCGTGTCTTCTCTCTTCAGGCCAAGAGAGGCGGGAAAGCATGTCCCTGGCACTCGAGTGGGTTTGGACAGTTCGCCGAATGCTGGCGGATCCGTCTCCTGACTCAGACAGCTGAGGTGAGTCGTATTTATGAATGCTCAGGTTGACTCGACACCTGTCCAGTCCTTCGTGCTGTGCGTACTGTGAGCGGCCGCTTGACGGTCTTGGGGTACTGTGCTCTCTCCCTTCGGGTCGAGAGGGATGGGAAGGCCCATATCAGCACGTGGGGTAGCGGATACCCAGCTGTACTGGCAGTCTTGAAGCTTGCAGGCGGATTCGACTTTGGACTCGGGTAGGCGAGTTGAGCAGAAGGCGAATCCCCGCTATTCTAATCGACTTTAACTCGTGCTGGCGAGCTGATCGTTAGGCGAACCTAGAATCGAGCATATTTGATGCCTCCGCGGTTTAGGCCCGTGCCAGAGAACTGAGCGTGCGAGCTCTTCTCGTAGGCTAATTTTCTGTAAGCCCATAGAGGTATTTTTTACCGTCTACATGACCCCCTTCAAAGTTTTTAGAGCTAAACCGGTTCGCGTGTGGTCTGGAATACTTTGAATGAAGAAAAATTTTTTTTGGCGAAGCAAGCGCATTTGATTTCTTTTAGGATTTTTAGCAAACCCTCAGCTATCAACGGGTTTGATGTGCCTTTACCAATTACCGTTTGAATCGGGCTAGCCATACTATTCCCCTCAGTATGATGAGTTGCTGAACAGTTTCTCTTAGGCTTAATGCTAAGATTTCTGCTCTAACCCTTAGCCGTCTGAGGCGTGGGTTTAACCGTTTAAGCGAGGTCATTCTATTGGCTTCGTTTGTAATTTTACCTTTAAGGGCGAATGAACCGTCAAGGCGAAATTAGTCTTTGGGCGCCAAATTTTGTGCGACTCGTGGGGTCAGGCCAAGTATTCGTAGGCGAGACTCCTCCTTTTTGGGGCGGAACCATACCTGATGGGAGATGAGCCATGTGTCTGCCGATGGGGCCTCGTGTTTCCCAGCTAGGGCGGCACGGTCTCGTCGCGTCGTGGTGATCGTGACCTGACGACGTGATGTCAGCTTCGTGTGTTTCGTCCCACGACGCATCGTGGCCGTGGCTTTCGAACCAGGCCGTTAGACCAAATCGTGGGTTTTGGTTCGGGTCTCAGCCTTTGACCAGCCCGTTCCCCCTTTCAATGGCTCTTTCACAACTGTAGGGCGAGTTGCGAAGGACGATCTGGGCCGTCGATTCCGATCGTGGCCACGTCTCTTGAACGCGAGTGTCTTGCTTTGCAAGTGCCATCGTGGCCACGCAAGCCTTTAAATAGGTTTTGTCCTTCTCCTCTTTTTGAAAGTTACTGTGTGTGAAAACCTCCCAAAAGAGAAAGAATTCCCGCTTCGTTTCAATGGCGCCGAAATCCAAGAGGTGTAAAGTGAGGGGAAAGGGTCCCGGACGCTACTCCGACTGCCTGGCCGCCGGTGCGACCGCCAATGTGCCTGAGGCGCGCTCGGGTAAGTTGAAAAAGAAAAATTTGCTTTAACGTTCTCATGTTGGTCACCGCTGTCGTGCCAGGAAGATGAGCGCTGCTCATTTTGCCTTGGTGGGTTAGGCAGTCCCTGTGATTTTGGTAAAATTGCCCCTTTTTAGGCGGATTTTACTTTCATCCGCGTTGGGCGATTCCAGCCCTTATAGGCGAGATTGGTCTTTATCAGGCGAAGGTGAACTCGCTTTCTGACAGGCGAGTTCGACTTTCGTCTAGTAAAGGCGAACGTGGCTTATGCAAGTGGGTCTCGTCATGTCGGGCTCCTTGACAGGCGGATCTGCATCTGCCTCCTGATTTTTGTTGACCTTGTTTTGCAGCGACCTTTTCCGACCAAGCCCTTCCGAGGGACGTGGCTACTGGTTTCGTCGGAGGTGCAGGTAATCCAGCACCTCGCCGGTTTCCTTCCTTGGGTCCGGTGCCCGTGTTCTCCGCCGATAAGCCGGTTGGCTCGACAAGGAGAGTCACCGATGGGCATCACTTAACGCTGTGTGAGTTGACCACTGACGCGGTGTTGACAGACGAGGACAGGGCAGAGCTGCCGAAGCCTCAGTTTTTGTTTGGTGACTCTGTCACCGATCCTTCCGCTCTGCTGCTCAAGGAGAGCAGGTGGTTGCGCACAGTGGAGGGGACCCACTATTACCTTCCCGACATGCCGAGAGGGTTCTCGATCGTCGAGCTGCAGTCTCTCGCAGTCCCTCGAGTAATGAATTGGGACTTGACCCCCACCCAGGACGGGGTCACCTGTGGCGTCTTCACAGGCTCCACGGCAGGATATGGGGTGGAGGGCTCATGTAAGCGCGTAACGGGTTTGCGTCCTGGCCTACTGTCCAATGAGCCGCCTGCAGGGGAGTCGACGGTGGTAGCAGAGACCTTCCGCCATCGCTTCTTTCGAGTAAGGGGGAGTTTTCCCCCAAAGGACTTCAGATCCCCGGGGTGGGTTTACTCCGTGCCGGGCAGCGATACTTGGTGGTCCAAGATCACCGATTGCATCCTGGCCGAGAACTCTGACCTCAGGAATTCGGAGTTGTACGTGGCCATTCAAGCCACTCGACATGGTTTGAGGATCAATGTCTCTCAGTTCCACAGCATACGGGAGCTGTACTGCGTGGAAAGCGGCACCTTCTTCACTCCCAACGGTGAGCTTGGTATATCCCCTCACGAGATGTATAACGTGTCAGGGTTGCCTCTGGGGGACTTCCCTTACGAGGAGTACGTCCCAGACCAGGATGAAATCGACCAGCTTTCCGACCATTCCCCCTTGGTAGTAGAAACTCTGTGGGAGTTGCTCTGCCATTATCACATCTGCCTCAGCACCTTAGGGGCTAGGGATCACAAGGGGAAGAAGAAGAGGACTCCTGGAATCAGTCACAAGAATTGGGCTGACTATCTGTTCCCGGGGAACGACGTCAAAGGGAATCCTGCTATTCCTCTAGGCGGGTGCGACCAGGCCGAAGTGGAAAGGAGGATGTCTGAAGAGGAAGCCACTATAGCTCTCGATTATGATGAGGGCGGGTTCGAATCTGGAACGGTTGTAGGCGTATAAAATTGCCTATAGGTCCCTTAGCACAGCTCGACGCCGATTTAACAAACGGACCACCAGGCGACGTATCCAAACAAGACCGCCAACGCTGAAGCCAAGCTATACGCAACGGAGCAGGTTAACGAGGCGACAAATCGCACCCAAGCATTGGAATGCATCCACTCGCACGCGGAATCAAACCAATGTTTAGGTGAATCACCGAGTCATCTAAACAAGAGCGAACTCGGATGAATCACGATCAAATCAACATCAATTCCGGACTCAAATTCAGAAGTTGGTTTACTGCCATATCAGGAACCCGACTCACTGCCAAATCTGGAATCAAGTCAAAGAGTCGTTGCCAAGTCAATCAACCACACAAGAGAACCAGAACCGGAAACAAAGGACGAAACGGACAAACACCCGGGGACTCGGCCGAAACCGAACCACCCCAGGGTGGCTCGGCCCAAGCCGAGCCACCCTGAGGTGGCTCGGTGAAGGCCGAGCCACAGTCGTTGCCAAGTCAATCAACCACACAAGAGAACCAGAACCGGAAACAAAGGACGAAACGGACAAACACCCGGGGACTCGGCCGAAACCGAACCACCCCAGGGTGGCTCGGCCAAGGCCGAGCCACCCTGAGGTGGCTCGGCCAAGGCCGAGCCACCCATGGGTGGCTAGGCTCAGAACTGTGCAAATGCACAGTTCTGAGTGCCTATAAATAGGCCTTGTGCTCATTTGTTTCAGAGGTTGGAAATTTTGGAGAGAGGCGAAGCCCTGCTGGATTGAAGACTCAGATCTAAAAAAGATCACAACTTTGAAGGCTTGGAGACTTGGACTTTCAGATCCGGTGCTCGGCGATCACCAACGCCAAATAAGGCAGGAGTTCGAGAGGATTGGATTTGAGATCTACACGATCACACTCCGGATCTAAGCTTGGTTCTTAGATCCCGAGATTCGAGCGGTTGTTTCCTTGGTGAAACAATCCCTCCCGGCTATTATTCCCTTGGTGGAATATTACCCGTCATATCGTGTAGATCCGACCGGATCGAGATCACGCGGTGGTCCACGGCAAATAACCCCGGCGCAGGCAAAGAACCCACCAAAGCGAGCGACCGCAAAACAGGAGCTCGCGATTAGTTCGACAAATAAGGAAAATTGTAATCTTTACTTTGTTTTCTTTGATTTTTCATTGTAACCGGATCTTATAAAAAGACCGGATCTTTGTAACGCATAAAGTTGTTAACTGAGATAGCAATGATATCAACAATGAAGAAAGCTACGATTTTTCCCGCGAACAATCTGGCGACCACAGTGGGAGCCAACAGCTTTACTGCCGAAGCTGTCGCGTCGCAGCCGCGGATCCCGATCCCGGTCGAGGAGGAGGTCGAGTACGAATTCGACCAACAAAAGTTCGAGGAGTATCTGTCATCCTCGTCCGAATCCACCTCCCCTCGCAAGTCCAAGTCTCCAAAGCTCTCTTCCAAGAGAAAACTTCGTTGGTACGAAGAAGTTGAAGCTGCCAACGAAGATCTCGCCCCGTTTGATGCCGAAGCTGCATCGGGTGAGATCTCTCCTTCCAACCAGGTCAGATCTGCTCTGGCCGAATCTTCCGTTGCCGAGGGCGTAGTGACTCTCTCAAAGAGAGCCCGCCAAAGGCAACGTCAGCGCCTTGCGAAACAAATCGCAAAGGCAATGGAATCTGTGGACGGGATCCGTTACAACACGGATCTGAAGAACAGAAGAGGCGAACGACCTCAACAACCAATGAATGGCAACTCCTCCAAGCCACCAACGAACGAATGGATCCGTGTCAAACGGAACCGTTCAACGCTGGAGGATCGCATTCAGAAGCGCCGCGCACTCTCAGCACAAGCACGAGCTCAAGTTCAAGAAGCCCGTAGAAGGTGGCAGAATGGAGTAGCCAAGAAATCACCACTAACTCACAAAATATGGAGGCCAAAGTCCAAAGTGGTGAGTCAGGCCGAGGATCGACCTTTACAGCCTTCAAAACGAGTTCAACCTCCCGAACCATCCCGAGGAAGGAGGTCAATCTTGGAGCGCCTCGGTCCAATTCCCGACGAGCGCAACGAAGTCCATGAACGCTCGGGCCCGATGAAGAGGCTCCGAACTAATCAACATGCTGGGGGTCGACACAACCCTCAACATGACAAAGAGTTTACGGCACCCAAGCGCACTACCTTGCGCATCGAAGTTCGGGAGCCCGCTGAGAATTCATGTCTACAAAGGCGTGTTTCGAGGCGAGTGACTCTCGGAAGTCCAAATAAGGCAGTTTGCTCTCAGAAGGAAACGTTGTCATCCGAGGATGATAACGTTATACCTGGGAAATCATGCCAACACGCGATAGGTTACTCCGATCAAATGGACGAGTTGTACTATCGTGCTGGGGGTACGAACAAAACAAGAAAAAGAAGCCCTCAAGGGCTCGAAACTCAGTGCCCATGTGCCAAGCTCATTCGGGTAGTACTGTCTCAATGCAACTGCATCAAGGGAGTCCCCGAGAGAATTTCAGTGTTCGAAAGGCTCGGCACCGAAACGCCAAAACCAAGGCATAGGCGCTTCCGGCAAAGAAGAACAGTGGTTAAGGATGGAGAATTTCCGAAGGTCACCGCCAACATGACCAGCAAAGAGACATCGACACAGATTGATCTCAAATCGTTTCTGGAAGCGTCCCGGCGTGTAACCCGTCTGCAGTCCGGAGCCATCGCACGAGGAACTTATGGTAGGGTTCGGATAAGATTGCCTTCGGAAGATGAAGAATCGGATTCCTGCTCTGCTGTCGCATCGGACAATACAGTGTCCAGCGAAGGACAACCCCGCGAGTCATTCATGATAGGCGCGGAAGAAATGGCCAAAATGCTTGAAGACGCTTTGGCTAAGCAGAAAGAAAGTTTTAAATTCGAGATGGAGACGGCCATGCAGCAGATGAGAGAGATGCATGAACAGCAAATCCAAGCATTCAGGAACCAACAAGGTGAACCAAGCCACCGTAACCAGGTTGCTCAGGAAAAGGAGCACGCGGATGGGGATGAAGCTCACAATGCCAATAACCCTCCCATCAATGCAGGGGGTGGTAGTGAGGATGCCAACGGGGATACAAGTGAAGACTTGAAGATCAAAAGCCTCGAGAGTAAAATCAATACGTTGCTGTCTGCTCAAGAGGTAAAGAAAACGGGCATTCCTTGTCCATACCCGAGGGAATGGGAATCAATCCCCTATCCGGCGAAGTTTAGTCTAATCAACTTCACGCCGTTCGATGGAAGGGGTTCCCCCACCCAGCATTTGATTTATTTCAAATCGCACCTGGGTGCTATCTCTGGGAACGAGCCTCTGATGGTGCGGTCATTCGTCGGCACTCTTCGCGGAGCTGCCTTCGATTGGTATCGTCGCCTCAAGCCAGGAAGCGTGAACAGCTGGGATGACATGGAGACGAAGTTCCTTGCAAATTTCTTCGACGACGACACCGAGATCTCTATCGGATCGTTGCTCGACGAGAAACAAAAAGACGGGGAGTTAGTCGACACCTTCGTCAAAAGGTTCCGGAACAAGGCGATGAATTGCCGGGACCCGATCACCGAGGAATTCATTCTCCAGACTTGCCACAACAACCTCGCATTGGACGTATTGGAGGCAATGGGGACAGCACCGTCTGACACTTGGAAGGATCTGAAGGTGCGCGGTGAACAAGCCGAACGCTTCCTTAAAAGGAAGAAGGCCGAAAGGAACCAACCGACGGTTAATCTGCTGGACTCAAACTTCGCTTCCCGTGGTAAGGGCAAAGCACCTGCAGCTGCTGGTGGTGCTAATCAAGCGTCACAACAGCAATCCCGAAGGCAGCAGAAGACTTCGGGTCCGAGACTCCAGAGAGAGTATTCCTTCAAGGACGAAGACGTTCCAACCATCTT
Organism: Asparagus officinalis; assembly: GCF_001876935.1. Classification (NCBI taxonomy): domain Eukaryota; kingdom Viridiplantae; phylum Streptophyta; class Magnoliopsida; order Asparagales; family Asparagaceae; genus Asparagus; species Asparagus officinalis. The sequence continues at coordinate 58,605,306 of NC_033801.1, forward strand.
CGAATCGCTCCTCGAAGGCAACAAGATCAAGCTACCACCTATCACGAATCAGGAGGAAGCTGATAACACTACGGACCCAAAGTACTGTGCATACCACAGAAGGGTTGTTCATCCCACCAAGGATTGCTTTGCTCTCAGGAATAGCATTCAGACCTTGGTCGAAGCCGGCGTTATAACGCTAAGGTAAGCCAAATAAAAACGGCAAAACTCCGACCGGTATAAGAGTATAAACTGCTTCCTGACACTCCAAAGAGTATACGAGTATAAACTGTTTCTCAATCCTCCGACCGGTATAAGAGGTTAAACTACTCCCTGATACTCCAATAGGTATATGAGTCTAAACTGTTTCCCCACTTTTGACGGGAAGTTCCTGGAGAATATTAAGCTAATATTCTTAAGGATAACCCGGTTAGTTAACTGATAATAATGTCCGAACCAGTTCCGCAGAGGAAACTGGGGGTGGACGATTTATGTAACGGGAAGTTCCCAAAACCACAGCAATGTAATGAATAAGGACTCCCATTCAAGTTCTCACTGTGTCTGTGCACTCAACACTCTCTCTGTTAGAGTCTGGACGTAAAGTTCCTGATTGGTCAAACCTTCTTACAGTTAGGACCACAGTCAAAATCCCCTCTCGATTCTCCCAATGAACGAGAGGTCCACAAATCAAGCGATCAAACCTTCCTACAGTTAGGATCGTCTTAAACCTTCCATTCGGTCAAACCTTTCTACAGTTAGGACCAAAACCAAAAACCCCTCTCGATTCCTCCAATGAACGAGAGGTCCACTTTCAAATCGAGTGATCAAACCTTCCTACAGTTAGGGTCACCTCAAACCTCCCACTTGGTCAAACCTTCCTACAGTTAGGACCAAAACCACGATTCATTCTCGATAAACGAGAAATTCATCTTTAGTTCGATAATCAAACCTTCCGACAGTTAGGGTTATCCGAATCTTTTTGATTCTCGGAGTGGAGATCCCACTCTTAGTTTCACCTTTCCGGATTCTGGGGGTGGAGATCCCACCTCGAGTCTCCTTTCCTTCTTTGTTCGGGGAATAGAATATAAAATTCTTCCTTCCCCATACCAATCCTTTTCGAAGAATTCAGGATTCATCCTAGGAAGTTTATCCCGAATCCTAAGCAGGGATAAGTCTGCGCCTAACACGCGCTGCCGGTTTAGTCTTTTTTCTGCACAAAAAGACACCAGAGTTCGATTCTGGGGTATTCTATCCTGAAACCTAAGCAAGGATAAGTCTGCGCCTGACACGCGCTGCCGGTCAGTTCTTAACCGTTTAAAAAGAACACCCGTTCACATATTCAACATTGTGACAGGTTGTTATTAATAACACCAAAATCCATGCCTTACACGCATGGGGAATTTCATCCTGAATCCTAAGAAAGGATATGCCGACGCCTAACACGCGTCGCCGGTTTAGTCTTTCCCCGTAGAAAAAGACACCAGAGTTCGATTCTGGGGTATTTTATCCCGAAGCCTAAGGAGGGATAAGTCAACGTTTAATACACGTTGCTGGGTAGCCTATTCCCATGACAACGGCGAAGTCTATGTATTCAAAGTCATAGCAACAAGTCTTAGAGGATTCAGTCTCTAAGCACAACGTTACATGCGGAACGGATTTAGACAATTCGCATGCTAGCCCGACTCAAACGGTAGTCGGTAAAGGTTAATCAAATCCGTTAAAGGCTTGGGGTTAGCCAAAAATCCTAAAGTCAGCGCCTAACACGCGTCGCCGGGTAGTCTATTCCCGTGAGAAAGACGAAGTCTACGTATTCGAAGTCGTAGCATCAAGTCTAAGGGAGTTCATTCCTTTAGCACAACGTCACATGCGGAACGGACTTAAGACAATCCGCATGTAAGCCCGATTCAAACGGTAATCGGTAAAAGCATGACAAATCCGTTGAGGGCTGAGGATTTGCCAAAAATCCTAAGTCAACGTCTGATACACGTTGCTGTTTAGTCTTTTCACAGGAGAAAGACGAAGTCTACGTATTCAATATCGTAGCACTAAAAGAGTTAACTCTTTTAGCATAACGTCACATGCGGAACGGACTTAAAACAATCCGCATGCTAGCCCGACTCAAACGGTAGTCGGTAAAGGCGCATCAAACCCGTTGATGGCTGAGGATTTGCCAAAAATCCTATAAATATGCGAGTCATTGACGCATCAACTTTATGAGTTGGTCTCGTGACTCGAGCATCCAACGACCTTGGGATAAGATCCATGCTCCAATTCCTTAAGAGCTTAAACCGTGTGTACTCCAGCAGACGTACGAGTATAAACTGTGTCAAATGCCGAACAGTGCATCATAATGAAGCCTGGACGCCGGACAACGCGTCGCAATGAAGCTCAAACGCCAGACAACGCGTTATAGATGAAGATTCAACGCAGTCAATCGATGATAAGTTCTGTGTTGAAGCAGCAAACTCGAGCCAAAAAGTCAAGAAATCAAGAATCGACTTCAAGTTCAAATTCCAACAACGGTCAGACAATAAATGCAGCACCGGAACCCCTACAGGCATTCTACAAAGCACTGAATAGCCTGAAGGAATTGAAGGAATCCAGAACAGAAGTCATTCCAGAGTCCCGTTACACCGACTGAAGGTTGGGACAATCACATCCAAAGTATTCCAGACTCTTCTATAAAAGAATGAGACTGAAATACTTTGGAGGGGGTATCTGTAGGCGTATAAAATTGCCTATAGGTCCCTTAGCACAGCTCGACGCCGATTTAACAAACGGACCACCGGGCGACGTATCCAAACAAGACCGTTAGCTCGCCAACGCTGAAGCCAAGCTATACGCAACGGAGCAGGTTAACGAGGCGACAAATCGCACCCAAGCATTGGAATGCATCCACTCGCACGCGGAATCAAACCAATGTTTAGGTGAATCACCGAGTCATCTAAACAAGAGCGAACTCGGATGAATCACGATCAAATCAACATCAATTCCGGACTCAAATTCAGAAGTTGGTTTACTGCCATATCAGGAACCCGACTCACTGCCATATCTGGAATCAAGTCAACAAGTCGTTGCCAAGTCAATCAACCACACAAGAGAACCAGAACCGGAAACAAAAGACGAAACGGACAAACACCCGGGGACTCGGCCGAAACCGAACCACCCCAGGGTGGCTCGGCCCAAGCCGAGCCACCCTGAGGTGGCTCGGCCAAGGCCGAGCCACCCATGGGTGGCGCCGAGCCACCCCAGGGTGGCTCGGCCAAGGCTGAGCCACCCTGAGGTGGCTCGGCCAAGGCCGAGCCACCCTGAGGTGGCTCGGCCAAGGCCGAGCCACCCATGGGTGGCTAGTCTCAGAACTGTGCGCGGGCACAGTTCTGAGTGCCTATAAATAGGCCTTGTGCTCATTTGTTTCAGAGCTTCTGAAACTTTTGAGAGAGCCAAAACTCTGCCGGATTGTCACCTCAACTCGGAGATCTGAAGGCTTGAAGACTTGGAGACCCGGATTTGATTCTTAGCGAGCACCCGCACCGAAAAAGGCAGGAGTTCGAGAGAGTCTAATCCTCAGATCTACGTCGTTACACTCCGGATCTAAGCTTGGTTCTTAGATCCCGAGATTCGAGCGGTCGTTTCCTTGGTGAAACGATCCCTCCCGGCTATTATCTCCTTGGTGGGATAATACCCGTAATACGTCGTAGATCTGCTTGGATCCAGATCACGCGGTGGTCCACGGTAAGCAACCCCGGCGCAGGCAAACAACCCACAGAAGCAAGAGACCGGATAACAGGATCTTGTGATTTGTTCGGTAAAAGAGAGAAGTTGTAATTTTGATTTCTTTGTTTTATTTTGATTTTCATTGTAAGCCGGATCTTATAAAAAGACCGGATCTCTTTGTAACGCATAAAGTTGTTAACTGAGTGCAATGACATCGATAATGAAGAAAACACCAACTTTTCCCGCGAACAACGGTCTTCCATTCGTTTCACCATCAGGCCATGTCCCATATCTCTGGGAAGGCTCTGTTTGTGGGGTACCTCATGTTGTGGCTGAAGAGGTGCGTGGTCCCCACTAATTCCTTCGAGGCGCTTCCGGTAGAGGTGGTGTATCCCGCGGTTTGCTTAGCCCATGGGAAGTCCTACTCTTTGGTGTCGGCGACGATAGCGTGTATCCATCGAGGACTCCGCACGTTGACGGCCCAGTTCTGCGATAGCGTGTATCCATCGAGGACTCCGCACGTTGACGGCCCAGTTCTGCCGTGTGTCGACTGTCGACGAGGGGGAAGGGGAAGTCATCAGGACCCCCAATCCCAGAGTGGGACTGCCGTACACCTACTTGATGGCGTGGTTTGTTTACCACTGTGAGTGTTTGATGAGCGCCATCGAACATGGCGATCCCATGTCTCGTCATAGAGTGGAAGTTGTCTGTCCTCCGCCATTTCAGCGGGATCTATTGTAGCCATGTTGACTGTAAGGCCATCGAACAGATCCCTTACGCTAACGTCCGAGTCCCAAGCCGAGGTTGTTAACGACTGATCCCCCGAACATGCGTAGTCGGAATCATCGTCGACGTAAAAACACAGATCTGATGAGGAGGAGGAGTAGCCTAAGCCTCTTCGAGTCCTATTGAAGTAATTTGAGGGTTTCCCTTTGGGTACATAGGCGGGTCGGATGACCGTCCTGCGCCCTCGGCCGTAATTTAGGCCCTCCAAACGAGTCAGGTCATACCCCATGTCGCTCATCATACATTTCGCAACTCGACTGTATTGCGAGAACTGGGGCGCTAGGTCCTCGTCCTCAGATTCATCCCATAGCGTGTGCAGGGGATGATCGATCCGACCGAAAATGATATCTTTTCGATACTTATTTCGGGCCGGAATGACGAACACGGCTTGCGATGATCTGATCGGCTGTGTCTTGGTGAC
>NC_033801.1:58610215-58611241 GCF_001876935.1 Asparagus officinalis
TGTAGGGAAGGATCACTGTAGAGTGTCGACCATAAGTTATTAGGTGCATCATCCTCGGACGTGGAGCACGACGACAAATAAGCAAAGTCGGATTTCTCATTCATGATAATTTTTTCCGCCTGAACAGCGTTGGTTACATGATGGCTCTCGTAACCAATTACAATTGATTCGAAGTCATTCAGAATTAAGCTGTCACCGTATTCAGGCTCGCTGTCCACCTCGTTACCACTCTCGAGTTCTTCTGCTGGTGGCTCGTCGGTGTCTTGGTACAGCAGAGAATCCGCAAAATAGTTTTTGACGCCCTTAAAGGGCTGCTTGTCAGCCACTACCGTCCTTACCCATTCGTAATCGTCCACGTACTTCAAGCACTGGTGTAGTGTGGACGGAACGATCCGGTTGCCATGAATCCACGGACGCCCTAATAGAATGTTGTAGGAGGGTTCGGCATCGATGACATAGCACGTCACCTCCGTCTTCATGTCGCCAATCCGACACTTCAGGCGGATTTTGCCGAGCGGCCGAGTCCCCGTGGCGTTAAAGCTGAAGATGGTAGTCGTGGTTGAGGCTAGGCGCTTTGACGGTATCCCTAAGTGTTTGATTAGCTTCAGGGGCACGATGCTCAGCGCAGACCCCGGATCAACCTGAATCCGATCCACCTTTGACGAGCCGACGTATCCTGTGAAGTACAGAGCGCAGACCCCGGATCAACCTGAATCCGATCCACCTTTGACGAGCCGACGTATCCTGTGAAGTACAGCGGCCGGTCATGGGATATGCTCTTGATGAGCATGTCCTCAGGAGTGAAGGTGATACAGGGGATCCGTCTCTCGGAGACTTGGCAGCAAGTCGCACATTCCTGTTCGACCCCTGTTTCTTTTGAGAAATGGGTCGAGAACACCTCTGAGTCGGCCAACGCCTCTTGTAGGGCCTCCCGGGTAGGTCTGGATAACCGGAGGAGGTCGTACATGGTGATTCGCGCGGGGATACTTTTTAGTTGTGCGAGCACATTGAACCGGTAGGACTGGC
>NC_033801.1:58611260-58636782 GCF_001876935.1 Asparagus officinalis
TGCTGCGACTGGCCTCGCGGAAGGTCCTCTCAGGTTCTCCGCCCTCGCGGGATATTCTTTAGTGAATTCTTTCCCGGCTCTCGTGGCGAAGACGTTAGCATCTTCTTCAGAGTCGGTCAGGGTAGTCATTGCCGCGTCATCTCTATCTAGGATGGTGGAGACAACATTGCAGTGTCTTCCCCTAGCCTCCTTGGAAGGCTGTGCAGTCCACTGCTCATCATTGAGGAGGTCTAGATGGACCCACATCACCTGTCCTGATGGCAGAGTTTGTGGGACTAAACCCTTTCCCCACTGGTTGTGAGGATCGTCGTGAGTGACCTTCAGGACCGCCTTGGGTATAGGGATTATCCCCGCTGGAGCTTGAACCTCTGGGAGACCCGTCCCAAAGCTCAAAGTGACCATGTTCGCCGTCACTTGCTTTTGGACTTTCTCTTTCTTCAAAACCCCTGCGTCGTAGAGGGCCTGTAGCTTATCCTTGAGGACGTAGCACTTGGTTGTGTGATGGCCAAGGAACCTGAGATATGCACAGTAACTTGGGTCACCGGTTTTGTTCGCCTCCTCAGGCTTGGCGGCTTCTGGCAACTTAATCCGCCCACTCCTGAGTAGAGTGTCGAAGGTAGCTACCACCTGGTCTTCTTTGAAGTCATATTGGCGCTGGGGGCGTGGTTCAAATTGCCTGGGTTAAGGCTTTTGAGTAGCCTTCGGCGCCGGGGCGGAGTCGACTGCCATGATCTCTTTTCCCCTCGACCGAGGAGGGTTCTTCGGTGCAGCTGGCTCTGCTGCTCCCTTCTTGGACTACGGCTCCTCGGCCTCCAGCCTCTTGATCATATTTTCGACTTGCTCGCCTTGGCGAACAAGCTCCTTCCAAGTCTGGGTCTCTACTGCCCCTATCTTGGACAAGATATGGATCGATAGGTTGTTGCGACACATCTCGATTAGTGTCGACTCAGAAACTTGGTCCCGACAGTGGACTGACCGATTGGGGATAGGAATTATCCCCGCCGGAGCTTGAACCTCTGGGAGACCCGTCCCAAAGCTCAAAGTGACCATGTTCGCCGTCACCTGCTTTTGGACCTTCTCTTTCTTCAAAACCCCCGCGTTGTAGAGGGCCTGGAGTTTGTCCTTGAGGACGTAGCATTTGGTTGTGTGATGGCTGAGGAATCTGTGATATGCACAGTAACTTGGGTCACCGGTTTTGTCCGCCTCCTCCGGTTTGGCGGCTTCTGGCAACTTAATTCGCCCACTCTTGAGTAGAGTGTCGAGAGTCGCCACTACCTGGTCTTCTTTGAAATCATATTGCCGCTGGGGGCGCGGTTCAAATTGCCTGGGTTTCGGCTTTTGAACGAACTTTGGCGCCGCGGCAGAGTCTACGGCCATAGCCTCTTTTCCCTTCGATCGAGGAGGGTTCTTTGGCGCCGCTGGTTCTGCTGCTCCCTTTTTGGACTACGGCTCCTCGGCCTCCAGCCTCTTGATCATATTTTCGACTTGCTCGCCTTGGCGAACAAGCTCCTTCCAAGTCTGGGTCTCTACTGCCCCTATCTTGGACAAGATATGGATCGATAGGTTGTTGCGACACATCTCGATTAGTGTCGACTCAGAAACTTGGTCCCGACAGTGGACTGACCGATTCTGAAACCTCTTGACGAAGTCATTGACCGACTCCGATTTTCGCTGCTTCTCAGCAAGGAGGGTGGCCATTGACACTTCTGTGTCGTCGTCGAAGAAGCGGGCGAGGAAGAGCTTCTCAACGTCGGCCCATGCTTTGATAGAGTCGGGTTCCAGTTTGCGGAACCATTCAAAGGCTACCCCCTTGAGGATACCAATGAATAGTCGAGTGAGAATGGCGTCATTCCCGGTTAGGAATCCGGCCTGTGCCATGAAATAGTAGATGTGCCGCGAGGGTGACCCCTTGCCATCAAACTGTAACAAGCTGATAGGCTTGAATTTCGCTGGGTATGGGACTGTGTCCCATTTGATAGGGTAGGGACGTACTACCCCCAGCTTGTTCATGTTTTGCTGAAGTTTTAGCGCGTTCAGCTGGTCCTGGAACTCGTCGAATCTTTTGTCCCGAGTGCTATCCCCAGTGTGTGACGTTCCTATCGACGTTTTGGAGGAGTAATCAGAATGCTGATTGTCCTCCGTCTCAGTCACTGGACGGTGAGGAGGTATCCACTCCTTGTCCCTGGTTTGCTGGGGTAAGGGACATTGGGTCTTTTTCTTCTTCTTTTTCTTGTTCAGCAGTTGCTCCATCATCTCCCTTAGAGAGTCGATGGTTGCCTGCTGTTCCTCCAGCTTTTGAGCCATTGTCTGCTCTGGGTTGAGTTCAGTCATGTGTACTCTCTGTAGGCATATGAAATTGCTTATAGGTCCCTTAACACGGCTCAGCACGAACTGACAAACCATCGGACGACGTATCTAAGCACGACCGTTAGCCCATCAACACCGAAGCCAAACAATGCGCGACGGAACGGATTAACGAGGCTACGAAGCTGACGAACGCACACAAACAACGGAATGAATCCACTTGCGTACGGAATCAAGCCAACGGGTTGAGGAATCAACGAGTCATCCAGCCACGAGCGAACTCGGATGAATCGCGATTGAGTCATGATCAGTTTTGGAATTGAACTCAGAATCGGATTTACTACCAAATAAGGAATCAGATACTGCCAAATATCAGGTCAACGATTCAAATCCAGCCAAATCAACCACAGAACCGAAAAACAGGCACAAAACGACGATGAAACCATGCCTAGTCGGCCACCCATGGGTGGCCGACATAGTTCTGTGCACGGGCACAGTTCTGAGGGCCTATAAATACTCCCCTAGGCTCATTTTTGAAGGGTTGGAACTTGGAGAGCCGAAACTCTACCGGATTGAAGATTGAGCTCAGAGTTTTGAAGACTTGAAGACTTGAAGATTCGGATCTGGTTCTCGGCGAGCGTCCACGTTACAAAAGACAGGAGTTCGAGAGAGGTAAAGCTCAGATCTGAGATCTACACGAAATCACACTCCGGATCAAAGCTTGGCCTTTGATCCCGAGAATTAAGGGCGATTATTTCCTTAGTGAACTAATCCCCCCCCCGGCTATTATTTCCTTCACGAAATAATACCCGTCGAATCGTGTAGATCCGACTGGATCTAGATCGCGCAGTGGTTCACGGATTAACCCCGGCGTCGGCAAAGAACCCACACAAAGCGAGCGACCGCAAAACAAGAGCTTGCGATTTGTTCTAAAGGAGAAAGTTGTAATTTTCATTTTCTTTTATTTGATTTTCGTTGTAACCGGATCTAAAAAAGACCGGATCTTTTGTAACTCGGAAAGTTGTTATTTAAGATGACAATGAATTCAATGAAGAAAGAGACGATTTTCACTGCGAACAATCTGGCGACCACAGTGGGAGCCGCCGGTCTCGCTGCCGAGATCGGCACGTCGCAACGTCGCAGCCGCGGATCTCAATCCCGTTCGAGGAGGAGGTCGAGTATGAATTCGACCAGGCCAAGTTCGAGGAGTACCTTTCATCCTCGTCCGGATCTACCTCCCCCCGCAAGTCCAAGAAGTTCTCCTCCAGGAGAAAAGCTCGTTGGTTTGAAGAAGTCCAGAATGCCAACAACGCTCTCACCCCAGCTGACGCCAAAGTTGCGTCAGGTGAAGTTCCACCGACCTCCAACGAGGTCAAACCTGTTCTTGTCAACGCTTCTACTGATGAGGGCGTTGTGACTCTCTCGAAGAGAGCCCGCCAGAGGCGACGTCAACGCCTCGCGCGGCAATTCGCCAAAGCGATGGAGTCCACGGATGGGGTCCGCTATAACGCGGATCTGAAGAACAGAAGAGGCAAGCAGCCTCAACAACTGAAGAATGGTGGTTCCTCCAAGCCGCCGACGAACGAATGGATCCGGGTCAAACGGAACCGTTCGACACTCGAAGAGCGGATTCACAAACGCCGCGCATTGCTTGCACAAGCAAAAATCCTCATGCAGCAAGCCGAGGAGTTGAAGAAAGAAAGAGTGGCCAAGAAGCCGCCATCAACCCGCCAAGTGTGGAGGCCGAACCAGCCTCCTACCAAAGTTCAACCACCGGCGAAACAACCCATATCGCCGATAATTCCAATAGCTTCTCCGGGAAATCATGTAGAATCTTCCCGAAGGAAGAAGCCAGTCTAGGAGCGCCTCGGTCCGATTCCCGACGAGAGAGGCAAGGCTCCAGTTCAAGAGCGTCTGGGCCCAATGAAGAAACTCCGGACGATGCAACATGCTGGGGGTCGCCATTACCCTCAACATGACAAAGAGACCAGGGCAGTTACACGCACCAACTTGCGCATTGAAGTCCAGGAGCCCGCCGAGAACTCATGCCCAAAAAGGCATGTTTCGAGGCGCGTGACTTTCGAAAGCCCTAAGAAAGCAATTCCTCCTCAGAAGGAAGCATTATTGTCTGATGACGATAGTGTTAGACCTGAGAAGTCGTGCCAACACACGATAGGTTACTCCGATCGTCAAGCAGACGGGTTGTACTATCGTGCTAGGGGTACGAATAAAACCAAGAAAAGGAGTCCCCGAGAACAGGAAACTCAGTGCCCCTATTCCAAACTTATTCGGGTAGTATTGTCTGAATGCAGCTGCATCAAGGCGGTCCCCGAACGAGCTTCGGTTTTCGAAAGGCTCAGTACCGAAACGCTAAAAACAAGGCCTAGGCGTTTCCGACGGAGAAGAACGGTGGATAAAGATGGAGAATTTCCGAGGGTCACCACCAACATGACCAGCAGAGGGACATCGGCGCGAGATAATCTCGAGTCAATTCTGAAAGCATCCCGGCCTAGAACCCGTCTGCAGTCCGGAACCATCAAGCGAGCAACCTATGGTAGGGTTCGGACAAGACTCCCTTCAGAAGATGAAGAATCTGATGCCGACTCCGTGGTTGCATCAGATAATACGGTATCCAACGAGGGACAACCCCGCGAGGCATTTATGATAAGTGCGGAGCAAGTGGCCAAGATGCTTGAAGACGCCTTGGCTAAGCAACAGGAGACCTTCAGGTTCGAAATGCAAATGGCCATGCAGAACATGAGAGAAATGCATGACCAACAAATCCAAGCATTGACGAACCAGCAAGGCGAACCGAGTCGTCGTAACCCGGTTAATCTGGAAGATGAGGATACAGGTGCGAATGAAACCCATAATGCCAATAATCCTCCGGTCAATGCAGGAGGTGGTAACGAGAATGCCAGCGAAAATACAGGTGAAAGCTTGAAGCTTAAAAACCTCGAGAGCAAAATCAATACCTTGATTTCCGCTCAAGAGATGAAGAAAACGGGCATTCCTTGTCCATACCCAAGGGAATGGGAATCGATCCCATATCCGGCGAAGTTCAATCTAATTAACTTCACGCCGTTTAATGGGATGGGTTCACCAACCCAACATTTGATTTACTTCAAATCACACCTGGGGATTATTTCTGGCAATGAGCCTCTGATGGTGCGGTCATTCGTTGGCACTCTTCGCGGAGCCGCCTTCGATTGGTATCGCCGCCTCAAGCCAGGAAGCGTGAACAGCTGGGACGACATGGAGACTAAGTTCCTCGCCAACTTCTTCGACGATGACACTTGGATGAATTTTTCTATCGGATCCGTTTTGCTCGTATGAGAAGCCAAGGGAAAGACGGGGAATTGGTGGACACCTTCGTCAAAAGGTTCCGGAACAAGGCGATGAATTGCCGGGACCCGATCACTGAGGAGTTCATCCTCCAAACCTGCCACAATAATCTTTCGCTGGACGTGTTGGAAGCAATGGGCACAGCACCATCCAAGACATGGAAGGATTTGAAGGTCCGAGGAGAACAAGCCGAGAGGTTCCTTAGGAGAAAGAAGGCGGAGAGAGGTCAACAAGCGACAAATGCTCCAACACAGAATTTCAACCCAAGGGGGAAAGGTAAGGCACATGCTAATGCAGTTGATGCTAATCAAACCTTTCAATTGCAACCTCAGCAACAGCAGCAGCAACAAGCACCACAAGCACCACAACAATCTCATGGACAATGGCAACAACGGCCTCAGAAGCAGAAGTCTTCAGAGCCAAGATTTCCCAAAGTGTACTCCTTCAAAGATGACGAAGTTCCCGAATCTTTAAGTACCTATTGGAGAATAACAAAATTCAGCTGCCAGCGATTGTGGATCAGGAAGGGGCTAGCAAAGTGACGGACCCAAAGTATTGCGCATACCATAGAGCGGTCCATCACCCAACCAAGTCGTGCTACCACCTCAAGGACAAGATACAAGCGCTGATTGATGTGGGCGTCATAACTCCGAAGGTTGGAGCAAACGCGGTTTCAATCAGTTTTGGATCAGTGCCCACGGCGTGGTTTGAACCAAAACGCATCACCAAAGTGGGAATGAAGACAGTAAACGACGACCCGCATGGACAGCGCCAAAAAGGACTTGTGCCACATACAGCCCCAAACGGCAAAATTCTCTGGGTTCACCCCGACCTGATTGAAGATGAACAATGGGCCGGATCGTCATCCAAGAAGAAATCCAAAGGGAAAGGGAAGTCTTGTTGCGGAGTCTCTGCTATCCCAGGAGAAGAGGACGAAAGAATCCTAGCTTTCCCGCTCTCTGAAGAAGAACAATAAGTCTTTGCGTCCCGAAGCGGAAACGAGTATCACTACAGTTATCCACCACCTAGTGAGCAGGGGGTGAATAAACGGGGACCAGCCAAAACTCTCATGGAGATGGGAGTGATTACAAGTCCTACACCGGGCGAAGAGGCTCGAAGACAACCGGTGAATAAACCGAAAGAGAAGAATCCCCAGGAGGTGCAGAATCCGAAGCAGTCTCGTTTCAGCCGCCCGATTGGAAGAGACAAACCGGAAAGCTCGAAGACTCCGCATAGCTTCGACATTATGGCGCAATTAGCCAACATTCCAGCACGGATAACGCTGTATGAGCTGCTGCGGTTGTCCAAGGAAACCAGGGAGGCCTTGCAAGAAGCTTTGGCCAATTCAGAGGTGTTTCTGACTCAAATCAAGCCGGTGCCTGAACAGCCAGAACCACCGAAAGAGAAGAATCCCCAGGAAGTTTAGAATCCGAAGCAGTCTCGTTTCAGTCGCCCGATTGGAAGAGACAAATCGGAAAGCTCGAAGACTCCGCAAGTCTTCGATATAATGGCTCAACTAGCCAACATTCCAGCACGGATAACGCTGTATGAGTTGCTGCGGTTGTCCAAGGAAACCAGGGAGGCCTTGCAAGAAGCTTTGGCCAATTCAGAGGTATTTCTGACTCAAGTCAAGCCGGTGCCTGAAGAGCCAGAACCGCTGAGTCAACACTGCAATATAGCGACTAAGAACCTTCCCTGAATTACTTTCACCAAAGAGGATATGCAGACGAAGAATTCAAACCATGATCGGCCCCTATATTTCATCGGATACATTGGCTCCAGCGAAGTCAACCGAATCCAAGTGGATCCGGGTTCCGCTGTGAGCATTATGCCGCTTCGCCTTATGCATAGCCTTGGTATTCCAGTCAGCAAATTGGCGTCTACAGGCACAGTCATTTATGGATTCAACACCAGTGGGTCAAGGCCTTTGGGGAAGATCCGAATAAAATGCCAAATGGGCGATCTGAAGACGGAGGTCACGTGTTACGTGATAGATGCTGAGACATCCTATAATTTACTATTGGGTCGGCCTTGGATCCATAGTAACGTTATAATCCCTTCCACTCTCCGATAATGAAATAAATAACGATTTAGAGTACTCCTTGTCTCTTGATGATGTGATAAAAGAGTTATATGATAATCCTGATTTGTATATGCCGCTCCGATCGTCCTATATAACAAAGAACACCTCCAACATTCTTTCGGAACAACCATGGTCATCCCGAACAAAATAAGAGGTGCAAAAGAAGTGATTTACGGTAAAGGAAAAAGCTCCCCATTACCAGATCATTTCTTAAGCGAAGATGAAGATGATGACAAACCTGGTCGGCATTTATCTAAGTGAAGATGAAGATGATGACAAACCTGGTCGACATCTATCCAAGTATAGTCCAGAAGCGCGCAAGCTCATGGAAAAACAGGGATATGATTTCACGCTCGGAGAAGGTCTATACTTCGATCGAGGTCCTCGTAACCCAGCCAAAGCGGTATATCTACCAAAAGGGAAACCGGACGATTATTATAAGTACGGACGAGGGTTAGGGTATGAATCTTCTTCAGAAGACGAATGTGGCTGGTTAATCAACAACCAATCATTTGAGCAACACAAAAATAGAAATTCGCCAGATGCCTCAGAGTGGGACTCTGATACAAGTCTGGGGGAAGCCTTCAAAGCCTTAATGGCGAACATGGCTACAGCTGATCCGTCCACAATGGAAGACGACGATCAAATGCTAACATGGGAAGACCCGTGGGTTCATCACCTGAAAATGCAGTATGGCGATAGGTTCGAACAGAGGGAACCCCCCACTGAAGACAAAATAGTCCAAATCAACATGGGCGACGAAGCTAACCCAAAGCCGATATTCATCAGTGATAGTCTTCCCCCAAATGAGAAGGAGGAGTTAATTGCTCTCATCAGGGAGTATATTGACGTCTTCGCTTGGAACTATGAAGATATGCCAGGGCTCGACCCTAACGTGGCAATGCACCGCCTCGATATCAGGCCAAACCTGTCAAACAACAACAAAGACGGTTTCGTCCGCAGATTATGGAAGCCATTGAGGCAGAGGTTAAGAAGTTGATCGAATCAGGATTTATCCGAGAGGAACAACATCCGGATTGGTTAGCCAATATCATTCCGGTCATGAAGAAGAACGGTAAGATCAGGATTTGCATCGACTTCAGGGACCTAAATACGGCATGTCTAAAAGACGACTTTCCCCTCCCAATCACGGATGTCATCATTGACAACACGTGCGGATTCGAGAGAATATCTTTTATGGATGGTTTCTCAGGATATAACCAAATCAAAATGCACCCAGATGACGAGAAGCATACAACGTTCAGAACGCCCCTCGGTGTCTTTTGCTACACCGTAATGCCTTTCGGTCTAAAGAATACGGGCACCACATACCAGCGAGCAATGACTAAGATTTTCCAAGAGCATCTCAGGAAAACTGTCGAATGTTACGTTGATGATTTGGTTGTAAAAAGCCGCAACAAAGAGGATCACATCAAGGACTTGAAGACGATGTTCGATCTCATGCGGAGTCATCAATTGAAGATGAACCCCACTAAATCCTTCCTTGGGATGTCCAGCGGAAAATTCCTTGGATTCGTCGTCACCACTAAAGGTATACATATCGATCCTGACAAAGTGAAGGCGATACACGAACTGCAACCTCCTAGAAATCTGAGAGAGCTCAGAGGATTGCAAGGGCGGCTAGCTTACATCCGGCGGTTCATCTCAAACCTTTCTGGGAAGTGCTAACCATTCTCTAAGCTAAACAAGAAAGGGGTGTCATTCATCTGGGACGATGCCTGCCAAAAAGCATTCGAAGATATCAAAACATATCTAACGAACCCTCCTGTTCTCGTTGCACCGAAATCAGGTAAACCGTTCTTAATTTACATCAAGGCAATGAACCACTCGAAAAGTGCTTTACTAGCACAAGATGACGATAACGGTCACGAACAGGCAGTTTATTACCTAAGTCGGACCTTGATGAATGCCTCGCATTGGTATTTGCAATGCAAAAGATGCGGCATTACTTGGTTGGACAGACGATTTACGTCATTTCCAATGTTAATCCAGTACGGGTGTTTATGACGCAACCAGCCTCTATGAATTGGCGATTAGCGAAATGGGCTCTTCTCTTATCCCAATATGACTTGCACTTCAAACAGCAGAAGTCGATCAAAGGACAAGCGATTTGTGATCTTCTGGCGGCAAACCCGACCACAGATACGGCAGAAGTATATGATGACTTACCAGATGAAACCCATGAGGTTAACACTATGTCGCACCAACAAGTATGGCAATTATATTTCGATGGTGCTTCAAGGTCAGTTAATAAGGTAATAACCCCGGGAGGTTCTACAGTTTCCTCCGGGGTTGGAGTTGTCTTAATCTCCCCGATGCATGTGATGCCTCGGGCTTATTCACTGACTAGCCCGTGTTCCAATAACGTAGCCGAATACAACGCGCTTCTCATTGGGCTCAGTTTCGCTAAGGAGCTGGGGGTCGAATATCTCGAAGCCTTTGGGGATTCTCAATTGATAGTCAACCAAGTCCGTGGAGAATACGAAGTCAGGAACCAGGACCTGATCCCGTACCACCAAGAAGCCATCAAAATGGCAGAATCTTTTGAAGAATTCTTCATTGAATACATCCCTCGTCTCCAGAACGCTTATGCGGATGCGCTAGTAGCACTAGCAGTATCACTTGCGCAACCTCCCGAAACTGAACTACTAGTCACAGTGAGGACGCATCAACTCTGCGTACCCATATACGATATGGAAGAAGAAGATGATAGGAATATGAATGCCAAGGAGGTGAATTCGACTCAAATTGGGTCTGAGTCACGAGATTGGCGTTTTCCTATCCGCCTAGTCACCAAAGATGGTGATCGGCTGATGATGCCAATAAATGGCAAATTCCTGAAGAGGTACTATCCTTAGCACCTTTCAGAAGGAGCTGATGTATCGGGAAGTTCCCGGAAGAATACCACATTGGGGTATTCTTAGGGATAACCTGGTCGGTATAAGAGAGATGAACAAGAAGTCCACATTCGAACCCCGAATGTTCTAGTTTGTCAGACTCTAACCCTCATCAGATGAGATCCAATCATTCGAGGGATTAATTTTCCCTCACAAAACTTTCATTGGTGTTCGATTACTCATAGTCTTCGCCACACATTCCCACTTGGTCAAACCTTACGACAGTTAGGACCAAAGCCAAAGTCCCCTCTCGATTCCTTCAACGAACGAGAGGTCCACAAATCGGGCGGTCAAACTTTCACGTAGTTGTGATCGTTCCAAATTTCTCACTTGGTCAAACCTTACGACAGTTAGGACCAAAGCCAAAGTCCCCTCTCGATTCCTTCAACGAACGAGAGGTCCACAAATCGGGCGGTCAAACTTTCACGTAGTTGTGATCGTTCCAAATTTCCCACTTGGTCAAACCTTACGACAGTTAGGACCAAAGCCAAAGTCCCCTCTCGATTCCTTCAACGAACGAGAGGTCCACAAATCGGGCGGTCAAACTTTCACGTAGTTGTGATCGTTCCAAATTTCCCACTTGGTCAAACCTTACGACAGTTAGGACCAAAGCCAAAGTCCCCTCTCGATTCCTTCAACGAACGAGAGGTCCACAAATCGGGCGGTCAAACTTTCACGTAGTTGTGATCGTTCCAAATTTCCCACTTGGTCAAACCTTACGACAGTTAGGACCAAAGCCAAAGTCCCCTCTCGATTCCTTCAACGAACGAGAGGTCCACAAATCGGGCGGTCAAACTTTCACGTAGTTGTGATCGTTCCAAATTTCCCACTTGGTCAAACCTTACGACAGTTAGGACCAAAGCCAAAGTCCCCTCTCGATTCCTTCAACGAACGAGAGGTCCACAAATCGGGCGGTCAAACTTTCACGTAGTTGTGATCGTTCCAAATTTCCCACTTGGTCAAACCTTACGACAGTTAGGACCAAAGCCAAAGTCCCCTCTCGATTCCTTCAATGAACGAGAGGTCCACTTTCAAACTCCCGAATGACCAAACCTTACGACAGTTAGGGTCATCTCGAACCCTCGCTTAGTCACAACTTACCCTGGTCGAGACTAAGACCGAGTCATCTTTTGTTCAAATGACCAAACCTTACGACAGTTAGGGTCGTTTGAACTTTCCGATTCTCGGAGTGGAGATCCCACTTCTAGTTTCATCCTGCGGATTCTGGAGGTGGAGATCCCACCTCGAGTTTCCCTCTTTTGCTGGAGATAGAATATAAAATTCTTCCTCTCCAGTTCTGAAGATAGAATATAAAATTCTTCCTCTTCAGAGTCAAATGACCAAACCTTACGACAGTTAGGGTCGTTTGAGCCTTTCGGATTCTGGGGGTGTGCCACCTCGAGTTTCCTTTCCAGCTGAAGATAGAATATAAAATTCTTCCTCTTTAGCACCGGGAGATAGAATATAAAATTCTTCCTCTCCTCGGACCTTTCCGATGCTCGGAGTGGCGACCCCACTCCCAGTTCATCATTCCGGGTGCTCGGAGTGGAGATCCCATTCCCAGTTCATCCTTCCAGATACTGGGGGTGGAGAATCCCACCTCGAGTTTCTTTTCCAGCTGAAGATAGAATATAAAATTCTTCCTCTTTAGCACCGGGAGATAGAATATAAAATTCTTCCTCTCCTCGGACCTTTCCGATGCTCGGAGTGGCGACCCCACTCCCAGTTCATCATTCCGGGTGCTCGGAGTGGAGATCCCATTCCCAGTTCATCCTTCCAGATACTGGGGGTGGGGAATCCCCCTTCTAGTTTCCTTTCCACCGGGAGATAGAATATAAAATTCTTCCTCTCCTCGGACCTTTCCGATGCTCGGAGTGGAGATCCCACTCCCAGTTCATCCTTCCGGATACTGGGGGTGGGGAATCCCACCTCTAGTTTCCTTTCCACCGGGAGATAGAATATAAAATTCTTCCTCTCCTCGGACCTTTCCGATGCTCGGAGTGGCGACCCCACTCCCAGTTCATCATTCCGGGTGCTCGGAGTGGAGATCCCATTCCCAGTTCATCCTTCCAGATACTGGGGGTGGGGAATCCCACCTCAAGTTTCCTTTCCAGCGGGAGATAGAATATAAAATTCTTCCTCTCCTATTTTGACACAACTTTCAACTTCCAATCCGCGCACTTGGTGCGTGGGGAATTTTATCCCGAATCCTAAGTAGGGATAAGTCAACACCTAACACGTGTTGCCGGGTAGCCTATTCCCGTAACAAGGGCAAAGTCTACGTATTCGAAGTCGTAGCAGCAAGTCTAAGGGAGTTCATTCCTTTAGCACAACGTTACATACGGAACGGATTTCGATAATCCGCATGCTAGCCCGATTCAAACGGTGATCGGTAAAGGCACATCAAACCCGTTGAAGGCTGGGGGTTTGCCAAAAACCCCAAAGTCAACGCCTAACACGCGTTGCCGGGTAGTCTATTCCCGTGAGAAAGACGAAGCCTATGTATTCAAGATCATAGCACAAAGCCTCAGAGAGTTTACTCTCTCAGCACAACGTTACATGCGGAACGGATTTCGACAATCCGCATGCTAGCCCGATTCAAACGGTAATCGGTAAAGGCACCTCAAACCCGTTGATGGCTGGGGGTTTGCCAAAAATCCCATAAATCTGTCATTCGGAAGAGATACAGAGAAAACACAAAAGAAGCAAATGCGGATTTTCTATTAATAAATCAAGTCAAAAGCATATGACAACAAGTCCGTCAACCCGAAGGCAACCGACGGCTAAGAATATGAGACTCTAAACCGGAGAGCCTGTCCATATAGTCCTGCTCGAACTCCGCCTGCAGGCTAGCTCGGACAGAATCTTCGGAACTGTTGAGAACCTCTGCGGCTTCGTGTCGCAGCTTCATCAACCCCTCCTGCGCTGATCCCAGCCTGTCGAGTGTCCATTCACGAGAACGCTCCAACCCAACCAGTTCCTCAGAAATGGTAGCGGCAGATTCTTCGGCGCGTTCCAAGGCCTCCTTCAGTCTAGCTATCTCTGCACGAGTGGAATCTAAGGAGCTCACTAACTCAGCTCTGCTGGTGTCTTTCCTCGCCAGAGAGGCCATCAGCTGCTCGACAGTGCGCTCACGTGATCGAAGCTCGCTGCCAACGGAAGATCGCAGTTCATGCCACTGCGTCAACCTATCCTCCACCTGAGAAGATGCAAAAGAGGGAGCTCCACCAGCCTTCAACTCCCTCAGCTCTCGAATCTCTGACTCCAGGGCAGCGAAATCAGCTGTAAAGGAATCGGCCAAATCCGGATATCCCTCTTCCCTCATCATCATCATGTGACGGGAGAAGGAACGCCTGAACTGATCAAAAGAAGACCCTCTGTGCAGAAGCTTATCAATCACGCCGTTATAAAAGGCAGTAAAGAAGCCGAGGTCAGTGCGGAAGACATCCCCATCTGGATTGGTATCGGCCAAGAGAGCATGGACCTGCTCATATAGAGACGGTCGAGAACCTGCAAGCAGCAGTATGGGAGGTCAAGAAACTATTAAATACAATCGAAAAGACCCTAAGGGAAATTCGAGGTATACCTATACCGGCGGAAATCCCCTCGGGTTGGGGTTCGACAGGCTCCGAAGTAACGACAGGAATGCTCATGGAAGGTATATCAACCCTCGTGGGCAAGTCAGTCGTATTAGGCGAAGGCGGGAAAACACCCGAAGCTATAGCAGAATCAGGTACAGCGCCTGGTCATATAGTTGCACTTCTTTATTAGTCAAAATGGAGACTGAGACAAGCAAAGAAGAGAGGAAATTGGATATATACCTGTGGATGAATCACTCTCAAAGAGTGGTCTCACAGTCCCGGTGGGAGCTTGTTCAGCTAACATATCGGCTAACAGTCCAGAGTCAGGTCTCGGGAAGACCGGTGCAGGAACATATCCCTGCTCTTCGAAATCTGCAATAGGGGAGGCCCCATCCCCGTCTGGCCCTTCTGTCGCAACACCTGCAGCACCGGATGTAGGTATATCTGAAAATGAACCGGTGGGATCAACACCATCTGCCTGCCCAAGATCGATGTTCAGATCAATGCCCAGGGAGCCATCACGAAGGGCGTCGCACACCTGCTGCATGAAGCAGTCCATGTTGTCAGCCCCAGAGAATACCGGACCTGGCGGAAGCTCACCCTCCTCGAAGAACCCTGAATTATGAAACAGGATCAGGGATCCCGGAAGGTAAATCATCTTAAAGCAATAAAAGTGGGTACAACAAAATGTTACCTTCCTCCCCGTCGGCAAAGCCTCCTGAATCTACCCCATGGGAGCGCTGATCAACATGAGGTTTATGGGCAATCTTTTTCCTTTTCGAAGGATCACCCCTCATAGAACCAACGGGGCGGTCATGCGAAGTTTGGCCACCAAACTTGGATTTCGCACGACGGGAAGCGAGCGACCCATGGTCGTCAGCTACCCCACCTGAAACAACAAGAATCATCTCATGAACCAGATCTTTCGCCAATACCAATTGAAGTCGAGAAAGAGGATCAAAGAGCATGACAAACCTGTATCAAGTTCTGCTTGGTCGGTATCTATATCTGCATACTCCCCTTCGGGAATTCCGGTGGACTTCTTCCTCTGTCTCTGAGCAGGCTCAGCCCTGCGAGCAGCCATCATAGCAGATTGAACCAAGTGATCGGATTCTAGTTCCGAAAGACTCCTCACACTTATGGATTCATCGGCAGAGAGGAACCATTTACAGCTGAGGAAGGTAATCATTGGATTGCGTTTATAGGAGGGAAGAGCAAACTGAGCCCCGGTGCAGCCAACCATGGTCCATAACCACGCCCGTACGCCGTCAACGAGTCCTCCCTCAACACGCAAACTACGACTCGGATTCCCAACGTATAGTTGGTCATAGCCAAACTGACGTGCGAAACGGCAGGGAAGGTAAGGCTCTATGTGGCAGCGGTCCTTCACCCGGAGAACAAGATACCCGACTCGGATGTTCACCAACCAGCGGAAACAACCGACGTCGAGAGCAGTCCGGTTAGTTCGGGGTTTCTCCATATCAGTCAACTCCTCGCCATAACGTCCCGAAAAGCGAGGGAAGCATTTGAAGAACTCCCAGTTCCTGCGAACTCGAAGTTCTTTTTGTACATCTTCAAATTTCTTCCCAACCCATCTACTCTCCTCCAACAGCTGTAGGAAAGGAACGGGAACATCAACGGCGCTGGGCGCCGACATCAAGTCCGGACGGTGAAGAACGAACCACGCCATCAAATAAGCGTAGGGCAGCTCAACCTTCGGGCAGGTAAGCTCAGTCGAGGGTTTAGAACCCACTTGGGTAAGAACACGAACTACACCCCTAAGCCCGCAATGGATGCTAGCAACCATCGCTGGAAGCAGAGAAAGCTCCCTCCCATAAGCTAGCTGGACCGCAGGGAAGAGCACCTCAAGGGGTAGAGCGTCTGAAGACTGATATGGAACAACACACTTCTTCAGCCAAAGAGCAAGGTAGCCAGCTAACAGAGACCGAGGATCGATAGACTTCTGGGCATGATAGAGGAACGATCGAAACTTAGTCCCGGCCGGAAAAGCCCCCTCGGCACTAGCAATGGTATAAGAATGAGTTTCATTCTTCTCCATCAGCTCATTAATAGCGGCAGGGGTCAAAACGCCTAACTCATGTATGGACTCCTCGGAATCATCCTCCAAGTTAGGAAACAGGTAAACAGCAAACTGCTTCAAGCTGATCTTCCTCTTCGTCTTCGCTGGAGGAGAACTCTGGAGCAAACAGGTGTGATAATGACAGGTGAGGTCCCAGAGAGTGTCATACACATCGGGAGTATCCTTCTTCAAACACTCCAACTGTTGGTTAGAAGGGAAGTATTCCTGATACGGGCAATCTCCCATCGAAAGCCCGGAAACCTGGTGCATCTCATGAAGAGCCAACCCTAGCTCTCCGCCACTGGTCAAGAAGGTATTACTATCAGGCATATATGTCTCGAGCAATGCCAAGAAGTGACGGCAGCTAACGGGAAGTCCATACATAGTAGCCCGTATGGGCGTATATAATCCACTACCCTTCAAGTCTCTCTCCCAGCGTCCCAGAACATAACTGGTCAAACGGGTCCACCATCCCTTAGCCAGTGAGGAAGCCCAACCATAACATCGGTAATCCAGTCGAGGTAATTGTCTTCCCAGATGAGCTAAACGATTCCTCACGGTGAGAGCGGCCGCCGATACCTCGCCTGGAGGTGCAGTGTCAAGACCCATGATCCCGGGTCGAAGGCCACAAATGGATTGATACCCCAGAGAACCGGGACTCTTGTGATGAGAAATGTATCCGCACTGAACGTGTGTAACAGCATTGGTAAGAGGCCAGGACATCTGTCGCCCCACAGCCTGTTTCTCCAAGTCAGTAAAAGAGCACTGGCGAGGAATAGAGGGGATATATAAAAGAGCTCCCTCGTCAAGGGTAAGCCAGTGCTCCTCAGCAAGAGTCAGCGCGGCAGGATCTTCGGTGCGATCCCCGAATAGAAAACCCGGCTTCTTTAAAGCTTCAGTAGAAGTGGCGTCTGCGGTGAGAGGAGCATCGGTGATAAGTTGGCGTAAACAGTGACGCCCTCCATCCTTTATCAAGCGACAGAACTCGTCTGAGCGATCTCTGTCGAACTGCGGAAGGGGATCGATGATCTGCCTGGCAGAAGCCGAAGAAAACACTTCCCTACTACAACCGGTAGGGGCATGATGAGGGAGACTACCCCCGGGAAACTCAACTGCAACAAAGCAAAGATGGAGTCAGAAAATCCATGTCATAAACGCAAGACGAGATTATTCGATTTCGAGTGCCCTACACCGGGAGAACGGTATGCGTCATCACGTAGACACCGTGATAACATATACCGACCTATAAGGTGTAAGGCAACACGAGATCGCCCCAATATAACCGAGGACTTGAATTGGCTAAGCAAAGCAAGTCCGAAACCTTAACCCCCGCGGGAGGGGTATCGGTTCTTCCGTCATGACCCGCGAGAGGTCAATCCGGGATAAAAGAAAAAAATATATATAAGATTCTTACCCCCAAAGCAAGAGGTCACTGGAGATGATGTCGTAGGAGCCTCCTCCACGCCATGCTGCGAGCAAGGGTGACTCCCGGAAAGACGAGACCGACGGGGAGACATCGTGAATCTGCAATGAAGAGCAGTACATCAGGTACGATATATATACACGAAATATCGGAAGAAGGGAAATTAAGCACTTGGACTCGAAATCCTAATAACAAATAGGATTTTGTAGTTAAAGTCTAATTAAGCCTACGAATTTCGTGCACGCGAAACGATAATCGTCATTTCGCGGAAAATTTTGGTGAAATACCCAAAATACCCCTCGTGCTCAAGGCCAAATTCAGGTCAAGGACACGTATGACTCGGGTTATGGTCATCATACTTGATCATCGAACATCCCGGTACCCTATAATTTTGATCAAATTTTGCAAATAAGCCCTTTTGCAGAATTTGGTCAATTTTACATAAAAGTCCCTCCATGAACTTTTGGTTTTGCATCCATATGCTTTTACCAAAAATTCGATCAAGGGTCGGGGGTTTAAACTTCTTGGATTTCAGCCCCAAATTCGTGGCTCTTTTGACAATAAGCCCCTCCAAATATTTAGGGACTGTTTTGCAAATAAACCCCTCAAACAGTTCTTTAACCCTCTTACACAAAGCACCCCCATTTCTTGAAGAAACAAACACGAACCCAAGCCTCCCAAATTTCAGTTCATGTTTGCATAAGAGCCCCCAAAATTTCAGACCCACGAATTTTGCAAATAAACCCCTATAGTTTCGGTTTTTGCAATAAAACCCCCCAAATGCTTATTTCATCCATAAACCCTTATCTATTACAAGCATAAAGACATGATCTTTGCAAGAAAATAAGGGGTTTGTGAAGAAAAACTTACCAAGTCAAAGGAGTTTTCCTTCGGGCTCGGAAATGGAGGCCAAGACCCTCGTTTGAAAGAGGAGAAGATTCCGGCAAATGGGTACCCGTCAAAATCCCGAATCTTTTAAGGGATTGAAGGGTTCTCAAGAGCAAATCAATGGAGGAAAGAGGGGGAGGAAGAAGAAAGAAAACCGAAAATGGGGGGAAAGAATTCGGTTTTGGGGGTGGGGTTCTCTCTTGAAATTCAAAATAAAGGAGGGGGGGACCATGCACAAGAGGCCAAAAAAAGGAACAAGACAAAACTAGGGGAGAAACACCCCTAGGGGTGTCTCGGCATTGCCGAGACACCCCCAAGGGTGTCTCGGCATTGCCGAGGCACCCCGGGGTGCTTCGCCCGGGTTTCAACCCCCTACGCGATGTTTTGATCCCCCGAGATATTTTCCGGTACCCGGAATTGTTTTCCATATCCACGATGTTTCCACAAACATTGGTTTTCTCCGCCGACGGTTGAAAAATATGGATGAGTCCCACAAGTCAACCTACGCGGTTCAAAACCCTAAGGTGGACGCCGGTCAACGCGTAACCTTAGGTCAACGCCGGACAACGCGTTGCGTCAAAAATCAACACGTGGCGACGAAAATCAACACGTGATGACAAGAGCCAACCCACGCGGTTCAAAACCCTAAGGTGGACGCCGGTCAACGCGTAACCTTAGGTCAACGCCGGACAACGCGTTGCGTCAAAAGTCAACACGTGGCGACGAAAATCAACACGTGATGACAAGAGCCAACCTACGCGGTTCAAAACCCTAAGGTGGACGCCGGTCAACGCGTAACCTTAGGTCAACGCCGGACAGCGCGTTGCGACAAAAGTCAACACGTGACGACGAAAGTCAACACGTGACGACAAAAGCCAACCTACGCGGTTCAAAACCCTAAGGTGGACGCCGGTCAACGCGTAACCTTAGGTCAACGCCGGACAGCGCGTTGCGACAAAAGTCAACACGTGACGACGAAAGTCAACACGTGACGACAAAAGCCAACCTACGCGGTTCAAAACCCTAAGGTGGACGCCGGTCAACGCGTAACCTTAGGTCAACGCCGGACAGCGCGTTGCGACAAAAGTCAACACGTGACGACGAAAGTCAACACGTGACGACAAAAGCCAACCTACGCGGTTCAAAACCCTAAGGTGGACGCCGGTCAACGCGTAACCTTAGGTCAACGCCGGACAGCGCGTTGCGACAAAAGTCAACACGTGACGACGAAAGTCAACACGTGACGACAAAAGCCAACCTACGCGGTTCAAAACCCTAAGGTGGACGCCGGTCAACGCGTAACCTTAGGTCAACGCCGGACAGCGCGTTGCGACAAAAGTCAACACGTGACGACGAAAGTCAACACGTGACGACAAAAGCCAACCTACGCGGTTCAAAACCCTAAGGTGGACGCCGGTCAACGCGTAACCTTAGGTCAACGCCGGACAGCGCGTTGCGACAAAAGTCAACACGTGACGACGAAAGTCAACACGTGACGACAAAAGCCAACCTACGCGGTTCAAAACCCTAAGGTGGACGCCGGTCAACGCGTAACCTTAGGTCAACGCCGGACAGCGCGTTGCGACAAAAGTCAACACGTGACGACGAAAGTCAACACGTGACGACAAAAGCCAACCTACGCGGTTCAAAACCCTAAGGTGGACGCCGGTCAACGCGTAACCTTAGGTCAACGCCGGACAGCGCGTTGCGACAAAAGTCAACACGTGACGACGAAAGTCAACACGTGACGACAAAAGCCAACCTACGCGGTTCAAAACCCTAAGGTGGACGCCGGTCAACGCGTAACCTTAGGTCAACGCCGGACAGCGCGTTGCGACAAAAGTCAACACGTGACGACGAAAGTCAACACGTGACGACAAAAGCCAACCTACGCGGTTCAAAACCCTAAGGTGGACGCCGGTCAACGCGTAACCTTAGGTCAACGCCGGACAGCGCGTTGCGACAAAAGTCAACACGTGACGACGAAAGTCAACACGTGACGACAAAAGCCAACCTACGCGGTTCAAAACCCTAAGGTGGACGCCGGTCAACGCGTAACCTTAGGTCAACGCCGGACAGCGCGTTGCGACAAAAGTCAACACGTGACGACGAAAGTCAACACGTGACGACAAAAGCCAACCTACGCGGTTCAAAACCCTAAGGTGGACGCCGGTCAACGCGTAACCTTAGGTCAACGCCGGACAGCGCGTTGCGACAAAAGTCAACACGTGACGACGAAAGTCAACACGTGACGACAAAAGCCAACCTACGCGGTTCAAAACCCTAAGGTGGACGCCGGTCAACGCGTAACCTTAGGTCAACGCCGGACAGCGCGTTGCGACAAAAGTCAACACGTGACGACGAAAGTCAACACGTGACGACAAAAGCCAACCTACGCGGTTCAAAACCCTAAGGTGGACGCCGGTCAACGCGTAACCTTAGGTCAACGCCGGACAGCGCGTTGCGACAAAAGTCAACACGTGACGACGAAAGTCAACACGTGACGACAAAAGCCAACCTACGCGGTTCAAAACCCTAAGGTGGACGCCGGTCAACGCGTAACCTTAGGTCAACGCCGGACAGCGCGTTGCGACAAAAGTCAACACGTGACGACGAAAGTCAACACGTGACGACAAAAGCCAACCTACGCGGTTCAAAACCCTAAGGTGGACGCCGGTCAACGCGTAACCTTAGGTCAACGCCGGACAGCGCGTTGCGACAAAAGTCAACACGTGACGACGAAAGTCAACACGTGACGACAAAAGCCAACCTACGCGGTTCAAAACCCTAAGGTGGACGCCGGTCAACGCGTAACCTTAGGTCAACGCCGGACAGCGCGTTGCGACAAAAGTCAACACGTGACGACGAAAGTCAACACGTGACGACAAAAGCCAACCTACGCGGTTCAAAACCCTAAGGTGGACGCCGGTCAACGCGTAACCTTAGGTCAACGCCGGACAGCGCGTTGCGACAAAAGTCAACACGTGACGACGAAAGTCAACACGTGACGACAAAAGCCAACCTACGCGGTTCAAAACCCTAAGGTGGACGCCGGTCAACGCGTAACCTTAGGTCAACGCCGGACAGCGCGTTGCGACAAAAGTCAACACGTGACGACGAAAGTCAACACGTGACGACAAAAGCCAACCTACGCGGTTCAAAACCCTAAGGTGGACGCCGGTCAACGCGTAACCTTAGGTCAACGCCGGACAGCGCGTTGCGACAAAAGTCAACACGTGACGACGAAAGTCAACACGTGACGACAAAAGCCAACCTACGCGGTTCAAAACCCTAAGGTGGACGCCGGTCAACGCGTAACCTTAGGTCAACGCCGGACAGCGCGTTGCGACAAAAGTCAACACGTGACGACGAAAGTCAACACGTGACGACAAAAGCCAACCTACGCGGTTCAAAACCCTAAGGTGGACGCCGGTCAACGCGTAACCTTAGGTCAACGCCGGACAGCGCGTTGCGACAAAAGTCAACACGTGACGACGAAAGTCAACACGTGACGACAAAAGCCAACCTACGCGGTTCAAAACCCTAAGGTGGACGCCGGTCAACGCGTAACCTTAGGTCAACGCCGGACAGCGCGTTGCGACAAAAGTCAACACGTGACGACGAAAGTCAACACGTGACGACAAAAGCCAACCTACGCGGTTCAAAACCCTAAGGTGGACGCCGGTCAACGCGTAACCTTAGGTCAACGCCGGACAGCGCGTTGCGACAAAAGTCAACACGTGACGACGAAAGTCAACACGTGACGACAAAAGCCAACCTACGCGGTTCAAAACCCTAAGGTGGACGCCGGTCAACGCGTAACCTTAGGTCAACGCCGGACAGCGCGTTGCGACAAAAGTCAACACGTGACGACGAAAGTCAACACGTGACGACAAAAGCCAACCTACGCGGTTCAAAACCCTAAGGTGGACGCCGGTCAACGCGTAACCTTAGGTCAACGCCGGACAGCGCGTTGCGACAAAAGTCAACACGTGACGACGAAAGTCAACACGTGACGACAAAAGCCAACCTACGCGGTTCAAAACCCTAAGGTGGACGCCGGTCAACGCGTAACCTTAGGTCAACGCCGGACAGCGCGTTGCGACAAAAGTCAACACGTGACGACGAAAGTCAACACGTGACGACAAAAGCCAACCTACGCGGTTCAAAACCCTAAGGTGGACGCCGGTCAACGCGTAACCTTAGGTCAACGCCGGACAGCGCGTTGCGACAAAAGTCAACACGTGACGACGAAAGTCAACACGTGACGACAAAAGCCAACCTACGCGGTTCAAAACCCTAAGGTGGACGCCGGTCAACGCGTAACCTTAGGTCAACGCCGGACAGCGCGTTGCGACAAAAGTCAACACGTGACGACGAAAGTCAACACGTGACGACAAAAGCCAACCTACGCGGTTCAAAACCCTAAGGTGGACGCCGGTCAACGCGTAACCTTAGGTCAACGCCGGACAGCGCGTTGCGACAAAAGTCAACACGTGACGACGAAAGTCAACACGTGACGACAAAAGCCAACCTACGCGGTTCAAAACCCTAAGGTGGACGCCGGTGTTATATCGCTAGGGCAAGCCAATTGAAAACGGCACTACTCCAAAGAGTACACGAGTATAAACTGTTTCTCAAAACTCCGACGAGTATACGAGTATAAACTGCTCCTCATAACTCCGACGAGTATACGAGTATAAACTGCTTCTCAACACTCCGATAAGTATAAGAGTATAAACTGCTTCTTCAAACTCCGACGAGTATACGAGTATAAACTGCTTCTCAACACTCCGATAAGTATAAGAGTATAAACTGCTTCTCACTCCAAAGAGTATACGAGTATAAACTGTTTCTCATTCCTCCTACCGGTATAAGAGGTTAAACTGCTCCCTGATACTCCAATAGGTATATGAGTCTAAACTATTTCCTACCATTGACGGGAAGTTCCTGGAGGATATTACGCTAATATTCTTAAGGATAACCCGGTCGGACAACCAAGTCAAACCCAGTTCCAAGAGAGAAACTGGGGGTGGATTATCCAATGCATCGGGAAGTTCCCGAAAGAATACCACAGGGGTATTCTTAGGGATAACCCAATCATTGTGGAATTGGTGAATAAGAAATTCACGTTCGAACTCAGAAGGCCGGAATGTCTCTTCTCATTCTCTAACTCTTATGAGTCGTTTTTGTGAGATGAGATCCAATCCTCTGATAGGTTAATTTTTCCTCACCAAACCATCCGCTGATCAAATTAAACGACAGTGGATCCACCAACGTTTCCATTTGCCCATTGTTGGCATTTCTCAGACTTAACGTGCTAGGTCCTAGCATTAAAGCCTCCTCTTGAGTGATAATACGAGTTGGCATTTTCTTTGCTACCCGTATTCCACTTTCTGTGTTTTCTGGTCAAACCTGTAAAAGTTAGGGCCAAAGCCAAAATCCCCTCTCGATTCCTCCAATGAACGAGAGGTCCACCTTCAAATCGAGCGATCAAACCTTCCGACAGTTAGGTCGTCTCAAACTCCTGCTTGGTCAAACATTCATACAGTTAGGGCCACAGCCAAAATCTCCTCTCGATTCCCCCAATGAACGAGAGGTCCACTTCCAAATCGGGTAATCAAACCTTCCGACAGTTAGGGTTATCCGAATCTTTTCGATTCTCGGAGTGGAGATCCCACTCCTAGTTTCACCATTCTGGATTCTGGGGGTGGAGATCCCACCCCAAGTCTCCTTTCCGGCCGAAGATAGAATATAAAATTCTTCCTCTTCAGCACCGGGAGATAGAATATAAAATTCTTCCTCTCCCGTTTCTCAATCTGTCTTTGCTTTTAGAAAAGACACGATTGTCAAATCCGGGCACTCGATGCACGGGGAATTTTATCCCGAAGCCTGAGTAGGGATAAGTCAACGCCTAACACGCGTTGCCGGGTAGTCTATTCCCGTAAGAAAGACGAAGTCTATGTATTCAAAATCATAGCATTAAGTCTAAGAGGAGCAATTCTCTTAGCACAACGTTACATGTGAAACGGGTTTTAATAATTCACATGCTAGCCCGATTCAAACGGTAATCGGTAAAGGCACATCAAACCCGTTGTTGGCTGGGGGTTTGCCAAAAATCCCAAAGCCTATGTCTAACACGCATTGCCGGTTAGTCCTTGACCGTAAAAAGGACAAAAGACCACATATTCAACATTGTGGCAGGTTGTTATTAATAACACCATAATCCGTGCCTCACACGCACGGGGAATTTTATCCTGAATCCTAAGTAAGGATAAGTCAGCGCCTAACACGCGTCGCCGGGTAGTCTATTCCCGTGAGAAAGACGAAGCCTACGTATTCAATATCGTAGCACTAAAAGGGTTAACTCTTTTAGCTTAAATGTCACATGGGAGCGGACTTAAACAATCCGTATACTAGCCCGACTCAAACGGTAGTCGGTAAAGGCTAATCAAATCCGTTGAAGGCTGGGGATTAGCCAAAAATCCTAAAGTCAACGCCTAACACGCGTCGCCGGGTAGTCTATTCCCGTGAGAAAGACGAAGTCTACGTATTCAATATCGTAGCACTAAGAGCGTTAACTCTCTTAGCACAGCGTCACATGCGGAACGGACTTAAACAATCCGCATGCTAGCCCGACTCAAACGGTAGTCGGTAAAGGCTCATCAAATCCGTTGATGGCTGAGGATTTGCCAAAAATTCTATAACTGCGAGTCATTGACGCATCAACTCCCCTAGTTGGTCCCGTGACTTGAGCACCCAACAAATCCGGGACAAAATCCACTCATGCAGATGAATCAACTTTAACAGTTGGTCCTGCAACCCCAACACCCGGGACCGCGATGCTCCAATACCTTAAGAGCTTAAACTGTGTATACTCCAGCAAACGTACGAGTATAA
>NC_033801.1:58637782-58639518 GCF_001876935.1 Asparagus officinalis
ATTATAGATAAGGCTAGTTTCAAACTTAAAGGGGTTGTCTAAAAAAGATTTTTCGACTCGTACTGCTTTAAAGGGAGTATTGATAAGAGAGTATATTATACTATACTTATAGCATATTATAAGAGAAGAGTATACTTATATCTATATAGGAGAGAGAGGATATACTCATAGCATATATAGAAGAGCGTATTTATATATACTTATATACTAAGAGAGAGATAATATATACTATATATAATATTATATATATCATCTATATATAGTTATATATAATATAATATATATGTATATATAAATATATATATATATATATATATATATATATATTATATATAATATATATGTAATATATTATATATATGTATATATATATTATATATTATATATATATATATATATATATATATATATATATTATATAATATATATAATGATATAATATTATATTAATATATATTATATATATATATATAATCATATATATATATATATAGTATATATAATATATATATAAATAATATATACTATATATATTATATATATATATATATATATATATATATATATATATACTATATATATATTAATACTGGACAATATATTTGTCCGACCTCCGTCATTGATCTCCACCATTGATCATAGTCCTCGCCTTCAAGGTCAAGAGCTATATATTTGTTGTCATCTTCAACCATTGTTGTATCACGTGAGAGAATTGATGACGTGTTCATACAAGCTATCAAATTATCACATATAAGAAGTTCAAAATCGTCCTCAAGTTCATCTTTCAATTTCAATAATAAATTTCATTACGATAATTTAAACAATTTTTAAAGCTCATATCCAATTTAACATTAAACTGAAAAAATTGATATGATAAAAAAATTGATAGAATTCCAAGCATCTAATCTATAATTGATAATTTAAAAAAATTTTAAAGCTCATATCCAATTTAACATTAAACTGAAAAAATTGATAAGATAGAAAAATTTATAGAATTCCAAGCATCTAATCTATAATTGATATGATCAATACCTAAAACTGAATAAAAATGTATCAAATTACTCCGAAAATAAACTAACATACAAAAAAAAATACTTGTCTGCGAGTTCAAGGAGACGGATTGGGAATTTTTTGGCGGACGTCGAGCGGAGTGAGGAGACGAAAAAGAGGTCGAGGAAGAGGCTGAGGGAGAGGTGATCGTGAGGGGCGGAGGTCTGCGGTGGTGAGCGGCGAGACGAAGAAGAAGAAGGTTTTTTTGAAGGAAGTCGAGCGGAGGTCTTCGCTGAATTTGTTTACCGATTTTTTTTTCTTTTTTGGGCTAAACCGGTCATCAATAGGGTCATCAATAGGGTGTTTATTTGGTAATTTGTTTTTTCTTTTTTTGGGAATTGTTTTAAATCAATGGCTGAGATGATTTTGGGGGTTTTTGAGATCAATGGCTGAGATTGCGCATCCTTAGGCTACACCTAGGGTGTCACCTTAGATTCACTTTTCCATATATATATATATATATATATATATATATATATATATATATATATATATATATATATATATATATGGAAAGAAAATGGTAATTTGTTTTTTCTTTTTTTGGGAATTGTTTTAAATCAATGGCTGAGATGATTTTGGGGGTTTTTGAGATCAATGGCTGAGATTGCGCATCCTTAGGCTACACCTAGGGTGTCACCTTAGATTCACTTTTCCATATATATATATATATATATATATATATA
>NC_033801.1:58641262-58660135 GCF_001876935.1 Asparagus officinalis
TATATATATATATATATATATATATATATATATATATATATATATATATATACACTCTCTCTCTCTCTTAGCATGGTATATATACTAAGATATAAGTATATAAATATGTATAATGTAGTTAAAAGTCTACTTATATGTGTATCTTATAGAATTACAGTTATATAAGTATATATAAGTATATTGCTTCTGATATATATAAAAGTATATCATATATATATACACTCTCTCTCTCTCTTAGCATGGTATATATACTAAGATATAAGTATATAAATATGTATAATGTAGTTAAAAGTCTACTTATATGTGTATCTTATAGAATTACAGTTATATAAGTATATATAAGTATATTGCTTCTGATATATATAAAAGTATATCATCATATAAGTAAAGCGTATAATTGTACTTAAATAAGCATCTTGTAAATATGTAACAAATACATATATAACTATAATACATATTTATAAATAATTAATACATACATATATTATATTATATGTATATATAATATATAGCTACATAATGTAGGTATGTACTCATACATGCTGATATAAATATAATAAGATTAATCTAATTTTTAGGTAATTTTTTATCAAAAAAAAAGAAAAAATCCAGACCGACCCGGAGCCTGGCCTGATTTGGCCCGGACCCGGGTCCGGCATGGACACCCTGGGTCTGAGTCTGGGTCACCCGTTTTGCCCGCCCCAGACCATGATTTCCTGGCCGGACTGGGCCGAGCGGCCCGAATGAACAGGCATAAGCTACTGCCATCTTCGTTCCAAATCCAAAAAGGGAGCAGTAGAAATCCTCACTCGCGCAGTGTATATTAATCTTGAGATTGAAATTTCACAGTCCAAGGTGATCGCCCAATGATTTTGACCGTAAAGACTTCTCCCCCTCATTGTGCTCTCCCTCTTCGTCATTGCATTTGTTTCCGAGCCCAATCGCGAGGTCTGCCATCTCAAATCCTAGTTGTTTCAGAGCTATAGGTAATTACAGGGATAATTGTGGATAAAGGGGTAGGGTAGCTAAACCATATTCGTATCCGAGGAAATATCAATATTCATATTTGTTAGTTTACGGATATGGCTACCCAAATATATAACTGATAAGAAATGGTTATGGATATAGTTTTGCAGTGAAATATTTGCATCCGCATTCGAAATATCCGTATCCATATCCGAAATATCCAAATACATATTAGTCATACTCTTACGATAGTTTCAATTCTTAAATTATGGATTTGTGGTTAATTTTGATGATCAAAATGTCAAATCTTAGTTTTTTTAGCTATAATGAACATATTAACGATCTCTTTTATATCACGTGAACTATGTTTTTCTCAATACTATCTAGTTTTCTCATATCCGTTTTATATCAGCAGACATATCCGTTTATAAATCCGCATCTAAATCCATAATCATATCCGATTTTGGCGGATATGGGTATGATAAGCATTATATCCGAGCTGTATCCGTACCGTATGCACCCCTATAAAAGGGGCAACCAAATGGGGGAAAAAAAGAATCTAGGTGGTTTTATGCCTTTGACTTCTTGACCTGGGGTGACTACCTTTGCACTTTTTTCCCACGAGGAGCGGAAGCAAATTTCCCTCAATCTTATGTACATTAACGTCACGTGCAATCGGTAGGAGTCCGCATCTCTACTATCACACTAGCCTTTCCTTCCGCGGCCTTCTCCTTGTGCGAGTCAAGGGCTGGAATTATTACAGAGGCAGCTATAGTTTTTTTTTTTTTTTTTTTTTTTTTTTTTTTTTTTTTTTTGGAAAAGAGAGGCAGCTAAAGTTTGAGGTAACAAAGAAAAGGAAAGGAGTATAATAAAAATACAGGCGGCCATAAAAAACCTCAAATTGCGCGCTCTCTGTCTCTCTCTCTCTAGTGCTCTCTTTTTCCTCCAACTTTTTCCTGTTGTGGGCTTTCCTTCAATGGCAGGCAAACAAAGTTCTTTTTCTCTCTCTCTCTCTCTTTCTCTGCACACCGTGCTCTTAATGGTAAAAGGGTGGAAGTATTTTGGTTGCGTCTCAACTCAGGAAACAACACTAAATAAAAAAGAAGACAGTGATGTATCAGAGAGAGAGAGGTTTTTTTTTTTCTTTTCTTGATTTGGATTCTTGATCCTATCAAAAAATATTAGAGAAATCATTACTTTAAATCATAATTTAATACTACAATTGTTGGGGGCTGTTTGTTTTGCTTGTTTTGCCCCTGATTCCCTGTCAAAACTGACAGCTTGGCAGATTTCTTGTCAAAACGCTCCTAAAAATGGAGCTTTCAGTTTTGATAGGGAATCAGGGGCAAAAGAAACCAACCAAACAGCCCCTTGGTGTAACAATCATAGTTTTAATAATATGATTTTAATAGTTGTAGCCAATACGATTAACAAACTTATATATACCATAAATTATTGATATTACCAAAATAATAGTGAAGAACTTAATAATTTAGAAACCCATGAGACGGAGACAGAAAAGTAAAATAAATTGTAGGAAAACCAATAAATAATTGAAATATTAGATGTTCATAAGTCATTTATGGAAGAATTTGCCAAGTGCAAACAACGTATTTTGTTTTAGACTGTTTGCGTTTTATAAAACAATTATGAAAATTCTTCAGCAAAATGTACAATTGAGTGCTAAAGACAGAACACAATAAGTACTGTTGGGGGAGACATTGGACCCAGTCGGAAATTAATGGGCCTTTAAAAAGAGCTAGGAATCAAATGATGCTTGTGCTATTAGGTATGTTATAAGCTCTAACTCATGTTTAAACTTATTATTCTTTGTTCTCACTTCCAATAAGGGACTTAATGTCCCAACAATCTGTGTCTTCCCTTGTGAATATATCCTTACCGCTAACGGCAATATTTGACTATTCATTGATTTGTCTTAACCTGTAGTCATCGGGGCGACATGGCTGTTCAAAATTCATGAGATATTCCACCTATGGACTAAGTACTAGACAATTATGATTTAGGTTACATCCTTTTGTGGATTAACATGATTTTTGGGTCTAAGCCAGTAATTATGCAACGATAACATGACTATTAACATCAACAAAATTCTACAACGTACATGTAAGGTTGTCAAATTAGTGGTTTAGGGTAGGTTTTGGATGGGTCATAAGTGGGTGGGTGCATTTATGTCTATTTGCCCATTTATAACCCATTTCATATTTGCTAAATGAGTCACTTTTTACGGATCCATTTATTAAATAAGTGGTTCATGCATGGGGTAACCCAATAACTCATTTAGCCATTAGACTTTTATATATATAAAAGTTTCAGGGGTCTATTTGTAAATGTGAGGGCATACTTGTAATTTTTTGAAGGAACCATTTGCAAACATTAGGGGCTTTTTGTAAACTTTTGGGGGTTTCTGCAAACATGGGGGGTTTTGCAAACTAATGAGGGGCTTTCTGCAAACTTTTAGGGTGATTTTTGTAAACTTTTAACTTTTAGAAGTTTCCAGCAAACTTTTAGAGAAACTTTTAGAGGTTTCTGTAAATTTTTAGGGGGCTTCTGCAAACTTATAAGGGGCTCTCTATACATTTTTTGAGGATTTTCTTTAAACTTTCAAGGGGCTTCTAGCAAGCTTTTCAAGGGCATTCAACATACTTTCAGAGGGCTTTTTAAAAACTCAGAGATGACATATAAAATTTGAAAACAACAAACAGCATCCCCTCTAAATTTGAAATTTAGAAACTACAACCTCAAAGTGTCAAAGAATTAAAAAAACACCCTCAAAGTTTACAACATTGCAAAAAAACAACCTTAAAGTTTAAAAATTGCGATGAACTCTTAGAAATTTCTAAACTTACAATAAATATGGAAATTTTCAGCAAGCCCCTATAAATTTTAAATTTGTAAAAAACGCCCTCAAGTTTTAAAAAATGCGAAAAACACCCTCAACAGTAATATCCTACTCATTAATTTATCTTTAATAGAAATAATATCCACCCATTTATGACGAATTTAACTAATGGGTGGTTTTGGATGGGTCGTTTAGTGGGTAGGTGTGAGTGGGCAAATAGGTTTGGGTCAAGTCTGTCATCCTTATATATATGCATGTATGGGCTAATTATATATACCTTAGTCTACGCCTATAATCATGGGAGCAACATGACACATCAATCATCCTTTGATCTTCTTGATATTATTTGTTCTCACGCCACCTTCGGGCTTCCTATTGAAGTTTAACTTTCTTACCGATCCGCGTAGCACATTGATCTGCTAATGATCGTAGATCGACCAGAAACTACCCAAGAAACCTGGGTAAAGACATCCTGATTTAATAGGAAGACAATGGAGGCAACAGTACTAGTCTATAGAGAGACTGTCAGAAATCTTAAATTACAAATTTCCACTGGAGGGTAGTCCACTCTCTGAATCTGAATTTATTAAAGCTAATGATTTTGCCCAGTAATTTTTCCACAGAGGAAAGTATCCAAATTCATTTTGTCTCTTGCCAACATCAAATACCGGCACTCTGGACCCTTTTCGTTCCTGTCTAAATCTAGCTGAATGTCTTACCATGCAAGTCATTCTATTTTTGGAAACCCTCCAAGCCCTGCTGCTGCTGCTGAGTTTTGGATCCTGCTTTAAGGGCCTGTTTGTTTCGGCCAAAAATTGCAGAAAATGAAGGGTTATGGCCTTTGGGAAAACTGACACAGGGTGAATTTGTTACTTCCCCTCACAATCGGGTGTTTGCTTCGTTAAAAAGAAAAAAGAAAGGGAAGAAAAGTGCGGGGTTTCTGACAGCTTTTTCGCTCTTCCATTTTCCGCTCAAAATCGCCTGATTACAGCGGAAAACTCGTCTTTGTTCTCTCCCGTACAAAAATCGGCGATTGATCTTCCCCTTTCCACTCGTTCTGGTTACCCCTCTCTCCTGCTCCCGCCCCTCTCTCCCGCTCCCGCCCTTCTCTCCCTCCCGCCCCAATCAACCAAGAATTTCGACCTCCTCCTTCCCTCACGCCTTCCAATCTAGGGTTCAACCCATTCTCAGACTCAGGGAAAGGGGATCTCACGCCTTCCAATCTGCCGAGCTCCGCAAGAGAGACGAAGTCGTTAAAGGTTGGATCTTGAGCCCAATTGCTTCTTTAATTTTGTTTTATCTTCAATTATTTGTGGATAGATTCGATTAGGGAAAGGGGAGTACTGGTTAATTTTAGTGATTTTTTCTGTAGCGATCAAAGTTTAGTTTCTTTTCCTTATGATTTTGTCCACGAAGAGTATGAAACTGTTAAGTGCAGCTAGATTGTATCTCAAAATATTAAAAAGGAGAGATTTTTTACATTTAATTAAGGTCAAATACTTGATTTTCAGTTGTAAACCTCAACAATTAAGGAAGATAGAGCTGGTTTCCGGACAAAAGTACTAGAAGCTAAGATTCTTTTTTGTTAATGAAGAAGGCGAAATAATCAAAGTTAGTTTCTTTCTTTCTGTTTTTTTCTGTAGCTATCAAGATTTACTCTTTCAACTACTGCTATTCAACCTTAATTATCAATATTTATATATTTTGTTTAAGAACTCCAAAGATGTAGAGTAATCAATTACCACGGATGGTGCACAAGATTTTAACGGTAAATTTTATCATTTGCATCATTTGCATTTAGTGTTGGTATTTGCTTTAATATGATTTTGTATTTTAGATGGATGGTGATCTCGATGAAGAGACAGTAATTAATATGTGTTCGGGTGCTGCACTATCTGTCTTAGTTTTGGTTATGACCTTCATGAGGAGAATGCAAAGCAGACGTAGATCTATACGTGCAGGGCCTAGTGTTGAGAAAACAATTCAATATCAAAATAGAAAACAACACTTGGATCGTATATATAATGGATTTAGTGATAGTTGTATCAACTACGTTAGAATGCGTAGTGGTGCTTTTGTGAAGCTTGCCGGGATAATGAGGAGAAATGATTTATTGCGAGACTCAAGACATGTTACAGTGGAGGAGCAACTTGCTATGACTTTGAATATTTTGGAGCACAAAACTAAAAATCGAAGTATTAGGTCACATTTTATTAGATCTGGTGAGACTGTGAGTAGGTATTTCAACAAAGTGTTAGAAGCAATTTGCCTCATACGATCACGTTTTTTAAGACAAGCACAGAATGAAGTTCCACAGGAGATCCTTAGCAACCCTCTATACTATCCTTATTTCAAGGTATTCTCTCTTTAATTTGTGATTAAAAGCATGTTCATCTAACTTAATTATAAATATTTAATAATAATTTTTTATCCTTTAGGATTGTATTGGTATGATAGATGGGACACATGTTGATGCTATGCTACCTGCTAATCTTCAACCACGATTTCGTGGTCGAAAAGGTGTTACACAAAATGTTTTAGCGGCTTGTACCCCAAACAAGTTATTCACTTACGTATTAGCTGGATGGGAAGGTTCTGCAAATGACTTTAGAGTCCTTCAAGATGCATTGTCTAGGCCACAACCTCATGGTTTGAAAGTATATGATGGTAATTTCATCAAATCTTCAATTTTGTTTTAATTACTTCAATTAATAAATGATATTCAATGAAATGACAAAAAATTCTACTAAACACTTTCACATCATATAAATTGTAGGAAAATATTACTTGTGTGATGTGGGATACACGACCATGTCGGGTTTCATCTCCCCATATCTATTGGCGAGGCAATATATTGCAGCCATATATTGCTATTTATAAACTTCATGGCGAGGTAGATAATGAAAAAACAGCCTTTTCTGAGCACAAAATATATTGCAGCCAACATTGCTTTGGGTTCAGTTTTGTGCTAATCTGTTATTCATCATTTGATTCAATTGTGATCATAAGATAATTGATTTTGTTCACAATTTCCATGTTTATATGCACAACTATGATGATGAGTGGTAATCTTACCATGGTGACCACAATCAAGTTTTCTTGATTTTTTAGTTTGAACCAAACACTAGAAAATGAGGGAATCTATTCACAATTCACTTATTTTCTTCTTTTTTCAAGTTGAACCAAACTAAGAAAAATGGTGGAAAGTACTTTCACTCCATATTTTTGGACGAAACAAACACAAGAAACATTTTTCAGGAAATTGAAGGAAACACTAGAAAATGAAGAAAAGTGGCCTTTGGAAAGTGAAGGAAACGAACCAAACAGACCCTAAATGTCTTCATGGGGTTGGGCCCACGGTACCCGTGGGTCTTGCGCTTCGGTCTCTGTACCCAACTCTCTCCTTTTCATTGATCTGGTCCTGTGATTGAAGAGTGTAAATCAATACAATATTTAAAGGTCTTGGTTGTAAATTAATATTATAATAGAATACATAGATTTGGTGACCTCAAGTAGATAAATAGGGTTATTTCCATATTAATCGCTCAAAAACTTTCGTATTTTGATATTAGTCTATCAAATCAATGAAGTTGCTATTAAGTCACCCGAATCATATGTGTTGTTTGATACTAGTCTTTTACAAAATTCATTCAATCCGTTTGACTATGTTTGATTAGTGTTTACTTATGGATGAGTAATTACACCTTCAATAGCTAATTACTACCTCGCAAACATCTGTTTCCCTCCTCTCTCGTTGCAAATTATATTTGTATTAATAAGGATATAGTTGATATTCCACTCAATATGTTAAAGTTGCACAAAAGTTCTCACCAGTTCAAATGGATTACCTAGAAAAAATTCTCGCCATTTCAAATGGATGTCACCTAGAAAACTAATTTCAAATAATATATACAATCATCTTGTCCGTGCTCACACTGGTGGATATGGTTTCTTTGGTTTGTATATCTGATTTCTTCATTTTTTATGAGTTTCTTTTTTTTATTTCCATCAGACTTCTAAAAATTGAATTGTGTGAAAAAAGTATTTTAGTTTTGTCACTTTATCCCCAATAATTTTTGACAGAAATCCACCAATAATGACTATTTGTATTTTTTATTTTTATAGGAGATATTTGTAATAGTCAAACTTTTTGAGTGGTTTTCTGTAATGTTAGAACTTTTAGGATTTGCTTGTAATTTTTATATTTTTTAGAAGGTTTTGCACAATTATAGATTTTAGGAGGGTTGTTTTTCGTTTTCAGAATTTTAAGAGTATTGTTTGTGATTTTCATATTTTTCAAGGATTTGTTTATGTTTATTTTTCAATTTTTATGGATTTGTCTTGAATTTTTGGAATTTAAAGGGAATTGTTCATGATTTTTAGATTCTTTAAGGGTTGTTTGAAATTTTATGGGTTAATCTGGAAATAGAAATAATTTGAGAAATACACATTAGTTTTGAGGGATAATGTGAATTAGTGTACAATTATGGGGTAACACCATTATGTAGTTAATTGAAAAACATCAAAATCTTTTAGAGGTATTCTAAATTTCCAAGCTTATTGGAGGTTTCAAAAAGTTTTTGGGGATTCATACCAAGTGACCAAACTTATTGAAGGTTTTTTTTTATATTTAAGAAGGTGCACATAACAATCTTTTGATATGTAACACCAATGGTCAACCGTAAATAATTATATGATCAATTATACATAAAGAAAAGTCATATTGTTATTATATGTTCAGTGAAATTCAAAACTTTTAGGGGTTTAATACCAGAACACCCAAATTTGTTGGAGGTTAAGTAAAATTTAGCCTTTAAAAAATTAAGGACGGACATGTGATAATTTTTTGAGATGTAAGAATAATATGATCAAACCACTAATTTCTCTTATATATGTAAAAAGCAGAGAGAATTAAAAACATGATTACTAGATTTTTTAATTATGGATAATTATGATTTGATTAGGATTGTTAAATATTTTATCATAATTAGAATTTGCTAATTATCAATATATTTAATATAATAAGGAATCTTAGATGAATACAAAATTAAGTGTCCACATACCACATTATGATAGGATAAGGTGTATGCACTTGTCAATTTTCGGTATGACTCATGTCAATTTTCTATGTTTCTAGGAGTACCACCAATTTCTCTTTATATATAAAGGAGGGATAATACGATGGACTTAATTATTAGACCCTAGAGAGGGGGTGATTAGGATCTTATGCTAATCTAATCCGATTTTATGTCAATTAAAACTAATTAACAAATATATTCTTGCAAGATAGATATACGACTAATTATGAGCAAGAATATGCAATATGAACAAAGATAAATCAAGATAGATATACGACTAATTATGAGCAAGAATATGCAATATGAACAAAGATAAATATCCTAGCAATGAGATATACTATAGGATATATGCTATGAGCAAGAATATGCAATATGAACAAAGATAAATATCCTAGCAATGAGATATACTATAGGATATATGCAAGGATATATAATTAACACAAGGGATAACAATCTAAACAAGATAGTGAGCAATATAATCAACAAGCAATATACAAAGGCGATATAAGATATAAACATAAAAATAAGTGCGTCAATGCAATCACAAACAAACGATATAATTACGGAGTTCGGTCCCCACGACCTACGTCTCTGCTCCTCACCTCAAGGAGATCTTCACTATCACAACCGAGTTTTCTACGTTCACCCGAATAACGTTTACACCTCACAATACGGTTTTCTAGTTTACCGAAAACTCTACAACTCACACACTCTTGCAACCCCACTCTACACCCTCTCAAGTGTTGAACTAGACGTGTCTCCCTCAAGTGCTCGGATACAACCTCTCCCTAGGTTCGTCAACCGACGCCACTCCTCTTGGGACGATCATCGACTCTCGCCACACACTTCTCTCGGTGTACAAGTGTATTACAAAGTGATCCTCACAATTAAACACGAATACAACAATAGTTGTTCTTTACAATAGATGAGAACTCAATTAAGCTCGACTCAATGTTACAATCTCTCACAACCCTAATTATAATATATATGTAAATACGATAAGCTCAATATGGGTGTGTGTAACAATGAGATTCAATAAATCAAAACTAAACTCAAATATAAAATCTAGCTTAAGAATAATGATGCTCAAACAAGTATATAAATGTAAAGCTAGAGTTTGAGTTTAGAAAACTTCTCAATAGATAATAAGAGGTGGAGGGAGAATAGTTGGAAGCTCAAACTTCAATAGATGATCTCCTCAAGCTCTTGTGAAATTGATTTCATAAACTCTAACTTCCAAATGCTTAAAAGCTTATAAACACACTTTAAACAAACTTAAACAAACTTTAAACCCTTGTCAAACTTTCTTAAAACATTCTCTTGGTTAAACTGAAAAATGAGAGCAAAGGGGGTTTATATAACCACCCAAAACCTCAGCCAAAAACCCCAAAGGAAAAGACCAAAGACCCCAAGAATCAGAAATCTGATTATGTACAAATATAGTCGTTACAATGTTATGGGTCGACTCGTCACTGTTCATGAGTCGACTCATAACAAGCCGTTACAAGTTAAAAACAACTTATGGGTCGACTCATAAAATTCATGAGTCGACTCATCATGCATGGGTCGACTTAGCAGAAACAAACGATAACTATGCAAGACTTTGTGAGTCTACTCGTCACTGTTCATGAGTCGACTCATGACATGCACACAGCCTGTTTTGCACAGTAAAAACCAAATATAAACAGGGTTTAAAAATATCAAATAAATTCCAAAAATTATAAAACTTTGGAAAATATTTATAAACATGTTAAAGAACATGTTACAAAAAGAATTTTTGGAATTGCACTTCTCATTTATGAAAACTTGTCATTTTACAAAAATGTCCAAAACATGCAAACTTGATTTTTGATGTTTTGACATAAACCAAGTTTTGAAACTTTGTAAACCGTTTTTATAGACTTAATGAAAGATGTTAACTATTGTTATGAAGTCTAT
The DNA here is from genome assembly GCF_001876935.1 of Asparagus officinalis. Taxonomy (NCBI): domain Eukaryota; kingdom Viridiplantae; phylum Streptophyta; class Magnoliopsida; order Asparagales; family Asparagaceae; genus Asparagus; species Asparagus officinalis. The sequence continues at coordinate 58,652,105 of NC_033801.1, forward strand.
AAATAAATGGATATAGTATTTTAATAAAATACATATATAAAGCACTAAAACATGATTTCATTGAATTAAATAGACTTGATATTGTTGAAATTATATATAGGCATATAAACATGAAACAAATATGTATTTTCCAATTATATTCATTTGTTTCATATATATATGTGTATAATATTGAGCTTAAAGTACTAACACACATAATATAAACCTAAACTAAATGTTACCCAAGCTTTATCTTGATCTTCATTGTAGCGCAACTTGGTAAACTTGGATGAAGCTTGTAATTAGATCTTTAACTTGATAGCAAGGTTTCACTTCACTATTCCGCCAACCTCCATTTGATATGATCGTTATGACGCAATTCCATCCAACCTCCAACTTATTGTTTATCTATAATAAATAATAAAACACAAACACTAGACAAATAATATTAGATGTAAATTGTTTGTTCAATCATCATCAAAACAAGAAGGCCAATAATCTCCCCCTTTTTGATGTTGATAAACAATTTACAAAAAGGAATATATAAATTAGAATTATCATGCATATAAACAAGAAAGAATATACTCATAATTTTTTTCAACCTTTGACAACATCAAAAAGGGGAAAATCATATAGATGAAAGAGAGCAAAAGCTCCCCCTACCTATAAGCATGAGTGACTATAACACATAGAAAGATATAGGGATTGCTCCCCCTATCAAAATGCCACATAGAATATATGAAATAAAGATCATGGCAAGCATATGTGAGCAAGCATAGATGAAAATATGCTAAACACCATTCACATACATAAAGATAATGAGAACACATATAAATATATCAATATGAAAATAGTGTATCATATCAAAGAACATAAAAATCATGTATAAAAGTAAATTTATGAAATCAAAAGAAAGGGAACATGAGAATCATGCAAAAAGTTTTCAAATAAAAACAAATCAACCAAATGAAATCATAAATCAAATTTTAAGCCCAAAAATAATATTTGATCAATAACTAGAACTTTCTTTGTCGAACTTGATCAAACCACATATAGAATACATTATAAGGTACACATAGATGATCCATAAGCACAAACACATAAATATCATCATATAAGTGAAGTATAATGAATTCATAGAAACAAATCAAAACAAGATTTTTGACAAAATGCAAGAGAGGCAACAATTTATCAAGCTCTTAAGCTTGTAATATCCCATATAAGGACTTTTAGCACTCGATAAACAATATTTGGGAATAAACACCCAGCAAATCCGGAGGGTTATATAAACACAAACCTCTCATCAAAATAAAACCAATAATCATGAAAACAAAAGAATTTGATAAACAAAAAGAATTATTTTCATGTTCAAAAGTTTAAAGTATATTTTTTCAAAACCAAGAAAAAAAATAAAAAACACTAAAATTCTTGGTTTAAAATCAAATTTGTTTTGGTACCCAAGTATTCTTGGTACCAAAAGGTTTAGGGACATGACCCCTATCATTTAAGCTCAAAGCCCTAAGGTTATGAACCCTCTTGGGCACATATGGTGCACTAGCACGGTCAAAACAATATTCTTACAAATGACCCTTTCGATTGCAATTTGTGTAATGAAAGAGATCCATTTGTTTTTGTGGACCATTAGCTCGTGCACGAGTAATGTTTGCAAACATAGATGGTCTTTTAAGATTATTTTGCAAATGTAAAATATTTTGAAACAATGTTGGTCTACTTGAAATATTTTACGATTTAGAAACTTTTCGCAAATCAAAACAAAACTTAACTAAGTGACCAACTCTACCACAAAAATCACAATGATACACATTAGCATGCTTATGATGAACAATGGGTGCATGTGTGTGTACATGTGATGAAGAAGAAGCCTTATGAGATGCACATGGAGTATTAGCAATCTTAGGTTTGTGTGCATCATAGCAAAATTATGTGTATGTGATGAAGAAGCCTTATGAGATGCACATGGAGTATTAGCAATCTTAGGTTTGTGTGCATCATAGCAAAATTTAGCAATGTGGCCTTTACAATCGCAAATAGAGTATTTGTAAACTTTGTTATACAAGTGTGCATAGTGTGTGTTTGATTTAGAAGTGTCAACACGAGACTTTGCACACAAGTCCATAAGTTTCTTATGGTTAATAATGCATGAATTTAAAGTTGAATCTAAAGAGGTAATACAATTTTTAACATCATTCAACTCATCATTAGGCACATATGCATTAACATTAGAAGTAGAACATAAATAGTCATTTATGAAAGAAGCAGTATCATTTTGTATGTTCTATTTCTAACATGGCATTATTTTTGTCATGAGTCAAGTTAGTAATATCCAATTTCAAATTATTATTTTCCAAATTTAGCATATCATTATTTTCTTTAAGAGCAACATTTTCTTGAGAAATGATATCAAATTTGGAAGCTAACTTCTCATGATCGGATTTTAAATCTTCATGCTTGTTTTGCAATTCAATAAAAATTTTATGCAATTTGTTATAGGCATCCAATAATTTTTTACTAGCACAAGCAAGTTCATCACTAGATAAATCATTAATGGATTCGAACTCGCAAACCTCACTAGGACTATCGCCTAGTGGCCGTGTGCATGATGCTCCATGTGAACTTGAAGCCGGATCCTCTAAATCTTGTCGGATCGCCTCCAAGTCCCCTTGATGTGCTTCAATAAATTCCCATAATGTGTAAGCACTATCAAAATGAACAAACTTGTTAGTCATAGATGAATCAAAAGCATTTAGCAAATATTCTAACAAAATATTGTTCATTGTAAACATTCGATGATTATTTTTATTCCACTTAGATTTCTTCGTAGTGGGCACAATATAAGCATCATCTATAATTTCCCATAAATCAAAATGTTTAGATCTAACAAATAGCTTAAATCTAACACACCATTGGGCATAGGGGAAATTATCTAATTTAGGAGCAACATTTGATTCATAGCCTAACAAAGGTGCACAATTCATGTCCATGATAAATATATATATGTGCAAGCAAGACAAATGCAATCAAAACAAGATTAGCACAAAATGAAGATAACTTGGATCTTTAACTCAAGGCGATTAGTCCTTAAATCAAAGAGCACCAAGCTCTGATACCAATTGTTAGACCCTAGAGGGGGGAGTGATTAGGGTCTTATGCTAATCTAATCTGATTTTATGCCAATTAAAACTAATTAATAAATATATTCTTGCAAGATAGATATACGACTAATTATGAGCAAGAATATGCAATATGAACAAAGATAAATATCCTAGCAATGAGATATACTATAGGATATATGTAAGGATATATAATTAACACAAGGAAAAACAATCTAAACTAGATAGTGAGCAATATAATCAACAAGCAATATACAAAGGCGATATAAGATATGAAAATAAAAATAAGTGCGCCAATGCAATCATAAATAAATAATATGATTACGGAGTTCGGTCCCCACGACCTACGTCTCCGCTCCTCACCTCAAGGAGATCTTCACTATCACAACTGGGTTTTCTACGTTCACCCGAATAACATTTACACCTCACAATACGATTTTCTAGTTTACCGAAAACTCTACAACTCACACACTCTTGCAATCCCACTCTACACGCTCTCAAGTGTTGAACTAGACGTGTCTCCCTCAAGTGCCCGGATACAACCTCTCTTTAGGTTCGTCAACCGACGCCACTCCTCTTGGGATGATCATCGACTCTCGCCACATACTTCTCTCGGTGTACAAGTGTATTACAAAGTGATCCTCACAATTAAGCACGAATACAACAATAGTTGTTCTTTACAATAGATAAGAACTCAATTAAGCTCGACTCAATGTTACAATCTCTCACAACCCCAATTATAATATATATGTAAATACGATAAGCTCAATATGGGTGTGTGTAACAATGAGATTCAATAAATCAAAACTAAACTCAAATATAAAATCTAGCTTAAAAATAATGATGCTCAAACAAGTATATAAATGTAAAGCTAGAGTTTGAGTTTAGAAAACTACTCAATAGATAACAAGAGGTGGAGGGAGAATAGTTGGAAGCTCAAACTTTAATAGATGATCTCCTCAAGCTCTTGTGAAATTGATTTCATAAACTCTAACTTTCAAATGCTTAAAAGCTTATAAACACACTTTAAACAAACTTAAACAAACTTTAAATCCTCGTCAAACTTTCTTAAAACATTCTCTTGGTTAAACTGAAAAATGAGAGCAAAAGGGGTTTATATAGCCACCCAAAACCTCAGCCAAAAACCCCAAAGGAAAAGACCAAAAAGCTCAAGAATCAGAAATCTGATTCTGTACAAATATGGCCGTTACAGTGTTATGGGTCGACTCGTCACTGTTCATGAGTCGACTCATAACTAGCCGTTACAGGCTAAAAACAACTTATGGGTCGACTCATAAAATTCATGAGTCGACTCATCATGCATGGGTCGACTCATGAAGTTATGGGTCGACTCAGCAGAAACAAACGATAACTGTGCAAGACTTTGTGAGTCTACTCGTCACTGTTCATGAGTCGACTCATGACATGCACACAGCCTGTTTGCACAGTAAAAACCAAATATAAACAGGGTTTAAAAATATCAAATAAATTCTAAAAATTATGAAACTTTGGGAAATATTTATAAACATGTTAAAGAACATGTTACAAAAAGAATTTTTGGAATTGCACTTCTCATTTATGAAAACTTGTCATTTTACAAAAATGTCCAAAACATGCAAACTTGATTTTTGATGTTTTGACATAAACCAAGTTTTGAAACTTTGTAAACTGATTTTATAGACTTAATGAAAGATGTAAACTATTGTTATGAAGTCTATAAACAATAGATATAGTATTTTAACAAAATACATATATAAAGCACTAAAACATGATTTCATTGAATTAAATAGACTTGATATTGTTGAAGTTATATATAGGCATATAAACATGAAACAAATATGTATTTTCCAATTATATTCATTTGTTTCATATATATATATATACAAGGAAACCAATAAAATGTGTGTGTATAATATTGAGCTTAAAGTACTAACACACATAATATAAACCTAAACTAAATGTTACCCAAGCTTGATCTTGATCTTCATTGTAGCTCATCTTGGTAAACTTGGATGAACCTTGTAATTGGATCTTTAACTTGATAGCAAGGCTTCACTTCACTATTCCGCCAACCTTCATTTGATATGATCGTTATGGCGCAATTCCATCCAACCTCCAACTTATTGTTTATCTATAATAAATAATAAAATACAAACACTAGACAAAAAATATTAGATGTAAATTGTTTGTTAAATCATTATCAAAACAAGAAGGCCAACATTAATAGCAATTTTCATGATTTAGGGACTAATCTAAAAAATATGAAAGATTTAATGAGACTAATATCAAATTAACCTTATAAACTATGATATAGTTTAGGATTTAATATGATAAAACCCAAAAGTCGTTGGGTGTATTGTTTTTAGGGCTATTTACATAAGACCACTTATTTATTATAGGATTATTTATGTCTCAACACTTTGTGGTATGTAGTAATTTTACGTGTAGCCCTACGGTTATGTATCTACGCAGATAATCTTGGGATTACATGAGTGACTATAATTAAAATAGTTTAGCTTTAATTAGTATTACTCATGTAATATCCATCATTAATCTCAAGATTATCTGTATATATATGAAACCCAAGGTCACCATCTCTGTAATTACACCAAACCATAAGCATTAAGATTTAAATAATCATTTATTATATGTTTTGAATCAATAAACCCCTCATTTAGAAAGTTCAACAAAAAACTTCATTACAAAATGGTCATAATTAGTAATGAGATACAGATTCTCTTTATTTATGTGGTAGTTAGTGAATATCCAATTACCCCAATCCTTCCCCTCTATTTCAATTATAAGGGCTAAGATATAGACACATAGGATTTCCCCTATCACAATATTGGTTTTCACAATAGTGGTTTTAGACACCATAGCGGATTTGAAGATAATATTTAGAGTCCTATATGACTTCATCTCGGCCTTTAAAATTGGTGGTAATTGGAAACTGCCCAATTATCACCTAATTAGAGAGGATCTCAATCTTTGTTAATGACTAGTTACGATGATGGATATTTTTGATAAGAAGGTTTCTTGAAAAATACGGTGCGAACAGAAAAAAATGTCTTATAGTTCACCTATTCTTTTTGGGTTTTTACATGAAAGTCACCTTATCTTTTCTCCAAATTACAACTTGCCATTTTAATTTATCTTTTTTTATAGAAACCATCTACATTTACTAACATATTCTCGATGTCATAATTTTTGCTATTATCTACTTTAAAAAATTCTAAAATTATTAGTCTTCCACTCAATCTAATTCAAGAGAAATAAAGGAGAGGAGGAGGAGGAGAGAGCAAATGGGTAGGGAGGCTGGCAGGGTCGATGACGAGAGAGGAGGAGGTTAGCTGTGATAGTAGAGAGAGAGGAGGAGAGGAAGGAGGAGGAGGAGGAGGAGAGGAAGGAGGTGAGGGAGTTGAGAATGGAGGAGGAGGGGAGAGGGGAAGAGAGGTGGAGGAAGAGGAGAGGACGAAAGAGGTTAGTGTTTGGAGAAACCCTGGGAGTGGAGCAGATGGTGTAAGAGGACAGTGAGGGGGAGAAGAGAGGGAAGGGATGAGGTGAGAGGGACCATTAATACAGGAGGAGAGGAAAGAAAGAATTAAAGATTGAAGATGATGGAAGAGGTGGAGGTGATGATGGAAGAGGTGAGGAGGTGGTGGAGGAAGAGTGAGAGATAGGAAGGAAGGTGGAGAAAAGAGGGGTAAAATGAGTTTTTTTTTTAATTTTTGACCAAATAGTTACAAATATGTGACATTGATAACATATTAACAAATGTAGGTGATTTCTATCGAAATAAATAAATTAAAGAAATAAGTTGCGAATTAGAGAAAAGTTAAGATGGTTTTCATTTAAATACCATTTTTAAATAAATTTGGCACTTATTTTATTTACTTTACTTAACTTTATACCATTCTATATACTAAATTCAAAGGAAGGTTCACTATACCATTGTGCTGTTCAATGCTATGGTAAACCCGAGGGAGTAGTACAATATGCCCGTTCATATCTAATACAATTTTACGTAAATATCATCCAACTTTAATAAGTTTACTGTTGCAAATATTATTTGGGTATTATATAAATAATTGTTATTGTTATCCTTAGAAATTGTTCTATTAGATTATGCATTGTGATGAGTCACATGCTTGGAGACATGTAAAATCCCGTAATTTTGAAAATATTATGGATAATAATACTTAATGAGTTTTATTATGATAAATAATATTCTAAGATGAAAGAGTATGATAGTGATCGATTTGAAATCAATTAAGTACATATATGTGTATATATCAGTGAAAATATGCACATATGCACGAGAAACTGTCTACTGAGCTGATTTCGGGTCGGTCGACCGATGGATGCTATCAGTCGACCGATGAGTTAAATAATATTCTAAGATGAAAGAGTATGATAGTGATCGATTTGAAATCAATTAAGTACATATATGTGTATATATCAGTGAAAATATGCACATATGCACGAGAAACTGTCTACTGAGCTGATTTCGGGTCGGTCGACCGATGGATGCTATCAGTCGACCGATGAGTTGAGAGAGATGTGTATGCTTGGTACCAAACACAAAAAGTTGTGTTTGGTAGTGAGGTGGCATAATCTCCTTCACTCATTCAAATAATTACATATCCTCATGCACTCCTCAACCCATATGAATGTGGTCCTCCATTTGAATGAGTAGAGGAGATTATGCCACCTCACTATCAAGCATAAAATTTATGCTTGGTACCAAGCATATCCATATTTCTCATATATATATATATGAGAAATATGGGTATGCTTGGTACTAAACACAAATTTTGTACTTGGTAGTGAGGTGGCATAATTCCCTCCACTCATTCAAATGAGGGACCACATTCACATGGGTTGAGGAGTGCATGAGGATATGCAACCATTTGAATGAGTG
>NC_033801.1:58662919-58680995 GCF_001876935.1 Asparagus officinalis
CCATCATAATTCACGTCCCAGTAGCCCTTCGTCCCCTCTAAACCCTAACCCTAAATTGCACGTTAGGGAAGAGCTTTGTGAAGCAAATACCAAGAAGAGGGTGAGATCGTCGGTGTTTGGTGAAGGAGGATCGTATCTCTTGCATGTTTCGGAGTTCATCATAATTCACGTCCCAGTAGCCCTTCGTCCCCTCTAAACCCTAACCCTAAATTGCACGTTAGGGAAGAGCTTTGTGAAGCAAATACCAAGAAGAGGGTGAGATCGTCGGTGTTTGGTGAAGGAGGATCGTATCTCTTGCATGTTTCGGAGTTTCAGCACGTATTTGAGGTTGAGTTTTATCTCCTCCAAACACATCCTCTGTTTTTAAATGTTTTTATTTTGTTTTTTCGAATCTTTAAAACCTAGTTTATGTATAAAGATCACACTTTTTGAACCGTATAATATAAAGATCTAACCTTTTTTATTTAAAAAAATATATAACGGAGTTTCAATTTTGGGTTTATGTTTTGAACGTAATTTAACATGAGTTTTGATTAAAGTTAGTTATTTTCATGATGATCTTGCATATATACACATGTTAGGGTTTTAGCTTTAATCCCAAATTCTTATTTATGATTTTATGTAATAGAATAAACCTTAATATACCTTAAACAAGTTTTAATACATGGGTTTTATTAAAAAATTTTGATTTTTGCTGAATATATGAGAATATATAACTTTTCCCTAAAAACTAGATTTTTGTTCTGATCGGTCGACCGGTCAAGGATGATCAGTCGATTGATAGGTCATTTAACAGTTGAGAGTTTTCTCTGGTCAGTCGACCGATGCCCTGTCAACCGAACCAAGGGCATCGGTCGACCGATCATTGCCTGTTTGTGTGCATGTTTTGCACGTCCGATTGACTGAGGAGATGTTTGGTCGACCGATAGAGGTTGTTTTGCATATGATGAGTCTTCATGAGTGGTTATCGGGAACACGAAGTATGAGTCGCACATCGGTACACATGTGTATTTTACGAGAGTACACATATTAGATTTGAGCACGAACGAACGTTTGGAGGTGCATGACCTATATTTTGAGTTTGTCATGTTGAAAATAACATATATTGTATTTCATGACAGTTTGGATGCTTGAGAGGGTTAGTTGATATATCGCAATGAGACTGCGGTAGACTACACTCAGGGTGGCTAGTTGGTATACTACAATGAGACCGCAGTAGACTACACTCCGTTGTGCATCATTGTTTTTCCGGAATAGGATGATATGCCTATTTCCGTAGGAAGACTGAGTAAGGTAGGTGATGTCATAGGATATTGTGAGTGCCTTACTCAGCATTATTATTTTCTGATAGAGAATAACATAGATTGTATTCATGCTTCCATGTTATTTACCCGAGAGTAGGGTATAAAACTGAGGTTGCTATACACGACATATTCTATGAGAACTTCATTTTACCGGATGTTCATTCTTGTGACTGCGCCACCTACCCGATTGTAGTGTGAGATATTTGACGTGACTTGTATTGGATGAGAGTTGGTAATGTGTTGTTCTTTTATTTATTGTTTTATTCGTAGGATTTGGAGTTGGAATTTAGCGATTCACAATTCGAGACATGGTATATACATGAGGGTTTTCTTGTTTGGATTATTTCACTCGACGTACTAATTCTCGTATTATGGATTTCTAAATCTCAATTTCCTTTTAGTTCATGATAGATGATTTATATATCTATATGTACTAACTTGTATTTTCCTACACCTACCCTCTCCCCTAGGGGCGATGGAGATTATCTCGCTAGTGCTTTGACGCTTGTTATTTCCCCACTTTTCAGGCAGCGAGTCAGGCATTCGGAGAGACGTAGGTTGACGGAGTTTCGATTTAGTTTCCGTCATTTATTATTTGTAGTTATTTATGCTTCACAGTATTTATTATTTATATTTTAGACATTAGAGTTGTATTTTATTTTGAAAGGCTGAGTGCCTTAGTACTATTTTAGTTGACTCTTATGCATTAATATATTTCACATTTATTCTAGGTTCTCAATTGTACTCTCTTCTACTCAGTTGGAACATGATTATGACTTTTTTAGTTATCTTTTCTCTATATCATGTTCATTGCATTATTACCTTTATTTTATCTATTTGTACCTACACTTCTTTTTGTTTAATTTTACGAGAGATATTACTGTGATGGTGAAACGTGTCTTTGTACAGTGTGGGTGCATGGTAAGTTTGACATCTTTGGGTTCACCTTGGACTATAACCTTGTGTAAAAATAGGGACGTCACAGTTAGTATCAGAGTCCTAGTTCCAGCATCCTTAGGATCATCCTGTGTCAATTCGTGAAGCTAGGATACAGTTTCCTAGGATTCATATATATAGTCCGCTAGGAATTTCTAGATTGAGTGATGACGTTATATGTATACCTCGAAAATTACAAATTTTTTTATGATAACTATCTTACTTTGATTATAAAGTATGCTGTGAATGATATGTGATACGATTTTCCTATTGTTATATATACTTGAGATCTTATTTACTGTGTCTAATAAGCTCTACACCTGAACTTATAGATGTCAGGACGAGGACGTGGTCATGATAGAACCCGTTCTCAGGGAGCTGGGCAAGCTGATCCAAAGTCTGAGCCACAGCAGGCTCTATAGTATCTGATCGATCTTATAACACTACTTGCAGTCCGATTAGCAGTGACTGAGGAGCAAATGGCGAATCAGGTTCTGCTAGCTGAACCTATTGCAAAGGCAACACCAGAAGCCACATCACCACTAGCTATTGATTGGGCCATAGAGCAGAAGGCTTGGCTTCGTTTGGTGGAGAGGTACCAGAAGTTGAGAGTGCCAAAGTTTCATGGCACATCAGATTCACTTGCGGCACATAAGTGGAAGGAAGATGTGGGGAACATTTTAGATATGCTTAATGTCGACACCGTCCAGAAGCAGAGGTTAGCCGCATTTAGCCTTAAGGGCGACGCTGGAGGATGACATAGGCTCCAGTTCATACCACAACACCGTATGACACTTACATGGGAGGATTTTATTTATTTCTTTGACGAGCAGTATGTATCTTCAGCGGCAAAGGTCAGGAAGGAGTTGGAGTTACCCCGATTGGAGCAGTGAGATATGTCTATAGCCAATTATGAGAGCAAGTTTGTGGGACAACTCCGATTTACGGGCATGTGGCAGACCAAAGAGTGTCAGGCTCATATATTTTTGATAGGACTTTGCCTAAGTTTTCATTGCTATCTTGTATCCAGACGATTTCAATCAGTGTGGGAGGTTTTTGCTATGTCGCCATCTCACAGGAGACAGAGACCGCCATGTTCTAGAAGGGCAAAGAAGGGAATGCTAGAGCGGGGTAGTCCAGAGACAATGGTAAGAATAAGAGACCATTTTCAGGACCCGGAGGACCCCAGCAGTAGGGCAAGGGTACACAGCAGCAGCAGGATCCCCATAAGAAGGGAGCACAGCATGATCGGAGAGCAGCCCAGTAGTGTAAGTTTTAGGATACGTGTTATAACTGCCACAAGATCGGTCACAGAGCCGCAGAGTGTCGTAATGCACCAGTAGTAAGCCAACAGGGCAAGATTCAGAGTCAGTAGCAGAACCGTGGACATGGACGAGGTTAGGGCTAGCAGCTGAGACTTGAGGTACTGCCAGCAGTTCCGAGGATTGAGGGGAAGGTCTAAACCATTCAGGAGATTCCTCAGGGACAAATAGTCATGTATACCATAGATCCTTCAGCGCAATAGTCCACAGCTTCGAGTAGAGTGTATGCAGTCATACCTCGTGACCATGGTGCGAGCGGGGCCATTGTGGATGATACATTCTGAAAGTACCTAATGCCACTACGAAAGAACCCTAGAGGGGGTGAATAGGGTTTATGCTAATCTAATCCGATTTAAATACTAATTAAAAACTTATTAACAAATATATCCTAGCAATAAGATACAACAATATATATATGCAAGGATATAAAACTAACACAAGGGTGAAACGAAATATAAACAATATAGTGGATGAAATTGATGCGGCATAAACATATACCAAAAATGTTGCAAGTGCACAACCATGTCAAGTTATAGTATAAAAAAGTTATCGATCCCACAAGGAAGGTGTTTTGTAGGAGAAAATATAAATCGGTTCTTATGTTGTGTGCGTGACAAATAAGAGTGGAGAATAAGTGTGATTGTGGAGAGATGGAGAGAGTGAAAATGATTGTGTGAATGAATATATTTGAGAGTGGAAGTGATAAAAAAATAAATATGATCAACAAGGCAAGAAGGAAAAATCAAGAAACAAATAAAAATCAAGAATGAAAAATAAAATTCAAGAAAGTAAAGATGGTGGATTCAATTAAAGATATGGGTAATCTAAAATTAAACCCACTTCTTAGAAAAGGGTGATTCCCTAGAGGGTTCTAGCCTAAAGGCGAATCAAAAAAAATAAAAATAAACAAAAAGGAAAACTAAACCCAAGAGAATTCTAGCCTCAAGGTGAATAGTATAAGAAATTAAAATCTAACTACAAAATAAATTGCAAAATCTAAAGTACAAAATAAATTGCAAGAAATAAATGTAAGAAAATAAATCTAACCTATAAACAGAAAATAAATCTAAGGCAAGAGGGTTCTAGCCTCTTGGCTATTTAACAAGAAAATAAAATCTAACTACAAGCATAGAAATAAATCTAAACTAATAAGCAATAAAAAAGAAATAAAAGAGAAAAATAAAAGAAATGCAAACCTCAAAATAATTCTTCATCTCTATCTTCATCATCCAACAAAGAAAAGAAATATTTAAAGTGGTAAAAAAATTATTTTATTAATTGTAACAAAAGTTAAAAATTTGGAAGGCATTCTCAATTAAGAGTAGCCCTCCTCTCCAAATGGAGTTACAAAAAATTTTACACCCTCAACCCCTCACTCCCTACCCCTATTTATAGTAAACATCAATGAATATGAGCCCTTGGATTGAAATCTTATCCAAAACCATTAAAAATTAGTCCTTAATTCGTAACAGAACTATCAGTAACGATGCCAGCATCGATGCCGGCATCGATGCCCGTATCGATGCTAGCATCGATGTCCTATCAAATTTCTGCCTTCTCGGATGGCTTCGTCTCGTTGAGATATGTGATTTTCATATATTATATGTTAAATTCTGCCTTCCGGATTGAGAGATATCGTCGTTTCTTTCCGGCCAACTATCTTGAATACATTTTTTTCATATTTGATTTTTTTATTTTTTCCAGCTTATACAGGCTACTTGGCTTGATTTTGGGCTTGGGCTTTTTAGCTCTTGCTTGTGTTCTTTATTTAATTCATGGGTTTTTGTTGAGAGAAGAGATCTCGAGCTTTATTCTTTATTAACCTGCAATTAAAGATAAAAATAATTATTAGTGGTATATTTATTCATTAAAAATAGATAATGAGGGTATAAAATTGTAATAAAATATGATTATCAAATACCCCTATACCTAAACTTTTACTAGTCCTCTAGCAAAGAAAGAAAGAAAAAAATCCTAACTCACTTTCGTAAGAATCGCGGTTGTATTTAGCTCATACAACAAGCCTTTAAACCCCTAGAGGACGAGTTGTAGTCTCGTGAGGGTTTGCAGTGAATATACCCACAAAATTCGATCAACTTGCCAATTTAAAGAGGTCAGTAAATAACTAAAATTACTTGATAAAATTAGACAATCTAATTAAAGCTAGTTATTACTCAAGAAAATGTTTTTATATATAACTCCAAAGTGAATTTTGTAGAAAATCTTCTCATTATTGCAATACAAAACCAAGCCAAACTTAAAAATTTAATTTAAAAATTTTGAAAAGAACGTGCTAACTCTTTATTTAAAATAATATTCAAGTTGCTTGATTAGAAATATTTTTCAAGGTCATATATACTATATATATATATAACATTTGTTAGTATTTTATTATTATTATTATTATTAATCTTTTTTTAAACTCTTTCTTCCTTGGTGATTTTTTTTCTACTTTAACGGGCTTTCTAAGTGATCATTTAACGAGTTTTGGGCCAATGGATCCCAACCTAATTGGGCTTAGGTCATTAAGTATGGAAATACTCATTGGGCTTAATTACTCGGTCAGCTTAGGCTTTATAAGATAGAATCACCTTAAATTTAAGAGTTTTTTTTGTGCCCATTTTTCGCACTCTTCTTTTGTAATGCTATTTTTTTATTATTATTATATATGTATATATATTCTGAAAAATATGTTAATCAAGACACTTTAAAAAATTATTTTCAACTCTAAGCTAAGCATGTAAAAATTTTATTATTTTAAATAAAAGTCCAAGTTAAGGCTTAAGTAAAGTATACTACTTTAAAAATTATTTTTTAAGAAATTTATTTAGAGTTATCATAAAAGATGAACTTAAGTAAATAACCAACTAGGGATTAGAAAATTTTAAATTTATCAAATAAATTAATTATTACTTAACTCTATCAATTTGGCAAGTGACAATATTTTTATAATTTTTTTAAGAAAGAAAAAAAATAAAAAATAAACTAAAAAGATAAAATAAAGATGAAAAAATAACTAATTCCTACTCCCGCACCTAAATTTTGCATTGTCCTCAATGCAAACTCTATGATGCACAAAGTAAGGCAGATAAAAAGTGAAGTACTTATAATTGGTCGGCTGATGATAATCTGCAATTACATTTGGTCTTGTAGAGGATGAAATCATCAATTTATTTATTTATATATTTTTTCTTTTTCTTTTTTCAATTTTTTTTCTTTCTTTTATTTTGATTTTTTTCTTTTTTTTTACAAAACTGAACAAGAAACTCTAAAATAAGAGAAGATTTTATTATGCAGAAATAAACAAAATAAACAATGTAGAATGAAATATTCAACAGAAGAGCTCGTGTTCTACATTGAATCCTACCTTATTGCTGAAAATTCTTCCCCGGGTTTTAAAAAAAATTCAAAATGATATAGTCAACATTGTGCTGAAATTCCAAGCATATCGGGGTGTTCAATAATTCTTGTGGCAATGAAAGGTAGGTATTATTTGTGTCATGCGTTTTGAACTTAGATTCTTAATTTATGAATGTTTGTTTTCTAACAACCAATTTTTCTTTAACACTTTCCTCAACCCCAAGATTCCGGGCTAAGGTGTAAAACTTTAATTGTTGTTTATTTTCTAAAAATCTTAGTTCATCAAGAAAGAGTTTTTTAAAATTTAGTTCAAACCAGCAATTGTTTAACATAGTTTCTTTATTTTGACAAACCTGATCTGCTTCTCCTAATATTTTCGGCTCCTCACCGAAAATTTCCACAAAACTTGGATCTGACTCTTCTTCTTCCTCCTCTGGTCTTTCCTAAATTGAGTTATCAGAAGGAGAGTGAATTGAACAAGAATTTGGCTTAAAGGTGTTTTTTTCCTGATTATCGACCTGTTTTCCTGACTGTAGTGCATTCATTTGAGTGTCCTTAAGATTGACCACGTGTTGACTTAGAATTTCTCCTTCCTCTACTTCACTTATGACACTAGCTAGTTGAGCAATGTGGGTTTTTAATCTAGCTATGGCTTGAGTGTTAGAGTTAAGTATGAGTTCAATTGATTGCATAAAGGAGTTCATCGTGTATGATGTTTGAGTTAACATATCTGTGGCTAGTGTGGAGGCCTTAATTATGATTTCAAAACCTTTTTCCAAAATATTGAGATGTTCATCATGATCTGTATCAAGAGGAGTGTGATTTATAGTTTGATGATGAAGAGATTGATATGACAGATTTGGTTGTTAAAAATTAGGTTGAGAACTGAAAGGAACTGTGTTTCCCCTAGGAAAATGTTGGGTTGAAGAGAGAGTGTAGTTTTGATTCCATGCAAAGTTTGAGTAATTTTCCCAACATGGGTTGTAGGTTGAAAAAAATAGATCATTCACAGAGTACTGAAATACAGCGTTAACCTTATCATCGCAGTGCATGGTTCTCTCAGATAGGCTCTCTAAAAACTCCCAAGCTCCATTAGGGATTTTATTCCTATTGGGATAACATAAATTTTAAAAAACATGTGGATTAGCCATTTATTCAAAACAAATTTGTCGATGTGTATAATCCTTAATCCACGTTTGCATGCACCTAACACAATTTATTTTTATACTTTTTTTTATAAAGAGGAAAAAAATTAGTTTTTTTTTGTTTTTTTAGAAGAAAAAGGAAGAACGAAAAACCTAACTAAAACAAATCAAAAATCACTTTTCAATCACTCTAACTCTAGGGTTAAGCCTAACTCAGCTAGACCAGCTCCTAACCAAACTCCTTAAGTGAAAAGATAAAAGTTTTACTCAGTTAGTTAGCCAGGTAAGGATAGGAATAGAAGTTGATCAGAGATCGATTAAGTATCTCGTTCCTTGAGGAGTACTTACGCAACCCCTAAACCTTGTCTTAGACACCAACTAATCCAAGAAAACTTAAACCGGTTCACTTAAGGATTCTTTGTTCCTTATTAAGCTCGAGTCCTTAGGGCTAACGTCTAATGAGTTTTATTAGGCTTGGGTTATGTAGTGAGGAATTTGTGATTTTGGGCTAAGGTAAGGGTGATGAAATCTCTCACTTTATCTTGATTAGGGGGTTTTGCCCTTAAGAATATTTTCAAGTGTGTGCCAAATCAAGATGCTCAAATCACTTAGTAAATTCCTACTAATATATGAAATGCAACCCTATGAATTAAAAGTAACTAAAAAGGATGATAAAAAGAAAAATATAATTTTTAATTAGGATTAACAATCAAACAAATGAGAAGGGAAAATTTGTTTATATTTATTATCTTGTTAGTAAATGTCAAAGTGGAGGGTGAATTTTATTATGGTCAACGAAAATAAAATCTTTTTTTAGATCCTAATTGTCACTAATTGTGAAAACCTAGCTAAAGGTGTGAAATTGAAAATACTAGAAAGAAGAGTTACCTTAAGCAAATCCAAAATATGAATTAGACCTCAAGCAAATCTTCAAATCGTCGATCTTTAATCCTTAATCTTCAAGCTCCAAGCGGTTCCTCACAAAAAAAACACACAATTTAAAGAACCAAAATAATTAAAACCTACTTAAGCACCCTCCCCGGCAACGACGCTAAAAACTTGATGCGGCATAAACATGTATCAAAAATATTGCAAGTGCACAATCATGTCAAGTTATAGTATAAAAAGTTATCAATCCCACGAGGAAGGTGTTTTGTAGGAGAAAATATAAATCGGTTCTTATGTTGTGTGCGTGATAAATAGGAGTGAAGAATAAGTGTGATTGTGGAGAGATGAAGAGAATGAAAATGATTGTGTGAATGAATATATTTGAGAATGGAAGTGATAAAAAAATAAATGTGATCAACAATGCAAGAAGGAAAAATCAAGAAATAAAAAAAAATCAAGAATAAAAAATAAAATTCAAGAAAGTAAATGTGGTGGATTCAATTAAAAATATGGGTAATCTAAAATTAAACACATTTCTTAGAAAATGGTGATTCCCTAGAGGGTTCTACCCTAAACGCTAATCAAAGAAAATAAAAATAAATAAAAAAACTAAACCCAAGAGGGTTCTAGCCTCAAGGTGAATAGTGCAAGAAATTAAAATCTAACTACAAAATAAATTACAAAATCCAAACTATAAAATAAATTATAAGAATTAAATACAAAAAATAAATCTAAACTATAAGCATGAAATAAATCTAAGGTAAGAGGGTTCTAACCTCTTGGCTATTTAACAAGAAAATAAAATCTTACTACAAGCATAGAAATAAATCTAAACTAATAAGCAATGAAAAAGAAATAAAAGAGAAAAATAAAAGAAATGCAAACCTCCAAATAATTATTCATCTCCATCTTCATCATCTAACAAAGTGAAGAAATATTTAAAGTGGTGAAAAAAATTATTTTATTAATTGTAACAAAAGTTATAAATTTGGAAGGCCATCTCAATTAAGAGTGGCCCTCCTCTCCAAATAGAGTTATAAAATTTTTCACACCCTCAACCCATCACTCTCTACCCCTATTTATAGTCAACATTAATGAATATGAGCCATTGGATTAAAATCCTTATACAAAACCATCAAAAATCAGCCCTTAATTCGTAACAGAACTGTCATTATCGATGCCAGCATCGATGCCCACATTAATGCTAACATAAATGTCATATCAAATTTTTGCCTTCACGGATGACTTCGTCTCGTCGAGATAGGTGATTTTCATATATTATATGTTAAATTCCGCCTTCCGGATTGAGAGATATCGTTGTTTCTTTGCGACAACTATCTTGAATACATTTTTTTTCATATTTGACTTTTTTTATTTTCTCTGGCTTCTACAGGCTACATGGCTTGATTCTGGGCTTGGGCTTTTTGACTCTTGCTTGTGTTCTTCATTTAATTCATGGGTTTTTGTTGCAACAAAATCAAGCTCCCGCCCGTCATGAATCAGGAGGAAGCTGACGATTCTGCGGATCCAACATACTGTGAGTACCACAGGAGGATCCTCCATCCCACCAAGGATTGCTTTGCTCTCAAGAATAGCATACAAACCTTGGTTGAAGCCGGCGTTATAACGCTAGGGTAAGCCGATTGAGAACGGCCTGACTCCGACGAGTATATGAGTATAAACTGCTTCTCAACACTCCGATGAGTATACGAGTATAAACTGCTTCTCAACACTCCGATAAGTATGGGTTTTTGTTGAGAGAAGAGATCTTGGGCTTTATTCTTCATTAACCTGCAATTAAAGATAAAAACAGTTATTAGTGGTATATTTATTTATTAAAAATAGATAATGAGGGTATAAAATTGTAATAAAATGTGAGTATGAGAAATAAGCAATGAGAGAAAGGCAATAAAGATGAACAAAAATAGAAGTGTGTCAAGCCAAACTCAAACACAAGATATGATCACGGAGTTCGGTCCCCACGACCTACGTCTCCGCTCCTCACCTCGAGGAGATCTCCACTATCACAAACGGGTTTTTTACGATCACCCGAATAACGTTTATACCACACAATATCGGTTTTCAACGCTCACTGATCAACGCTCATAATCACTCACAATGTAACTACTCAAACTATCACCTCAAGTGTTAGCCTCTCACGTGTCTCCCTCAAGTGTTAGGAAATACAACCTACCTCTAGGTATTATCACATACCCCACTCCTCTTGGGACCGACCCAACTCTCACCTCTACACTCCTCTTGGTGTACTTGTGCAATACAAAGTGAATCCTCACAATTAAGCTCGCTAACAATAAATGATTTGTTCTTTAAACAATGTGAGATCTCAATTAAGCCCAACTCTATGTTACAATCTCACAACCCCAAATATACTATGTATGAAAATACTAAAAGCTTAATGTGGGTGTGTGTAACAAATAGATTTAATAAATTCAAACTAAACTCAAATAAGATTGTAGATTTATGGAAATAAAAATCAAACAAATAAAATAGCTAGATTGAGTTTAGGAAAACTTCTTTATATGATAACAAGAGAGAGGGAGAAGAGTTGAATGCTCAAACACCAATGGATGATCCCCTCAAGCTCTTATGAAATTATCTTCATAAAACCAAACTTGTAAAATTGCTTAAAAGCTTTTTAAACAAACTTAAACCAAACTTTAAAACCCTTGTAAAACTCTCCTAAACTTGTTTAAAATATTTTCTTGGTTGATGGGAGAGATAAATGCTATGGCGTATTTATAACAACCCAAGACATCAGCCAAAGCCCCAAGGAAATGACTAAAAACCCACACGAAAACAGAATCTGGAAATAGCCATTACTGTGCAATAGTCATATTGGCGGTCAACCGCAGTGCCAGGTCCGATCTACCGTGAAGAACTAAAATCCAGAGATTGCTCTCTGGACATTTCGCGGTCGACCACGGTGACCATGGAGGTCGACCGCAAACCAACATATCAGATATGCATAGGTTTGCTAAAAATCTGATTTTAAACATGTCTTCAAAAATAGCAAATAAAATCCAAAAAATATAAAACTTTGGGAAATACTTGTAAACATGAAAATAAACATGTTACAAAAACAGGTTTTTAAAAAAGCACTTCCCATTTGTGAAATCTCATCATTTTGCAAAATTGCTTAAAATACAAAATCTCGAAAACACATAATTTTGACAAAATGACTTAAATAAACTCCTAAAACATTTTGAATAGATTTATAAACTTATACAAGATATGAAAATAGTGTAAACAAGTCTTCAATCCATAAACATATAATTTTGCAAATTCAATAGAATATAAAACACATAAATGTATATATGAAGATATATATTGTTTCATATCTATATAGCTATGCCAAAAACAACTTATCCATAAATAAATATGTGAATAAATATATGGTTTACAAAAACTTGTTTTCTATGTGGATAAGTTACAAAATGAATAAACCAAAAATGATAAATATGAAACATGTATGTATGTATATAGATAAGTGTAATTATTTCATATTTAAACTCAAAATCTATAAAACCAAAATGTGTATATGTGTATGTAATTGAGCTTAAAGTATCAACACACATAATATAAAACCTAAACTAGATTACCCAAGCTATAGGTCTTCAATAAGTTCTTCTTGGTAAACTTGCAGATGAAGTTTGAACTTGGATCTTGAACTTGAATTGCATTGCTTCATGCCGATATTCCACCAACCTCCTTTTGATGTGATCGTGTAGGCTCAATCCATCCAACCTCCAACACATTGTTTTCCTAGAATAAATAAGAAAACACAAATACTAGACAAACAATATTAGTTATAAATTGTTTGTTAAAACACTATCAAAACATAAAGGCCAACACGTTCCTTATGAACTCCTTCCCAGTCTGTATTCTTTTTAATTCTGGAGCTTCGCATTCCTTCATCTCTTATGATTTCATGATTAGACTACAGCTAGTAGCACAACCTTTAGACATTCCCTTGTTAGTTTCTACCCCTCTAGGTGATGTGTCGCTTCTAGAGAACATTTGTAGGAGATGTGTCGTCAACTTAGACGAGTCTGAGTTCGTAGTCGATTTGATCGTCTTGCATATGTCCAAATTTGATGTGATTCTTGGTATATATTGGCTATCTTTCTACCATATCAGTATTGACTGTTTTATAAAAATAGTCAATTTGTGAGCATCTGATGGGACTGAGTTGGTTATAGCGACCTCACAGGGCAACCAGTTTGCGGAGTTATTTATAGCGTACGTCAAGGAGGTGATGTTGTGGGATCGACGTGCCGATTTGAGTAAGACCAGAGTAGTCTCAAAGTATCAGGATGTCTTTCAGGATATACCTAGATTGCCTCTAGTGATAGAGGTTAAGTTTTATACCAAGTTGTAGCCGGGCACAACACCGATATCCCGAGCACCTTATTGTTGAAAGCACCCTAATACCACTAGGAAAGAACCATAGATGGGGGTGAATAGGGTTTATGCTAATCTAATCTGATTTTATACCAATTAAAACTAATTAACAAATATATCCTAGCAAGAATGATATATTACAAATATATGTGTAAGGATATACAAATATCACAAGGGTAAACAAACTAAACTAGATAGTGGACAAAATTAACGTAAGCAAGGCGATGTAAACAATAAGCACGAATATAAATGAACACCAATGACAAACGAAAACATACAATATGATCACGGAATTCGGTCCCCACGATCTACGTCTCCGTTCCTCACATTGAGGAGATCTCCTCTATCACAACCGGGTTTTCTACGCTATTATTATTTCAAGCCCCGTAGATACACCTGGCTTCCTCCACATTTCTTTGGGGTACTTGAACAGTCTCGTGAAGAAGGTGATTGAAGTTGTAATGGCTGGTCAAGGCACTTTTGGCTCCTTCAGGCCTCTTCTAGAGGTGGGCTTGAATGGAGTTAAGAGTGTGGGTGATGCTCAATGCTTTGAGCATTGTTCAGAGGCTATTTCTCATTTGGAAGCACAGCTATAGCACTTCGAGGCCCTGGGTCGTACGGATATTTAGACGCAAATTGTGTCTACTTTTGCTGACCTTCAGGTTGAAGAAGTGGCTCATCGTGAGGCGATGGAGCGGGGCCTGGTCGAGAGAGAACGTCAAGTTGCACACCTGCGGGAGTAGAGCACCCAGAGACAAGAGGAGTTAGAGCTCTCGATTGCTTCTTTGGGCTTCATTCGTACAAAGCTCATTGAAGCTGAAGCTGAAGTGCTACGATTGAAGGCTCAACTCTATTGTGAAGAAGCCATCGTTAATATCCTCAGCGTTAAGAATGCGGACACTCTTTTCATATATCACAAGGAGGCTCGGGCCCTGGAGTGAGCCAAGAAGGAGATAGCTACCACTGTCGTGCCCACCGAAGGTGAACTGCGGGAGAAGGCTGAGGCCATAGTGCGGGCTAATTACGAGGAGAAGCTATCTGAAGTCAAGGCTCAACTCACTTCTTTTGAATTGATGAGCGAGTGAATCCTAACTTTGTAATATTCTTTTAATAAAAACAAGCTCGTTTTGTATCATTTCCTTTTGATTTATATTTATATAAAAGAAAATGATATGGGTTTTCCATTATTCCGTGTGTCTATTCTGACTTAAAACAATGAAATTACCCAAGAGATACCAGAGGTGTAATATTAACTTAGCATGAATTTTCACATAGAGTGAAATTTTCCTTATTATCCTTAAGGGTAATTCTAGAAAAACTTTACCTCATTGGGGATTTTATAATAAGAACTTTCTATTCTTGTTGAAAAATGATTAACAAGTTCATTGGGGGATTTAACTGTTAGAGGTATATTGTTAATATAACAGAGATTTGTGGACCTATCGCTCTATTAAAAAGAGTCGATAAGTTAATTTTATCAGAGGTGTGATATTAACGTGACAAAAAGAATATTACGATCGGGGCAATTTTGAGGACCTATCGTTCTATTGGGAAGAGTCGATAAATTAATTTTGTCGGAGGTGTGATATTAACGTGATAGGAATCGGGGCAATTTTGAAGACCTATCGCTCTATTGGGGAGAGTCGATGAGTTAATTTTGTCAGAGGTGTGATATTAACGTGACAGGAAGAATATTACGATCGGGGCAATTTTGAGGACCTATCGCTCTATTGGAAAGAATTGATAAGTTGATTTTGTCAGAGGTGTGATATTAACGTGACAAAAAAATTCGCTGGGGAGAATTGCCAAGTGGTTTATCATCAGAGCGATGACTTGTGATACTTGTAATTTGAACAAGATTTGGAAACTTATCACTCTGTTGAAGAGGGTTGATAAGTTAATTATTTATTACTCTGCTGAGGAGAACTAATAAATTGATCATGATTTGAGTGATTTTGGGGACTTATCATTCTATTGATGAGAATCAATAAGTTGATTGTGACAGAGGAATTGTCATCACATTGGAAGTGATGCAAGCTAAATTCAAACTCTGTGGGGATGCTGGTCGTCCGTAGTGTAGTATTAACTTGATGAGAATTTTGTTAGCTGAAATAACTTAGAGATTCTGCCGAGGAGATACAGAGGTTTAATGACACTCCGTTAGAAGAATTCATGATCTTAGAGAATAAGTGTCATGTTTGAAAATGTAAGGGTGGACCCTTCGTTTAGAATAATTGCAACGCAAAGGTGGCCTTTGCGTTTGAGGTTCGAAACACAAAGTTAAGAACTCTCATGATGCAAGTCTGGGCCTAGCGTTTGGAAATTGAACGCAGAGGTGAGTTCTGTATTAAGGTTAAAGCCTAAGTGATTTTATCCATTAACGCTGAAGATTACGTTTTAAAATGGTTAGGAGTCTCTCCTAGAATCCTGTACCTCTTTAATAGTTTGATAGCTATTATAAATAGACCTATGTGGTCAAATCAAGAGTCATTCGACTCTTTCCATTTTTGTCTTTATTCTACAAATGAGAATTCTTGTTAACTTCAACAGAAAGAAACCCCGACGATCTTCATCTTTCCCGAATGACTGCACGGATGGCGTCACGAAGACTAAGTTCAGGGCTTCGAAAGGGCACTGGAGCGGCTTCGGAGACACCGTCGGCCAAAGGGGTCGGAGAGGTTCTCGTTCCCATGGGGACTCCGTCGACGTCGCCGCCTCATGAGCCCCTTTATCGTGGTAGGTGACGAATGAAATTAACTTGCTTTTGACAAGTTCTTCTGAAACCCTAGATGGGTTATTAATAACGAGGAAGATGACTCGTTTTTTTTTTGGCGAAAATGCAGAGCTGAGACTCTATGTTTATTCTAAAATGAGGTGTTGACTCCTACGTTTAAGCTCTGAATGTGGGTTTCGACGGTTGTGTTCAAATTTTGTAACGCAAGTCTTGACTCTTGCATTTAAGGTTGGCCCTTGTGTTTAAGATTTAACACACGGGGCCTGACCAATGTGTTTCAATCTATTTCTTCAGATTTATATCAGCAGCTTACTGTGATTGCTAACCTTTGTTTCTGGTTTTGCAGTGTTCTTCCTGCATGCGCCTTTCCCTCAAGAATATTACTTTGGATATATTGGAGGTATGGATAAGGAAGAAGTTTTTGGTTTTCGTCAAAGAATCTCGTTGTGCACCTTCCCTGATTCAGAGTGGGCACGCCTGATAACAGATGTGGGATGCCCCACCCTTAGGATATAGAGACACTGGTAGGCCATGATCAATTTTCAAAGCCTGCATTCTTGTTTGGAGACCATATAACAGCAGATGAGCAGCTTATTATTGCAGAGGACTCCAGGCTATTGCGAAGAATCGGCAATCGTTTCTTCTTCCTTCCTATCATGTAGAGGATGTATCCTCTCTCTCACTTCCTGTACGTTAGTTGCCATCGAAGTCTAGCTTTCGATCTTGTTCAAAAGAGAGCAAGTGTATCACTTGATTCCTAGGGCCAAACTCAGATACTCAAGGGTCTGAATCCTGGCAAATTTGAGAAAAAGGATCTAGCTCGAGAGGGGACCCTTCCGGCGAACCTGTTTGTTCGCTAATTCATTATTGCTCAGGGTGAATTCCCTGCACAAGCCTTTCAGTCTCCTGGCTAGTTATTCTCTGGAGAAGGTGGCTGGTGGACTCGCATAGTGGACTTCGTCTTAGCAGACCTTAGAGAGTCACTTGCTCAATCGGGCCTCACGGTCCTAGTGTTGGCCACCACGCATGGGATTGTTCAGAGTTATCCCAACTTCTTTGCTATATTGGAGAGGTATAATGCAGATAGATGCACATTTTCATGCCTGTCAGAGAGTTTGGTTTCGCTCTCCATGAAATGCAGGCCATATCAGGGCTACCATTTGGAGAGATGCCCTATGAAGAGTTCATTCCTATATGGAAGAGCTCTTTATCTTGAGAGTGGTATATCCAGAGATTTATGCCACCTTCTGGGAGTTGATATGCCACTTTCAAATTTGCATTCACCTGGTAGGGATGCGTGGAGGGGGTATCATGCATACAATGTGGGTAGACTATCTTTTTTGGAACCTAAACCGGAGAGATAAAGTTGTGACCCGGCTTGCTGCAATGTCTCCCAAGGGCATTAAGGCTCGTATTAAGGTTTTAGAAGCTATTTACAAGAACGAGCAAGAGGAGGACGGGTTTGAAGCTGATGTCGAATTTAAAAGCTTTCATCACCAGGCTGCCACGCCTATCTCTGATACTATCCTTCTTGCCGGTTTCTTAATGTTGTGGCTGAAACGATGCGTGGTGCCATCGAAGCCTGCTGAATCAATATTAGCTAAGGTAGTATACCCGGCTGTTTTGTTGTCTCATGGGAGACCATTGAACCTCCTCACTGCTATGGTAGCCTGCATATAGAGTGGGATGAGGACGTTGATATCTGAATTCGTCGACATCCAAGAAATTAATGTTGTTGGGAGGAATGTTCGGAGG
Organism: Asparagus officinalis; assembly: GCF_001876935.1. Classification (NCBI taxonomy): domain Eukaryota; kingdom Viridiplantae; phylum Streptophyta; class Magnoliopsida; order Asparagales; family Asparagaceae; genus Asparagus; species Asparagus officinalis. Next base: position 58,680,786 of record NC_033801.1, read on the forward strand.
ACTCCCCAACCTTGTGTGCCAGTGTCGTACATTTACTTGGCGGCCTGGTTTGTCTTGCATTGCCCCTCGTTGATGACAGGGATTACTGAAGAGAATGAAGTTTTTACTCCCTTTGAGCAGAGGCTCGAGTCGGCTACATGGACTTGTAGGCATATAAAATTGCTTATAGGTCCCCTAGCATAGCTCGGCACAAACCGACGAGCCAACGAG
>NC_033801.1:58681995-58696007 GCF_001876935.1 Asparagus officinalis
TTCCATCTCACCTAGTCCGAATGCTTCAAGCACTCTACTACCGACTTAGGTTCTGGATCCAGATTATTTACAGAGATAGTAAGAGCAACTATAGAGGCAACTATGTTGTCGACAACTTTTATATTTCTATTATATATTTCTCCTTTTTCACAAATTCGTGGCCACTGCAATTCTTATTTTATGTCAACCAAATCCTCGTCATTTCCCTTAACAATTGGATTTGGCCGTTCCGCATCTCTAGTATTGTGATTATCTAGTGCACGTGCAATTTACTGGAGATTCCATCTTCAGGATGAACCTCTTCTGGAGGTTATGGGAGTGACTGTCTTTCTATATATATAATTTAGTTTGCCGCGGACTTTTATCTTTTACACTAACATGTTTTATATGCTTCTGGCACAATATGCTTCTGGCATACCAAATCATCAATGATATATTCAACATGAATATGGGGCTTAGTCACTCTTTTCTTGGCAGATTATCATGTGAACTTCTGGTTCAGTTTGACTAGTACGTGGATATAAATATTAAAGATCTTTTTCACCAATGAAATTTCTTGACATTATTTTATATTTTGGACACTAATCTCCCCCTAATGTCGAGAATTGATCTTCAATAAAAATGCAGTCAGCGTACTAAATTATAAATTGATCCCTTAACATGGGCCATAGGTACTAAATTATTGACGGAGTTTCATAAATAATGTATGTACCTTCACCGAGGTCCCATAGAGGTACGCTATGATGGTGATATAGAAACATGGACTGCAAATAAATAATATGCAGATGGGAAATGTTTCGTTTCTTCACCATGTATTAGATAAAGGGGGAAAATTATGATATGCAGTTGGTCGGATTTGGTTTGAATGCCCCATTTAATTTAAGGAAATTCGACAAATCATATTTTGCCCAAGATGACCCAATAGCTCATGCCAGAATTTAAAAGAATTTGGGTCCCTAAATCTTAATAATCCTCGCAACATGGTTAGTATTAGGTCGGATATATGTGTAGTACAACCCTGAGGAGAAAGATGGAAGCTTCTCTACAACCTACTTCTGACATCTAATTGACTGAGTCATGAGAAGATGTTTAGCACCATTCTCATTTTCGTTTTCTATTAGACTGAAAAAAATAAGAAGGGTACGTTTGGATTCTGGATATAATAGTGCATCATTGATAATTAATTCTGTACCCATAGGAAGTATTAGTAAAGCTCTGCCGGAGCCAACTATCAACACATTGTCGTTAGCAATGGTGGTTACACTTCCTTGTTTTTCAGTCAAAGTTTGGAAGAATTTTCTATCTTTCAGGATAGTATGAGTTGTAGCACTATCTACCAAGCACAAGATGGTCTCCTTCTCCATGGGTTGTATGCGAGAGTTGTCATGCTATTTTTTTTAATGAAATATTCATATAAGCACAACAAAAATAAGGTAAGGGGGTAATAATCATTTAAGCAAAATTCATACGAACTTGAAATTGTCTTACAAAAACATGCAAAATAAGTCTTAGAAAAATTCTAAATTATCTTAACAAAAGCAACTAGAACAAGTCTGAAAAACGAAATAGACTAATAAAACATGCATAGATAGTGATAACATGATCACTCCTGGTCACCAAAATCATCAAGCTCCATCTTTAATAAGTCATCATCGTCCAGATTCAGGTTATCATCATAATTGTCATCTTTCAGGGTCATGTTTGCTTCAGGCAAACTGGCATGATGTTTTTCACCTTGTTTTGACTTCCCCTTTGAGTCCTTCAACATTCTCTGATAGGCCTCAACCAAATGTTTCGGTGTACGACATGTGCGAGACCAATGGTCCTCACATCCACACCGATAGCAAGCTTGCTTGTTATTAGCAACCTGTTGATGAGAGTTAGGCTTGTTTGAAGGAGATCTATCCTTGTTCTGACCCTTGCCACGGTCCTGAAGACCATAAGCATTGCGACGACCACGACCTCTACCACCACGATAAGACCCGCGACCACGTCCACGACCTCTACCATGTTCACGCCCATGAGTATTACTCTGATTTGTGGCATGTGCTTCAGGCACAGCTTGCGAACCAACTGATCTAGAATTATGGTTGCGCATCAGAAGTTGGTTGTGTTTCTCTGCAACTAGTAACACAGAGATCAATTCAGAGTGTTTTGAATAGTTTTTGGTCCTGTACTGCTGCTGGAGTATAAGATTACTTGCATGGAATGTAGAGAGGGTCTTTTCAATCAATTCAGCCTCTGTAATGTTCTGCTTACAGAGCTTCAGCTGTGAGACAATGCGGTGGAGAGTTGAATTGTATTCAGTTACGGATTTAAAATCCTGAAATCGCAAGTTCAACCAATCATACTGTGCTTGCGGAAGCATAATAGTCGTCTGTTGGTCAAAGCGATCCTTCAGGGATTGCCATAGAATAGCAGGATCTTTTTTAGTAAGGTACTCATTTTTCAGGTCTTTGTTGAGATGATGACGAAGAAAAATCAATGCCTTTGCCTTCTGGGCAGAGGTGCTCTGAGAAGCTGGATCAATAGTGCTGCTTAAATCACAAGAATCTAGGTAGATTTCAACATCCAAGGCCCAAGTCAAGTAGTTGCTGCCATCAACGGCAAGCTCAGCAAATGCCCTTTTGGATATGTCAGACATTTTTCAGAAATGCTATAATTATCAAAAGAAGATATATCAATCCACCAAATTTATAAAATATTACACTATACAAGATGTGCATACAAACAGAAGTGAATAAATAAAGGAGCCACAGTGCATGTCTCTGTTCTAATTAGCTAGGACAAGTGATCAATCAACAGAAGGTGTGCATTTGTAAATTGTATTAAACCAGACTGCATGAAATCAACATATAGTAAATAGTTTATATGCAGTTTATGTGCTTATGTTTGCAGCATGTTCTTATCCAGATAGTCAAAAAAAAATGGGGGAACTGTAATGAAAGAAGAGCTCTGCCATCTAGAAAATTATAGGCTTGTTCCATGCAGTTTGATCATGAGCACATTCTTTTGTTGCTAATTACCAAACACCTGTTCTCCATTATACCTTAACATTATTGTCCTTAAAAAATCCAGGGACTGTCGTTTATAATTGAGTTGGCATCATAATACTTCAAGACCTTGGTAAACCTTGAATAGGCAAGCTGTTTTTTTTTTCGTTTTAACTTATTCATGACTAAGATATCATAAATGATTTGCATCACTTGCACAAGCTGTTTTTTTTTTCGTTTTAACTTATTCATGACTAAGATATCATAAATGATTTGCATCACTTGCACCTCTATAAACGAACTTTTTAAGTCCTCTTTTTGGATGCATGTATATTCCATGTTACTTTTTAGCTTACATGTCATACGCGGTGTAAAAAGAGAAACATCTTTAACGTTTGTAACTAATAGTCACTAGGATTTCTACACAAGTCAAAAATCTTACAATTATTTAGCAATAAGATGAGTAGTATTTCAGTAAAACCATTGTTAACAGCAATAGAAGCTTAATTTCACTACGTGTTAAATCGATGCTATGATATAAATGTCATATGATGATTTCTACTCATATTCAACTGTCTAAACAGCTAGACGAAATAACAGAACAATGAATTTAGTATGAGCAGTGAACATAATATGGAATTTAATGGATATTATGTAAATAGACAAATGCCGAATGTATTATTACCTTGCAGAAGATGTACACCTAAAAATCTATTACTACGAACCGATGATCACGAACCGGCTAGAGCCACTCGTGCTGATAACGTGTTGTAATATACTAAAGAAATGAAACAAGAGACAAGAGACAAGAGAAGAAGAGAAATTGTAATCTTATTATTCTCCACCCATCCATTTCCATACATCGTACAATTTATAGATACATGATGGAATACAAAAGGACAAGAAATAAATAGTCCACATACAAAGTAATGTCCACATACATTTTGTCTTTTAGATATCAACAAAATATCTTTTAGATTTCAACACTTTTAACAACTTCGAAAAATGCTTGTTTTTAATTGATAAAGTACAAAGTTTATTTTGGTAAAAATATTGTATCTACTCCTCTATATTTAAAGGACTCAAAGATTTACTGTTCATACTACAATAAATACTACAGCGAAGTCCTATAACATGAACAATAAAATTTTGGATCATCCTTTAGGTATAGTGGAATAAATTTACTATTAACGCTACAGTAATTTACTGTATCATTTTAAACATGTAATAATCAAATTAAATATATTAAACCTTAGTGGGAGATGTTTGCGGGGAAAGTTGTTGTATTCATTGCTGTATTCATTACAACTTCCGTCGTTACAACGAAACAAAAAGATGGCCTTTTTATAAGACTCTTACACAATGAAAACAAAAAAAAGTACAACTCTCTTCAAACAAACGCAGAGATCATTTATCGGTCTTCTGCTTGCGTGGGTCTTTTGCCTGTGACGGGGACGTCAATATCCGTGGACCACCTGGCACTCAGATCTGTTCCGAAAGAATCGGACAGAGCTTCGTTGATCCGCGTGAGATCTAGAAGCCTGAAGCGTCTATCTCGGCTAAAACGAGATATCAGCTCTTCTTAGTGATTACCGGCGAAGGGTAATACTAAGGAAAAGGGGGAACGGGTGATGAAGGCTCTGATGAAGACCTCTCCTCTCCTTGTTGAAGCGCTCGACCACTCTTCACTGCAGCAGGGCTTCGCCAACTTCTCCAAAAATCCGGGTGTCTCGGAATTTCCGAGACACCCTTGGGGTGTCTCGAAAATTCCGAGACACCTTGGGGTGTCTTGGAAATTTCCGAGACACCCCTGGGGTGTCTCGGAATTTCCGAGACACCCCTTGGGGTGTTTTGGAACTTCTGAGACTCCGTTGGTGCATTCGATTTGTTTTCGCCGTAGATCCTTCGTCCGAACTCGGATTTGACTGATTCCAAGTGCGTTGGATGCTTGACGAAGAGTTCGATCCGCTCTGGTCGTTGGATTGTCTGTAGAGTGATAGAGGCATGAAGGGCGTTGTCCTTTTTGTGAACACCGCCGGGTTCCCGATTGGTCCGGGTCTTCGTTGTTCCGAAATCCTATCCGCTCACGTAGCTCGTCGATTCACTTCAGTCGTTCGTCGACGTCAATTGGACTCCTGTGGATCGGATAGTGATGTTCATCGTCGCTCTTTAACACTGAACCGTTCGTGGAGACCTATAGGCAATTTTCAATGCCTACAGATACCCCCTCCAAAGTGTTCCGGACTCGTTTCTTTTATAGAAGAGGCTGGAATACTTTGGATGTGATTGGTCTAGCCTTCAGTCAGTGTAAGGACCTGTAGTTAGCTTCAACTCTTGGCTCCTTCGATTTTCGGTCTATTCGATGCTTTGACGAATAGCCAAGGTTCTTCCGGCGCTGCGTTTATCGTCTGGCCGTCGTCGGAGTCTCGAGTTTGCAGCTGATGGATTGAGTTTGGCTCGTGTCATTGAATTGACTTTGAACTACCTCCGCCACATCGTGCTGGCTTAGGGTTTCGGACCACCGTGTGTTGACTTTTTGTCGCAACGCGTTGGCCGACGTTGACCTAGGGTTACGCGTTGACCGGCGTTGACCCTTAGGGTGTTGACCCTAGGGTTTTGCATCCTCGAACGTTGACTTCTGTCGCAACGCGTTGACTGGCGTTGACCTAGGGTTACGCGTTGACCGGCGTTGACCCTTAGGGTTTTGGATCGTCGAACGTTGACTCTGGTTGCAACGCGTTGACTGGCGTTGACCTAGGGTTACGCGTTGACTGGCGTTGACCTAGGGTTACGTGTTGACCGGCATTGACCCTAAGGTTTTGAATCGTCGAACGTTGATTAGTGTGGATTGGCGTTGACCTAGGGTTACGCGTTGACCGGCGTTGATCCTTAGGGTTTTGAATCGTCAAATGTTGACTCTGATCGCAACGCGTTGACTGGCGTTGACCTAGGGTCACGCGTTGACCGGCGTTGACCCTTAGGGTTTTGAATCGTCAAATGTTGACTCTGATCGCAACGCGTTGACTGGCGTTGACCTAGGGTACGCGTTATAGCGGTCCCAGGTGTCGGGGCTGCAGGACCAACTGTTAAAGCTGATTCATCTGCATGTGTGGATTTTATCCTGAACTTGTTGGATGCTCAAGTCACGAGACCAACTAGTGGAGCTGGTGCGTCAATGACTTGCATTTATAGAATTTTTGGCAAATTCTTAGCCATCAACGGGTTTGGTAAGCCTTTACCGACTACCGTTTGAGTCGGGCTAGCATGCGGATTATCTAAATCCGTTCCACATGTGACGTTGTGCTAAGAGAGTTAACGCTCTTAGTGCTACGATATTGAATACGTAGACTTCGTCTTTCTCACGGGAATAGACTACCCGGCGACGCGTGTTAGGCATTGACTTTAGGATTTTTGGCTAACCCCCAGCCTTCAACGGATTTGATTAGCCTTTACCGACTACCGTTTGAGTCGGGCTAGTATGTGGATTGTAACGCTGTGCTAAGAGAGTGAATTCTCTTAGACTTTGTGCTATGATGTTGAATACATAGGCTTCGCCATTGTTACGGGAATAGGCTACCCGGCAACGGGTATTAGACGTTGACTTATCCCTACTTAGGCTTCGGGATAAAAATACCCCAGACTGGTATTCTGGTGTCTTTTTCAATCGGTAAAAGACTAAACCGGCGACACGTGTTAGGTGTCGACATATCCTTTCTTAGGATTCAGGATGACATTCCCCATGCGTGTAAGGCATGGATTTTGGTGTTATTAATAACACCCTGCTATATTCTATCTTCGGCCGGAAAGGGAAACGGGAGAGGAAGAATTTTATATTCTATCTCCCGGTGCTGAAGAGGAAGAATTTTATATTCTATCTACAGCTGGAAAGGAAACTCGAGGTGGGATCTCCACCCCCAGAATCCGGAAAGGTGAAACTAGGAGTGGGATCTCCACCCCGAGAATCGGAATGATTCGAATGACCCTAACTTTTGAAGGTTTGATCACTCGATTTGAAAGTGGACCTCTCGTTCATTGGAGGAATCGAGAGGGGATTTTGGCTTTGGCCCTAACTTTTATAGGTTTGACCAGAAAGCAAAGAAAGTGGAATACGGGTAGCAAAGAAAGTGCCAACTCGTATTATCACTCAAAGGGAGACTTTAATGCTAGGCGTTTAGGACCTATCACGTTAAGTCTGAGAAATGCCAATGACTGGCAGATGGAAATGTTGGTGGATCCACTATCGTTTAATTTGATCAGCGGATGGTTTGGTGAGGAAAGATTAACCCATCAGAGGATTGGATCTCATCTCACAAGAAAGATTAACCTACCAGAGGATTGGATCTCATCTCACAAAAATAACTCATAAGAGTTAGAGAATTTTCGATGAAAATAAGAAGAAACATTCTGACCTTCAGAGTTCGAATGTAGATTTCTTATTTGTCAATTCCACAATGATTGGGTTATCCCTAAGAATACCCATGTGGTATTCACCCCCAGTTTCCTCTGCGGAACTGGTTCGGATATTTATTCTCAGTTACTTGACCGGGTTATCCTTAAGAATATTAGCGTAATATCCTCCAGGAACTTCCCGTCAATGGTAGGAAATAATTTAGACTCATATACCTATTGGAGTATCAGGGAGCAGTTTAACCTCTTATACCGGTCGGAGGATCAAGAAGCAGTTTATACTCTTATACTTGTCGGAGTGTTAAGGAGCAGTTTATACTCTTATACTTGTCGGAGTCTCAGGGAGAAGTTTAACCTCTTATACCGGTCGGAGTGTTGAGAAGCAGTTTATACTCATATACTCTGTCGGAGTCTTGAGAAGCAGTTTATACTCATATACTCTGTCGGAGTCTTGAGAAGCAGTTTATACTCATATACTCTTCGGAGTTTTGAGAAGTAGTTTATACTCATATACTCTTCGGAGTTTTGCCGTTCTCAAATGGCTTACCCTAGCGTTATGACGCCGGCTTCAACCAAGGTTTGGATGCTATTCTTTAAAGTAAAGCAAGCCTTGGTGGGATGAAGGATCCTCCTGTGGTACGCGCAGTACTTCGGATCCGCAGAATCGTCAGCTTCCTCCTGATTCATGATGGGCGGGAGCTTGATTTTGTTGTTTTCGAGAAGAGACTCGAAGATGGCGGGAATGTCTTCGTCCTTGAACGAGTACTCTTCCTGGGCTTCTCGATCCGAAGTCTTCTGCTGTCTTCGGAGCGGCTGTTGTGGCGTTTGATTAACGTCAATAACTGTTGCAGGTGCGTCCCCTTCATTGTAGGCATTAAAAATTGCATATAGGTCTCCACGAACGGTTCAGTGTTAAAGAGCGACGATGAACGTCACTATCCGAGCCACAGGAGTCCAATTGACGTCGACGAACGTTTGATCATCGTCAATAACCGTTGCAGGTACGTCCTCTTCATCATGAGGTACGAGATCTGAATCCAGAGGGTTGACCATCAGTTGGCTCCTCTCGGCTTTCCGCCTTCTGATGAAGCGTTCAGCCTGTTCTCCTCGAGCCTTCAACTCTTTCCAGGTATTGAGCGGCTCTATTCCCATCACGTCCAAGATATTAATGGACAAGTTGTTCTGACAAGTCTGCAAGATGAATTCCTCCGTGACGGGATCCCTGCAGTTCATTGCCTGATTGCGGAAGCGTTTGATGAAGGTATCCACCGACTCTCCGCCTTTTTGTTTCTCGTCAAAGAGTGTCCTGATCGACACCTCGGTGTCATCATCGAAGAAATGGGCGAGAAACATGCCTTCCAAGTCCTCCCAGCTGTTGATGCTTCCGGGCTTGAGACGGCGGTACCAATCGAAGGCAGGCCCGCGAAGGGTGCCAACGAATGACCGAACCATCAAAGGCTCGTTGCCCGAAATCACCCCCAAGTGGGACTTGAAGTAGATTAGATGCTGAGTGGGGGAGCCTTTTCCGTTGAACGGCGTGAAGTTGATCAGGTTGAACTTCGCCGGATACGGGATCGAATCCCACTTCCTCGGGTAAGGACACGGAATGCCGGTCCTCTTCACCTCCCGAACAGACATCAGGGCTTCGAATTTTCTTTCGAGTTCCTTTATCTTTTCGGCCTCACCCATATCCTGTTTTGGATAAGTTTCGAGAGGAATCATACGGCCACCCCCAGTGTTATCATCACTGGTGGGTCCACCCCCAGCGTCTTCGATTTTTCTTTCGAGCTCCTTTATCTTTTCGGCCTCACCCATATCCTGTTTTGGATACGTTTCGAGAGGAATCATACGGCCACCCCCAGTGTTGTCACTACTGGTGGGTCCACTCCCAGCGCTATCATCACTGGTGGGTCCACCCCCAGCGCTGTTAATTTTAGTGGGGCCACCCCCAGTATTCTTGGGTGGTGCGTTGGCCATGACGATTTCGACCACCTCCGGCTCGCTGTTGACTGCAGCGTTCTGGGTGCGATGGTTGGACTCGACTAGCCGGTTCGACAGAGCTCGGATTCGTTGATCGTGCATTTGTCTCATCTCTTGTATAGCCACTTCCATTTCAAACTTGAAGATTTCCTTCTGCTTAGTCAGGGCCTCTTCAATGATTTTGGCTATCTGATCTGTGTTGACCATGAGTACCTCTCGAGCTTGCCCTATGCTAGACGTTGTGTCATCAGAGGCGAGCGCGGAATAGGAATCCGAGAGTTCATCATCGGAATGGACTTCTTCATGAATCCCACGGTCGTCGTTATCTCCGACGGCTTCTAGCTGAAGCTGAGCTGTTCTCGAATTGACCCTGCTTCCTGGAGAGGAATTAGAGTCGGAATCACCTGAGATGATTGGGGATTTTCCCTTGTTGACCATGTTGATAGTCACTTCTAGGGGTTCATCATCTCGAGCAATCGATCCTCTTTGGTGGGAACGCCTCGATTTGGGTTTTGTCGTTCCATCGGAGATTCCCTCGAATATCGAGACCCTCTGTGGAGCGGTCTTGGGGCAGCTACAGGCTGATAATACTGCCCTGATAAGTTTGGTACACGGACAGTGAGAATCCGCTTCCCGGGTGTTTCTCTTTCGAGATTCATCCGCACCCCCAGCCCGATAGTACAACTCATCGACGTTGCCGTCGGAGTAACCTATCGGCTGCTCACATGGGTTCTCAGGTATAACGCGTTCGTCTGTCCGACGCGTCTTCTTCTGAGTAAACATTGCCTTGTTGGCCTCCGCAAGAGTCGCACGTTTGGAATCACTCCTTTGTGAGGGTGAAACCTTAACGGGCTCTTGGTCCTTTGCACGCACCGCCGAGCTGGTTGTTGCAGAGATCGATTTGTTAGGAGATCGTGTACGACCCCCAGTCTGGATGTTGGCTCGAGGCTCCTTCAACGATCCCCAGCTTTCCTTGACAAGCGCTTTTCCTCGATTCTCGGGTAGAGCGTCGATACGGTTGTTCAGAGGATTCTTGAACTTGGGGAAATCCACGCTGCGGTGGGGCTTTACCGAAGGTTCGGGACCTGAAATGGACGAAGGTTGGAGAGCAATATTACCTGCTTTTACCTTAGGCGTTGATTCGGCCTTTGGCATCCAAACTCGTTCGGACCTCGGCGATCTCTTAACGGCCTCTCCCTTTAGCATTTCTCGTGCTTTTTGGACCAGGGCTCGGGCATGCGCACGCAAGGCGCGGCGCTTCTGGATTCGCTCCTCGAGAGTAGAACGGGTTCTTTTGACATGAACCCATTTGTTTGTTTCTGCTTCGGAGGAGGGGCTGGTTGTTTGCCGTGGTTGCTCCTGGCGTTGCCTGGATTTTAGATCCACGTTATAGCGGATCCCATCCATTGGCTCCAAAGCCTCGGCCAGCTGACGAGCAAGACGTTGACGTCGTCTTTGTCGTGTTCTCTTTGACACTGCGGGAGCGTCTTCAGAAGCCAACTCCTCGGCGGAAGAGGAATCCGGATCTGCGATCTCGACCAGGTTGGACGACGTGGGGACGTCGCGTGGTGCAAGTGCAGAGGCGGCAACGGGGTCTTGGATTTTTGAACCGAAGGACCTGCAATCATTTATGAAAGAGGTTACCTTTCTGTACCCGTTTGGAGAGGCGGATCTGGAGGAGGAGGAAGAGAGGCCTTCTTTGAACCGTTGTTGATCGAGCTCGTGTTCTTCATTCACCCCGATCTTGAGTGCTGGTTGCGTCACGACGGCGTCGGTTGCGATGCCGTTGGCTCCCACTGTGGTCGCCAGCTTGTTTGCGGAAAAAGTTGCTGTATTCATTGCTGCATTCATTACAACTTCAATCGTTACAATGAAATAAAAAGATAGCCTTTTTATAAGACCGGTACACAATGAAAACAAAAGAAATACAACTCTTTTCAAACAAACGCAAGATCTGTTTGTCATCTCTTGCTTGCGTGGGTCTTTTGCCTGTGACGGGGATGTTGAACCGCAGCGTGGATTTCCTCAAGTTTAGGAATCCTCTGAAGGATCGTATCGGCGCTCTACCCGAGAATCGAGGAAAAGCGCTTGATAAGGAGAGCTGGAGATCATTGAACGAGCCACAAGCCAACACCCGGACTGGGGGTCGTACGCGACCTCCTAACAAACGGATTCCTGCAATGGCCAGCTTGGCAGTGCGTGCAAAAGACCAAGAGCCCGTTAAGGTTTTGCAACAACCAGCTCGGCGGTGCGTGCAAAGGACCAAGAGCCCGTTAAGGTTTCACCCTCACAAAGGAGTGATTCCAAACGTGCGACTCTTGCAGAGGCCAATAAGGTAGTGTTTACTCAGAAGAAGACGCGTCGGACAGACGAACGCGTTATACCTGAGAACCCATGTGAGCAGCCGATAGGTTACTCCGACGGGAACGTCGATGAGTTGTACTATCAGGCTGGGGGTACGAATAAATCTCGAAAGAGAAGTACCCGGGAAGCGGACTCTCACTGTCCGTGTACCAAAATTATCAGGGCAGTATTATCAACATGTAGCTGCCCCAAGACCGCTCCACAGAGGGTCTCGATATTCGAGAGAATCTCCAATGAAACGACGAAGCCCAAATCAGGGCGTTTCCACCAAAGAGGATCGGTTGCTCGGGATGATGAATTCCCAGAAGTTACCAATTTCTCTCCAAGAAGCAGAGTCAATTCGGGAGTAGCTCAGCTTCAGCTAGAAGCCGTCGGAGATAACGACGACCGTGGGATCCATGAAGAAGTCCATTCCGATGATGAGCTCTCAAATTCTCATTCCGCTCTTGCCTCTGACAATACAACGTCTAGCATAGGGCAAGCTCGAGAAGTGTGCATGGTCAACACCGAGCAGATAGCCAAAATCATTGAAGAGGCCCTGGCTAAGCAAAAGGAAATCTTCAAGTTCGAAATGAAAATGGCTATGCAAGAAATGAGACAAATGCACGACCAACAAATCCGAGCTTTGTCAAATCAGCTTGTGGAACCCACAAATGCACGACCAACACATCCGAGCTTTGTCGAATCAGCTAGGTGAATCCAGCCGTCGCAACACTGCTAACCAAACAGGTAGCGATTCAGATGTGGATGAACACAATACTGGGGGTGGCCCTACTAAGAATAACGACGCTGGGGGTGGACCCACCAATGATGATAACACTGGGGGTGGCCGTATTATTCCTCTCGAAAATTATCCAAAACAGGATACAGATGAGGCCGAGAAGATGAAGGATCTCGAAAGAAAAATTGACGCCCTGATGTCTGCTCGAGAGGTGAAGAAGACCGGCATTCCGTGTCCTTACCCGAAAGAGTGGGATTCGATCCCGTATCCGGCGAAATTCAACTTGATCAACTGCATCTAATCTACTTCAAGTCCCACTTGGGGGTGATCTCTGGCAACGAGCCTTTGATGGTTCGGTCATTCGTTGGCACCCTTCGCGGGCCTGCTTTCGATTGGTACCGCCGTCTCAAGCCCGGAAGCATCAACAGCTGGGAGGACCTGGAAAGCATGTTCCTCGCTCATTTCTTCGATGATGACACCGAAGTGTCGCTCAGGACACTCTTCGATCAAAAACAAAAAGACGGAGAGTCAGTGGATACCTTCATCAAACGCTTCCACAATCAGGCAATGAACTGTAAGGATCCCGTCACGAAGGAGTTCATCTTGCAGACTTGTCATAACAATTTGTCCATTAATATCTTGGACGTTATGGGAGTAGAGCCGCTCAATACCTGGAAAGAATTGAAGGTGTGCGGAGAACAGGCCGAACGCTTCCTCAGAAGGAGGAAGGCCGAGAGGAGCCAACCGATGGTTAGCCCTCTGAATTCGAGTCTCGTACCTCATGATGAAGGGGACACACCTGCAACAGTTATTGACGTTGATCAAACGCCACAACAACAGCTCCGAAGACAACAGAATACTTCGGATCGAGAGGCCCAGGAAGAGTACTCGTTCAAGGACGAAGACATTCCCACCATCTTCGAGTCCCTTCTCGAAAACAACAAAATCAAGCTCCCCCCCATCATGAATCAGGAGGAAGCTGACGATTCTGCGGATCCGGAGTACTGCGCGTACCACAGGAGGATCCTTCATCCCACCAAGGCTTGCTTTACTTTAAAGAACAGTATCCAAACCTTGGTTGAAGCCGGCGTTATAACGCTAGGGTTAGCCAATTGAGAACGGCAACACTCCGACAAGTATAAGAGTATAAACTGCTTCTTAACACTCCGACAAGTATAAGAGTATAAACTGCTTCTTAAAACTCCGAAGAGTATATGAGTATAAACTGCTTCTCAATCCTCCGACCGGTATAGGAGGTTAAACTGCTTCCTGATACTCCAATAGGTATATGAGTCTAAACTATTTCCTACCATTGACGGGAAGTTCCTGGAAGATATTACGCTAATATCCTTAAGGATAACCCGGTCAGATAACAAAGTCAAACCCAGTTCCAAGAGAGAAGCTGGGGGTGGATAATCCAATATATCGGGAAGTTCCCGGAAGAATACCACATGGGTATTCTTAGGGATAACCCGGTCATTGTAGAATTGATGAATAAGAAATTCACGTTCGAACTCTGAAGGTCAGAATGTCTCTTCTTATTCTTA
>NC_033801.1:58696412-58699409 GCF_001876935.1 Asparagus officinalis
CTAAGAGCGTTAACTCTCTTAGCACAACGTTACATGCGGAACGGATTGAGACAATCCGCATACTAGCCCGACTCAAACGGTAGTCGGTAAAGGCTAATCAAATCCGTTGAAGGCTGGGGATTAGCCAAAAATCCTGAAGTCAACGCCTAACACGCGTTGCCGGGTAGTCTATTCCCGTGAGAAAGACGAAGTCTACGTATTCAATATCGTAGCACTAAAAGGGTTAACTCTTTTGGCTAAATGTCACATGGGAGCGGACTTAAACAATCCGTATACTAGCCCGACTCAAACGGTAGTCGGTAAAGGCTAATCAAATCCGTTGAAGGCTGGGGATTAGCCAAAAATCCTAAAGTCAACGCCTAACACGCGTCGCCGGGTAGTCTATTCCCGTGAGAAAGACGAAGTCTACGTATTCAATATTGTAGCACTAAGAGCGTTAACTCTCTTAGCACAACGTCACATGCGGAACGGACTTAAACAATCCGCATGCTAGCCCGACTCAAACGGTAGTCGGTAAAGGCTTGTCAAATCCGTTGATGGCTGAGGATTTGCCAAAAATTCTATAAATGCGAGTCATTGGCGCACCAGCTCCACTAGTTGGTCTCGTGACTTGAGCATCCAACAAGTTCAGGATAAAATCCACACATGCAGATGAATCAGCTTTAACAGTTGGTCCTGCAGCCCCGACACCTGGGACCGCTATGCTCCAATACCTTAAGAGCTTAAACTGTGTATACTCCAGCAAACGTACGAGTATAAACTGTGTTAATGGCGATCCGAAACGCTAGGGTCAACGCCGGCCAACACGTAACCCTAGGTCAACGCCAGTCAACGCGTTGCGATCAGAGTCAACATTTGACGATTCAATACCCTAAGGGTCAACGCCGGCCTACGCGTGACCCCAGGTCAACGCCAGTCAACGCGTTGCAATCAGAGTCAACATTTGACGATTCAAAACCCTAAGGGTCAACGCCGGTCAACGCGTGACCCTAGGTCAACGCCAATCAACGCGTTGCGACAAAAGTCAACGTTCGAGGATTCAAAATCCAGACTAATCAACGTTCGACGATTCAAAACCCTAGGGTCAACGCCGGTCTACGCGTAACCCTAGGTCAACGCCGGCCAACGCGTTACGACAAAAAGTCAACACACGGTGGTCCGAAACCCTAAGCCAGCACAATGTGGCGGAGGTAGTTCAAAGTCAACTCAATGACACGAGCCAAAATTAATTCCTCAGCTGCAGACTCGAGACTCCAACGACGGCCAAGCGATAAACGCAGTGCCGGAAGAACTTCGGCTATTCGTCAAAGCATCGGATAGACCGAAAATCGAAGGAGCCATGAGTTGAAGCTAACCATAGGTCCTTACGCCGACTGAAGGCCAGACCAATCACATCCAAAGTATTCCAGCCTCTTCTATAAAAGAAACGAGTCTGGAACACTTTGGAGGGGGTATCTGTAGGCATTGAAAATTACCTATAGTTCTCCACGAACGGTTCAGTGTTAAAGAGCGACGATGAACGTCACTATCCGAGCCACAGGAGTCCAATTGACGTCGAGGAACGACTGAAGTGAATCGACGAGCTACGTGAGCTTATAGGACTTCGGAACAACCAAGACCCGGACCAATCGGGAACCCGGCACTGTTCACAAAAAAGGACAACGCCCTTCGTACCTCGACCACTCTATAGATAATCCAACCACCAGAGCGGATCGAACTCTTCGTCAAGCATCCAACGCACTCGGAATCACTCAAATCCGAGGTCGGACGAAGAATCTACGGGGAAAGCAATTATACACCTAAAACGGAGTCCCGGCGAGTCGAAACACCCCGGGGGTGTCTAGGAAAAGCCTAGACACCCCAGGGGTGTCTCGGCCAAACCGAGACACCCCAAGGGTGTCTCGGCCTGGCCGAGACACCAGGGGGTGTCTAGGCCCCCTAGAGGTCCCCTACACACTCCCTACACCTATAAATAGCCCCCTTAGGGCCTTTGTTTTGAGGGAGGATTTTTAGAGAGCCTTGGCGAAGTCCTGCTGCAGTGGAGAGTGGTCGTGTGCTTCAACAAGGAGAGGAGAGGTCTACATCCGCAAAGGAGTCTTCTTCTTCATTCACCCCTTCTCTCTTCCTTAGTGTTGCCCCTTAGCGGTGATACTAAGTAGAGCGAATATCTCGATTATCCGAGATAGGAGCTATAAACTTCTAGATCTCACGCGGATCGACGAAGTTCTGCTTCTATATCCCTGATCTGATTGCCCGGTGGTCCACGGATATCAACGTCCCCGTCACAGGCCAAAGACCCACGCAAGCAAGAGATGATAAACGGATCTTGCGTTTGTTTGAAAAGAGTTGTATTTCTTTTGTTTTCATTGTGTAAGGGTCTTATAAAAAGGCTATCTTTTTGTTTCATTGTAACGATTGAAGTTGTAATGAATGCAGCAATGAATACGACAACTTTTGATGCAAACATTCATCATGAGGTACGAGACTCGAATTCAAAGGGTTAACCATCAGTTGGTTTCTCTCGACCTTCCTCCTTCTGAGGAAGCGTTCGGCCTGTTCTCCGCGTACCTTCAACTCTTTCCAGGTATTGAGCGGCTCTACTCCCATAACGTCCAAGATATTAATGGACAAATTGTTATGACAAGTCTGCAAGATGAACTCCTCCGTGACGGGATCCTTGCAATTCATTGCCTGATTGCGGAAGCGTTTGATGAAGGTATCCACCGACTCTCCGTATTTTTGTTTCTCATCGAAGAGTGTCCTGATCAACACTTCGGCGTCATCATCGAAGAAATGAGCGAGGAACATGCTTTCCAGATCCTCCCAGCTGTTGATGCTTCCGGGCTTGAGACGGCGGTACCAATCGAAAGCAGGCCCGCGAAGGGTGCCAACGAATGACCGAACCATCAAAGGCCCGTTGCCAGAGATCACCCCCAAGTGGGACTTGAAGTAGATTAGATGCTGAGTGGGCGAGCCCTTCCCGCCGAACGGCGTGAA
>NC_033801.1:58699515-58723822 GCF_001876935.1 Asparagus officinalis
GTCACTGGTGGGTCCACCCCCAGCGTATTGGATGCGATGGCGTCGGCCATGACGATTTCGACCATGACGATTTTGACCACCTCCGGATTTTAGTGGGGCCACCCCCAGTATTCTTGGGCGGTGCGTCGGCCATGACGACTTCGTCCACTTCCGGATCGCTGTCAACTGCGGCGTTCTGGGTGCGACGGCTGGATTCAACTAGCTGGTTCGACAAAGCTCGGATTTGTTGGTCGTGCATTTGTCTCATCTCTTGCATAGCCATTTCCATTTCAAACTTGAAGATTTCCTTCTGCTTAGCCAGGGCCTCTTCAATGATTTTGGCTATCTGCTCGGTGTTGACCATGAACACTTCTCGAGCTTGCCCTATGCTAGACGTTGTATCGTTAGAGGCGAGAGCGGAATAAGAATCCGAAAGTTCATCATCGGAATGGATTCTTTCATGGACACCCTGGTAATCATTATGACCAACGGCTTCTAGCTGAAGCTGAGATATTCGTTGGGTTATTCCCGGACTGACTCTTCTTCCTGGAGAGAAATTAGGGTCGGAGCCACTTGAAACAATTGGAGATCTTCCCTTGTTGACC
This sequence comes from Asparagus officinalis, assembly GCF_001876935.1. Classification (NCBI taxonomy): domain Eukaryota; kingdom Viridiplantae; phylum Streptophyta; class Magnoliopsida; order Asparagales; family Asparagaceae; genus Asparagus; species Asparagus officinalis. The sequence continues at coordinate 58,700,100 of NC_033801.1, forward strand.
ATGTTGATGGTAACTTCTGGGAATTCATCATCCCGAGCAACCGATCCTCTTTGATGGAAACGCCTTGATTTGGGCTTCGTCGTTTCATTGGAGATTCTCTCGAATATCGAGACCCTCTGTGGAGCGGTCTTGGGGCAGCTACAGGCTGATAATACTGCCCTGATAAATTTGGTACACGGACAGTGAGAATGCTTCCTGGGTACTTCTCTTTTGAGATTCATTCGCACCCCCAGCCTGATAGTACAACTCATCGACGTTGTGGTCGGAGTAACCTATCGGCTGCTCACATGGGTTCTCAGGTATAACGCGTTCGTCTGTCCGACGCGTTTTCCTCTGAGTAAACATTGCCTTGTTGGCATTTACAGGAGTCACACGTTTGGAATCACACCTTTGTGAGGGTAAAACTTTAACGGGTTCCTGATTTTCTGCACGCATCGCCAAGCGGGCCGTTGCAGCCATCAATTTGCTAGGAGGTCGTGTACGACCCCCAGTCCGGATGTTGGCTCGAAGCTCCTTCAACGATCTGGGGCTTTCCTTAACAAGCGCTTTTCCTCGATTCTCGGGCAGAGTACCGATACGATTGTTCAAAGGATTCCTAAACTTGAGGAAATCTACGCTGCGGTAGGGCTTCGTCGGAGGTTCGGGATCTGAAGTTGACGAAGGCCGGAGAGCAACGTCGCCTGCTTTTGCCTTAGGCGTTGATTTGGCCTTTGGCACCCAAACTCGTTTGGATCTTAGTGATCTCTTAACTGCCTTTCCCCTTTGCATTTCTTGTGCTTTCCGCATAAGGGTCCGGGCATGCGCACGCAAGGCGCGGCGCTTCTGGATTCGCTCCTCGAGAGTAGAACGGGTTCTTTTGACACGAACCCATTTGTTCGTTTCTGCGTTGGAGGAGGGGCTGGTTGTTCGCCGTTGTTGCTCTTGGCGTTGTCTGGATTTTAGATCCACATTATAGCGGATCCCATCCATCGGCTCCAAAGCCTTGGCCAGCTGACGAGCGAGACGTTGACGCCGTCTTTGGCGTGCTCTCTTTGACAATGCTGGAGCATCTTCAATAGCCATCTCCTCGGCGGAGGAGAAGTCCGGATCTGCGGTCTCGACCACGTTGGACGACGCGGGGACGTCACGTGGTGCAAGTGCAGCGGCGGCAACAGGGTCTTGGATCTTTGAGCCGAAGGTCCTGCGAACATTTCTGGAAGAATTTACCTTTATGTGCCTGTTCGGAGAGGCGGATCTGGAGGAGGAGGAGGAGAGATCCTCTTCGAACTTTTGCTGATCGAACTCGTATTCGATCTCTTCATTCACCCGGATCTTGAATGCCGGTTGCGTCACGACGGCCTCGGCAGCGAGGCCGTTGGCTCCCACTGTGGTCGCCAGCTTGTTTGTGGGGAAAGTTGTTGTATTCATTGCTGTATTCATTACAACTTCAGTCGTTACAACGAAACAAAAAGATGGCCTTTTTATAAGACTCTTACACAATGAAAACAAAAAAAAAAGTACAACTCTCTTCAAACAAACGCAGAGATCGTTTATCGGTCTTCTGCTTGCGTGGGTCTTTTGCCTGTGACGGGGACGTCAGTATCCGTGGACCACCGGGGGCACTCAGATCTGGTCCGGATAAATCGGACAGAGTTTCGTTGATCCGCGTGAGATCTAGAAACTTTCTGATCCGGATAAATCGGACAGAGCTTCGCCTATCCGCGGAGGGATATAGAAGCTATAAGCGTATACCTCGGCTAAAGCGAGATAATAGCTCTTCTTAGTACTCTCCTCTGTTGAAGCGCTCGACCACTCTTTACTGCAGCAGGGCTTCGCCAACTTCTCCAAAAATCCAGCTCTACAAAAATGAGGCCCAAAGGGGCTATTTATAGGCTATGGGGAGCACCTAGGGTGCCTAGACACCCTAGGGTGTCTCAAGAAATCCGAGACACCCCTGGGGTGTCTCGGAACTTCTGAGACTCCGTTGGTGCATTCGATTTGTTTTCGCCGTAGATCCTTCGTCCGAACTCGGATTTGACTGATTCCAAGTGCGTTGGATGCTTGACGAAGAGTTCGATCCGCTCTGGTAGTTGGATTGTCTGTAGAGTGATCGAGGCATGAAGGGCGTTGTCCTTTTTGTGAACACCGCCGAGTTCCCGATTGGTCCGGGTCTTCGTTGTTCCGAAATCCTATCCGCTCACGTAGCTCGTCGATTCACTTCAGTCGTTCGTCGACGTCAATTGGACTCCTGTGGATCGGATAATGACGTTCATCGTCGCTCTTTAACACTGAACCGTTCGTGGAGACCTATAGGCAATTTTCGATGTCTACAGGAGACAGATTTAAAATACAATGCTTAAAAAAAAAGAGAGCATGGGGCCATGCTTTGTACGGGGTACACAATAGTAATATATATAGTATCTGATGCAACAGTATTTTGCAAATAAATATCAAATCGACGTGGTACAAAATAATAATATATATACGTGCTTTGAACAGGGTACACAATAGTAATATATATAGTATCTGATGCAACAGTATTTTGCAAATAGATATCAAATCGGCATGTAACAACAGTTCAATTGACGAGCAATTAACTCAAATACTCGGGTTAAGGAAAACATATTAGTAGGTAATTTCTATTAACAAGCATGAATTGACTAACAACTATTGTGTTGTTTTGTAAATGGATTATGAGATAAAACATTGACAGCCAAACTCACAAACGTTTAGGTATAACCCTATGTTGTCATGAAATAAGGTTAGGGGACATGAAAAATTTGTAAATGCACTAGTAAAAAGTGGTCCAGCCCCAACGGGTGAAACTAACCATTGGAGCTGCTAGCACAAGCCCTAACGGTTACAACCGTTGGGGCAAATGTTTTTTCCCTAAGGGCCTGTTTGGATTTGTAGGGGGTGAAGGGAAGTTAAGGAAAACTGAGAGAAGGGAAGTGAAGGGAGTTTCCCTTCCCCTTGATTACACCCCAATTTGGGGGGTAACAAATTTTATACTATTAGGGGGTGAACCAGGAGGAACTAGGGTGAATTAACTTCACCTCCTAAGTGTTCCCAAACAAGATGAATGGAGGTGAATGGTTCCCCTAACTTTCCTTCACCCTCATTCCCCTCAATCCAAACAAGCCCTAAATGAGAAATAGAGGGAAATTTCCCTCCATTTATTTTTGCGAAAATTAAAAAACCAAAACAAACACCCCAAAACCGGCCCCGTTCTCTCTCTCTCTCACACACGAAAAAAACCCAAACCCCCGTTGCGCCTTCGATCCCCCCGCCACCAACTCTAAACTCGCCGCCCCTGGAGGTCGCTGGCGGAGGTCGTCGCCGTCCCTGGAGTTCGCCCCGTTCTCTCTTTCTCTCACACATCAAAAAACCCCCGTCGAAGGTCGTCGCCGCCCCTAGAGGTTGCCGTCGCCGTCGATCCCTTCATTTTCCCCGCGCCGTCGACCCTGCAGTTTTCCGCGCCGTCGACCCCGCGACCCCGCACCTCTTCTGCTCAAATCTGACCTCGTCGCCGCCGTGGACTTCCTCTGTTAGTCTTGAGTGTTTGAAGACCAAACCTGAAGAAGAAATCAACATGCCAGAAAAATCCCAGTTCGGTCGACCTCTCCAAATCGGACCTCGCCGTCGTGGACAGAGGTAAGATTCAATTCCCCAACTTGCTGAAATTAAAGTAACATCCATTTACTCTCATATTTTCCATGTTAATTACAAAATCCCAATAAATAGAAGCATGAAGAGACTTAGAAACCCTAATAGAGAAATTATTATTCTTGATTCAACTAATATAATTGGTCATTTGACTTCTAATTTTGTTCTCAGTTCCAATTTTACTGAATTGAAATGAGTTTCAGCTTCAATTTTGTTCTCAGTTCCTATGAGCTAGAATGTGATCATCTATTATTCTATTCATGCCCAGCTACTATGGAGGTTTGAAACTTCTTTCAACCATGTTTTCATTTTGTGCATTGCCTTGGTTCTTTTCAACTGCTGCTTGAATCTAATGGAGAAGTCATACTTGATTATAATGTTTGGAAATTATGGAAAGTATTGTTTCCTTCTCTCATTGGTGCCTGTGGTCGGAGAGTAAGAAATAATCTTATTATTAATTGAGAGCAATTTATACCGCGAAGGATAACATCATGGATTATTTCATCCTGTTCTAGATAAGTAGTTCGAGCAAGAAGCAAGAAGCAAGTATATGAGGTGTGGAATGTTGCTAGAGAATAGGGCAGTAGAAGCACTACTGCAAAGCAAGGAAAATGATGGAGAGAGAGAATTTTTTTGATGTTGATTAGTTTTTATTTTGTAAGACTATCTCCAGCAGGAGTCGAAATTTTAACATTCTCTCTCCTGCCACATCACTTTATTCCCCCTCCACATAATTCAACAATCTCTATTTTCTATCATCTCTACAGCAGAAGTTTTTTCAAAAGATTTTTACTTTATTTGGGACCCATTATAACCCCATCACTCCAACATATATACCCCACCTTATTTATTCATTTCTTTTTCTTATTTCATATATATTACTACTACTACTATTATTATTACTAATATAACTCATTTATTTATAATTATATATATTTTAATATTTGCATATTTGGATTTTGAGGGTTGGTATTTTGAGGCTGGTTAGGAAAGTTGTAGGAGAAATTAGGATAATTTTGTGAAGGATCCATTTGAAAAAGTTTGAAGAATATAGAAGCAAAAGCAAAGAGAAGGAGAATAAGGTGTTGAAAACTCAGATTTTTTTTGGTGTCCAAATTACACAAGACTAATCTCTATTTATAGAGGTGAAAAAATAAAAATTATTGCTATAAAAATTATAAATTAATTCCTAGTATTTATCTCCCAAAATATCATTTAAAAATTAGGAGTAAAACAAAAAAGGCCAACCAATCAAGCCTTGACACATGGCTCCAAGCATAGGCCGAGGACAATTCGCGGGACCCACTCGGTCAGAAAAACCGGAGATGAAAAATTCACCCATCCGACTTCGGTTTTCCAGTTCACCACTCAAAAAACCAACTGCTCCCCCCCCCCCCCCCCCAAAAAAAAAAAAAAAAAAAAACCACCTGCTGGAGATAGTCTAAGGGGAAAAACAATGATCTGTAATGTCTAATTGTACTTTATGTGTCAGAGCTTAGCTGATATACTCTTTTTTGGAAACTGCTTATCTAGTGGTTTTGGGTTTGATAGTGTTTAAGTAAACATTGTATCAACTATCTATAATCCAAATATCTGGTAACGACAATGGTCCTCTCCTTATTTGCGGGTATGAATTGGTTGATGTTTTGTCTACCTTTACTCCCCAGCCTGTCCAAGACCGACTACTTTTTATTCTGGCAATGAATTGAACGGGACATCTCACCCTATTTTTTCTTCTTGAAAAAACATATTTTGATAGGTGGAAGAGTATGATTCACCATGAAAAAGATATATTAAAGCATAGAACTATAACAATCAATTCTCTTTTATAATTTCAGATTTTTGTATAATGAAAAGGATTTTTAAGACTTCAATGTTCACATATGCAGCAGATGTGAAGCGCCATGCTTTTCTCATAAACAACAGTGCACATTATTACAAAAATGTGCAGGTACTCCACATAGTCAAAGTTAATTTCTCTTTCTTAACAAGTCAAATGAAAATACTACATACATGTTATCCTACGGAGAAACAATACACTTAAGCCTAAGTTTGAATGGTATTTAAAGAAGAGACAGCAACACTTATAGTCATATGAAATTTAGTTATGTGGCTTATGGAGGACATGCGTATGATGCATGGTCGGTTGCAACTTTCCGTTATATCATATTAAAAGAGCCGTTACCTGTTGTAGGGATGAGAAAATTTCAATTAAAGTATACATGTAAATCATTAGTGCAAGTCGACGACTAAGTGTAGCCTTAAAAAATGTGTACGCTGTGGGAATTTTTTTACATATTCTCACACTTGCAGTTCTTTTTTACAGGTCAAACTGATGCTAATTGCGCTTCTATCTGAATCTGAACTTAGAGTATCTGATGCCACAATTGAGCTAATCTTAGATAAGGTAGATAATGTTTTTGAATGCACTACTAGTAAACTTTTCTTGAATGGTATTTAAAGAAGAGACATCAACACTTATAGTCATATGATTAGAATGAGTTATATGACTTTAATCACTCCTCTGCAAATTATATCCTGTTCAATAACTGACCAACAAATATGTTCTTCTTAACCCATCAAAACAGTAAAAAAATAAAATATGAAGGGATTCCTTGTTGAAGTTGCGGTAAACTATTTAGCTAATTAAGTTAATGTTCCATTGATGGGTATATTAGGCATTTTGGTAAGTCTCACTACTCTAACCAAAGACGATAATGGCATTACGTGCTTCATAGGATAGGACAAGATGATAATAAGAAAGCCGAGAGTTGCAAATGATAGCTAGCCTCTGTTTGTTATCTGCGGTTTATATTATTTGAGATTTTATACTGTTTGTGGAAAATTTTGTAGTAAGAAAATGATGAAAGAATTACGTTTGATTTTATTCTCTCTAACTGCTTAGAAAAAGAACGTTTACAAATCTCTCAACTCTCGATTACAATTGGATTTCCTGATTACAAAAGAGAAGAGAATGATCTGGATTCTCCCATTTGTTTAATTCTGGGTTCTTCACGGTGGCGATGGAGTGCTTCCTTCGAATGCTTGCGTCGAACTTGCTCTCCGTTGATGATCCGAAAATCTCAATTCGCTGGAACAAATGACTTGTCTGGTTGATAACTCTTGACGAGTCTTGTGATTCAGAATGAGTAACAAACTCTAATAAGAAAAGAGTTGTTTGAACCAAAAATAATTCGGTTAATAAGCCAAGTATCGAATGTCTGGAACTCTTCAGTTTGTTGAAGATCGTTGCCTCTAGATTCTCTTCTCCAAATCCGATCCTTGGATCTCTATCTCCGAATCCCGAACTCTGTTGAGTTTGTTGATATTTATAGGGAGATTAGGGGTGTAACTGCCCCCCATAATCTGCGTACAAATGAGGGTTTAGTCGCCTCATTAATCGGTTGTAACAACCCACGTAAACCACTCCTCAGATCGTGGGTGAGAAACGGTTTTCGAAACTGCATGGATCATGTTTGAATGAGTCAGAACCTTGACTTGCGTTCTGGCATAGATTCTGTGCTTGTTTTGCAGTGTTTGGAGCTGCGTTCTGCCTTTATCTTTACATATGGATGACACCAATGACCATTCGAGAAGGTCCTATTCAGGCCATTTGTGACAATTGAGGCATCTCAATAACGCTCTATCAACTGCAGGTCACGATCTCCACTAAGGTCTCTTTGCATGGCTTTAACCATTTGATTCTCAGTATGTCGAATATTTGCCCACAGCTCTCTAGATCTTTTCGCTTTTCTAAAATTATTACACTGCTCATCAGCGCCTCTAATAGTTGCTAATATAGTATTAGTCATGTTGTTGTCGCAGCCATCAAGATCAATCGTCTCGAATATGAGGATGTGTTGATAGCTGATGATGCAATGGTTGCGTTGCTTTGACTTTTGGAACGTAGCCACTTGTGTTTTGACTGTAGGGATGAATTCTACCTCTCGACTTATAATTTCTTCATGATCCATAGGGGCATCCTTCGATTGCAGCTTTCTGTTGGTAACAAGAAAGTCGTCTGATTGTAACTTTCATTGTTAGAGCTTGATGGGGATCAGCTATCCATTGTGATTTTTAGACAGCCTACAGAACCCCCTCCAAAGTTTTCGAAAGTTCGTGGTTGACTGGGATGAATTTTCGGAATACTTTGGATCCCAAATTTTGTTGATTGAATGCACCTCATCGCAGACTGAGTGGAGCATCTCAGGGTCTTAGACAAATTCGTTGACATCCTCTTTCTTGTTTAGTTCGTCAATAATGACTTGGACTTTAGTCTGTTTGACCAAGTTCGTCATCTTCAGGGAGGTTGAGCACTTCCTGGCTTAAGAGCAATCTATTGTCATAGACAGAGAGAACCACATGCCTGTATGAAAAGGACTTCATCCCCAGCTTAGTCAGGAAGACAGCCTCGGAGGAACCCACCATATCATCATCACTTGGAATATTAACCTCTTTGAAAGGGTTAGTTGTGTGATCGACTGAGGTCGTCGCTTAAACGTCTGGTTAAATCATGCGTTCAACCGAGTGCAGTGATGCGTTTGGAAGCTAAGGCCCCTTATTTAAAAATGCAAAAATCGCGTTTCGGGTGGGATTTTCACCTAAAATCCCGCGCTGATTTGACGACTACAGCTGTATATAAATAGACCGCTGAGGTCAAATCAAAAAGTCGCTTGACTTTTCTCTTCCTTGCCTTCCTATCAACCGCTTAACAGGATTCCTGTTCATCTTCTCCAGCGCTTCAACGAAGGAGAAATTCATCCCTAAATCTTTCGTTAATCCATTCTACCTCTTCTTCGTCACTATTAGAATGGCTCCTAAGAAGCGAATGGCCTCCAAATCCAAGATCGCCCAAACTCAGGGTGCTCCTTCGGTTAAAACCCCCAGAGATGTCCACGCTGTGGCTCCGTCGTCTCCGACTTCCTCAATTAACGGTAAGTCTGGACGATTGAAGGTTATCTTAACAGATTCCTTCCCTTCGATCTTCTGATTAGGGGTTTGCCTTCCCCTATTAGAACATATAGATCGTACTTAGTGTTTCTCGGTCTTAAAACGAATGGTTAGCTCCATCGTTTATGATATCTCAACGCAGGTTCAGACCTTGCGTTTCAAATTTTGAATACAGGTTGAGACCCTGTGTTTGAAACCTCAGATGCGGGTCGAGATCCTGCGTTTTAAACCTCAAATGCGGGTCAAGACCTTGCGTTTTGGGACCTGGACGCGGGTCTGGGCCTTGCGTTTAAAATCCTGTATTGGACGTAGATCCAGAATTTTCCTTCTTGAGTTAGACTCCTGAGTTTAATTGACTGACTTTTCTATTTACAGTGTGCTACTCCAATGAGCCTCTTTCTTTCAACCATTACTTCGGTCATGCGGGAGGTGCGGAGAAAAACACGGTCTTCAGCTTTGCCTTCGAATATCCGGTGTTCCAGGACACCAACAAAGAGCGGGCGAAGCTCATCACTCAAGCCTTCCCCGAGACTCTTAGATCCTTAGCCACAAATGCTAAATTTGAGACCACCGAACGTGAGATTTTAAAGAAACCATCATTCCTCTTCGGGGATTCTGTTAAGATGGACCCCAAGCGGATGTCGGAGGGGAACTACAAATGGCCGAGGGCTGTCAACCATCGTCGTCTTTTCCTTCCCAACCTAGAGCGAATGTGGCTGATTTCTTATTATCAGTGCGCTTCCATCCCACGGTCAATGAATTGGGAACTTGTCCAGGATCAAGGAGGTGTTGCTACTGGGCATATTACTCCTCGGGGCACACACCCAGCTGGTTTTAATCAATTTGTAGCCTTGAAGCCAGGCTTATTCAAGAAGGAACATCCCGTCGGTGAACCCGCTAAGCTGGCGAAGGTCTTCATTAGAAAGTTTATCTTTGTCAAAGGAGAGTTCCCTGCTCAAGACTTTAGGGCTCCAACGTGGGTTCATTCGAGTGAGACAGACTGGTGGCCCCGAATGATAAATTTTGTCTTGGAGGAGCTGGAAGAACCTTTGAGGATTTCAGAACCGAGGACTCCAATAACGGCTACTCGATATGGGATTTCTCCAAATTACAACGGACTTTTTGCTATGCTAGAATTTTATAATCCTCACACCGGTACATTTTTCACTCTTGCTGGTGAATTAGGTTTCGCTCTTCATGAGATGTTTGAAATTTCTGGCTTGTCTTTTGGAGAGCTGCCTTACGAGGAGTTCGTCCCCGAAAATAGGGAATTGGAGATCCTGAAGCATGGTGCCCCCGACATCTATGACACTTATTGGGAATTGATGTGCCATTTCCAGATCTGTGCACAAATCACTGGAAAAAGGGCCAGTGGTGTGAAACAAGGACAATGGGCAGAATATCTTTTTCGAAATCTGTGGGACAAGGAAGCTGAAGTGACTCGTTTAGCCGCCGGTACTCTTGAAGAAATCAACGAGCGTATCAACGATGCGACCTCCCACTACACTTGTGAGGTAGAGGAGGATGTCTTCCCCGCTTTTACCACCTTCGAAAGCTTCCATTATCAGGCAGAAGTTCCAATCTTCGACATGGCCCTGTTCGCGGGTTTTCTTACTCTTTGGTTGAAGCGTTGCGTGGTACCCACCAGGCCAGTGGACGCTATTACGGTAGAGGTGTTATACCCTGCTGTACTTCTAGCTCATGGACGACCCTTAAATCTTCTTTCGGCCATGGTGTGCTGCTTGCAGAGTGGTTTATGAGAACTCGCTTCTGAATTTGTCGCCGTCAAGAAGTTGGACTCAGATGGGAAGACTATCATTCAAACTCCGACCCCTCGAGTGCCAATGCCATATATTTATTTGGTATCTTGGTTTGTGTTGCACTGCCCTTCGATAATGTCGACTCCTGAGTCGAGTGACACCTCGGCTCCTCTTGTTCAGCAATTAGAAACCGCTCAATGGGTCGGTTGGTATCAAGTTAAATTCCGTGAAATATTCAGGCGTGACCATAATTACGAGATCGCTTGCAAGTTTCCCGTTTTCGAGGGCGGTGCGTATGGAGAGATCCATCAAGACACTCTGGGACAAAATTCTTTTACCATACTCAGTAGAGGTGCCTTTTGGTGGCTCATAAATATTTGCCCAGGCTATCTTATTTTTCAGCAAGGGAGGAAGTGCTTTATTGAACCATATCAGCCTTATCGCTTTTCTCGGCAATTTGGCTATGATCAGATTTACGTCGGGAATCCAAACCCTACTCTTGCGTACACAGGTAATGTGTATGAAGGAACAAAAGCTTGGTATTACTCGGTAGCAGGATGTACGGGAGCGAAATTCCGACTGCCGCACAAGATGCCCAACGTTCGTACTTCTTTAAGCTTTTGCACGTGGTACCAAGCTGCCTCTCAAATTTCAGCTTACAACATGAATACCTCTTGCTTGAGAGCCATCCACAAATGGTATGCTTCGAAGAGAAGTGCTAAAAGGTCCCGTGTCCGGGGTGCTAACGAATATTTATCATATGAAAAGGCGATTACAGAGGACGAACGACGACAATCACCAGAGGGAGTTCAGGAAGAGGTCAGGATGCTGGACACCCACGAAGTGGAACCTTCAAGAGTCCAGACTCAGAGTAAGAGTGCCACTGGAAAAAGAGCACTAGACCCGACTGAAGAAGCCAAGTATGGCAAACGAGCTCGTCGAAAGTTAGCGCTCGAGCCCCCTGCTTCTAAACTTATGTCAGATGCTCAAAAAGCATGGCATGCTGAAGAGGAAGAACAAGAATCAACTGCTATGGGACTCTTGCCTCAGCCTGGTCTCCCCAGCGTTGGTCCCGCTTTAGGAGGCAGGGCCTCTTCTGCACATTCATTGAATGAAGAAGAACATGGAGATGAATCATTTGCAGGGGGTATGGAGTTTGCCCCTGAAGACACACTTCGTGATACTGCTTCTGCCCCTCGCGTTGAAGACGATAGGCCTCCGGTCCAAGAATCTACGACGGCTGCCCAACAAGACTTGGTAACAGACAAGTCTCCTTCCGCTTCCGTGCTATTACCACCTGTAGGAGACACACAACCCAGCCCTACTACTGGAGTCATATCGAAACCTACCATCACTGGGGACTCGCCATCATTTCCCCTTATAGACGAAGAGGAGCCTACGGATCATAGCGATGGTGCAAATGACATAGATGATGATGGTGATCAAAGTGGGAGTGATGAGAACAACGACAACTTGGGTGATGACAGCGATGATGCCGGTGAGTGGGATATTCGACCACCATCTTCTTCAGACAAAGCGTCAGCCTACATTCCTCCGCTTCTCACTGGTAAGCGTCATTCATTATTATTTACGACTAATCTTTATTATTCTGTTAAACAATCTTTTCGTGTAGATCCTATGATACACGAGGCAAGCGCTGTTATCCCTGCTTCAACGCAACAACTTATGCTACCCTTAGCTCAGGTGTCAGAACCACCTTGCTTGGAACTCTCAACGATAACTCTCCCACCGACGACCTTATTGACAATTTCTTTAGCCTCTATAGAAGTCGTAGACGTGCCCAGATCATCTGGAGCGGGGGAACTTATGATTCTTCAATCGAGTCCATCTCAGCTGGATGTCGACGTTCCCTCCCAAGCTACTACGCCGAAATCGCCTGCTGGTCTTTTACTTGGCTCTGTATCTTCAGAAGTTTCCGTACCGTCTCCCATCGCTGCTTCGAGTCCCACGGATGTGCCAGATTTCCTTAAAATCTCTCTTAGTTATCTAGAGAGTCTGACAAAGAAAGTGATTGAGATAGTTGTAGGCATCGAAAATTGCCTATAGGTCTCCACGAACGGTTCAGTGTTAAAGAGCGACAATGAACATCACTATCTGATCTACAGGAGTTCAATTGACGTCGATGAACGATTGAAGTGAATCGACGAACTACGTGAGCTGATAGGATTTCGGAACAACGAAGACCCGGGCCAATCGGGAACCCGGCAATGTTCACAAAAAGGACAATGCCCTTCATGTCTCGATCACTCTACAGATAGTCTAACCACTGGAGCGGATCGAACTCTTCGTCAAGCATCCAACGCACTTGGAATCACTCAAATCCGAGTTCGGACGAAGAATTTACGGCGAAAACAATCAAACATACGCAACGGAGCGTCTCAGGCTGAGTTGGGACACCCGGGGAGTCTCGGGAAAGTCGAAACACCAGGGGTGTCTCGGCCAAGCCGAGACACCCCAAGGGTGTCTCGGCCAAGCCGAGACACCCAGGGGTGTCTAGGCTTTTCCTAGACACCCCAGGGGTGTCTAGGCACCCTAGGTGCTCCCATTGCCTATAAATAGCCCCCTAAGGCCTCATTTTTTGAAGATCTGGATTTTTGGAGAGTTGGCGAAGCCATGCTGCAGCAAAGAGTGGTCGAGCGCTTCAACGGAGGAGAGGTCTTCATCAGGTTCTTCACCACCCGTCCCCTTTCCTTAGTTTTACCCTTCGCCGGTAATTCTAAGAAGAGCAAATATCTCGTTTTAGCCGAGATAGGCGCTTCAAGCTTCTAGATCTCACGCGGATCGACGAAGCTCTGTCCGGTTCTTCCGGAACAGATCTGAGTGCCAGGTGGTCCACGGATATTGACGTCCCCGTCACAGGCCAAAGACCCACGCAAGCAAGAGACGATAAACGGATCTTGCGTTTATTTTCAAGAAAGTTGTAATTTTTATTTCTTTCAATGAAAAAGGCAGCTTTTCCTGAAAACAAATTGGCGACCACAGTGGGAGCCAACGGCCTCACTGCTGAGGCCGTCGTGACGCAACCGGCATTCAAGATCCGGGTGAATGAAGAGATCGAATACGAGTTCGATCAACAAAAGTTTGAAGAGTACCTCTCTTCCTCCTCCTCCAGATCCGCCTCTCCAAACAGGCGTAGGAAGACTTCATCTTCCAGAAGTGCTCGCGGAACCTCCGGCTCTAAGATCCAAGATCCCGTCGCCGTCGCTGCACTCGCACCACGCGACGTCCCCGCGTCGTCCAACGTGGTCGAGACTGCAGATCCAGATCTCCCTTCCGCCACAAAGACGACTGTCGAAGGTGCTCCAGCTGTGTCAAAGAGGGCGCGCCAAAGACGGCGCCAACGCCTTGCACGACACGTCCCCGCGTCGTCCAACGTGGTCGAGACTGCAGATCCAGATCTCCCTTCCGCCACAAAGGCGACTATCGAAGGTGCTCCAGCTGTGTCAAAGAGGACGCGCCAAACACGGCGCCAACGCCTTGCACGACAATTGGCCAAAGCCGCGGAATCGATGGACGGGATCCGCTATAATGAAGATCTGAAGTCCAGACAACGCCAAGAGCAACAACGGCGCATAACCAACACCTCCTCCAAAGCAGAAACGAGCGATTGGGTTCGTGTCACGAGGACTCGCTCAACCCTCGAAGAGCGAATCAAGAAACGCCGCGCGTTGCTTGCACATGCCCGAGCTCTCCTACAGAAAGCGGAGGAGATGCAGAAAGAAGAGGCGGTCGAGAATCCGTCAAAACACAAGCAGGTGTGGGTGCTAAAGGCAAAGCCTGCGCCTAAGACAAGAGCAGACGATATTGTCGTCCAACCTTCATCAAGTCCAGATCCCGTTCCCCTTGCCCCTGCACCTCCGGCGGAGTCAGGTAAGAACATAGATCCTTCAAGATCCAAAGTTCCTTTGAAAGGTCGCCTCGGTCCCTTACCGGAGAATCGAGGTAAAACACCTATCAAGGAGCGATTGGGTCCGTTGAAAGGTCCCCAAATGATAAACCCGACTGGGGGTCGTGCTAATTCCCCCAAGGAAGATAACAAAGGGAAAACCCCTATTGCCGACCGCATTGAGTTGCGTGTCGAAGTTCAGGAGCCCGTTAAGTTTTTACGCCCGCAAAAGCGTAGACTTGAACGAGTGACTTCTGAAAACGCTAATAAAGCATCATATCCCCAGAAGGAAACATATTCGTCTGATGATGATGGTGTTATACCTGGGAAGTCATGCCAACACTCTATGGGTTGCTCCAGTTATCAAACTGATGAGTTGTACTATAGAGCTGGGGGTGCGAGTAGGTCTTGAAAGAAGGACATTCAAGACACGGAGTCTCACTGTCCGTGTGCCACCATAATCAAGGCGGTATTGTCGGAATGCCATTGTTCTAAAGCCCCAAGGAGAGTTTCGGTGTTCGAGAGAATTTCCACCGGAACGTCTGAGACCAAGCCTAGGCGTTTCCGACGAAGAAGAAGGATAGTCGAAGATGGAGAATTTCCGAAGGTCACCACTAATATGACCAGCAAAAGGACATCGACACAGGGTAACCCTGAGTCGATTCCGGAAGCACCTCGGTGTGTAACCCGTCTGCAGTCTGGAGCCATCATACGAGGAACTTATAGTAGGGTTCGGACGAGATTACCGTCAGAAGACGAAGGATCAGATGCCTGCTCTGCGATTGCATCGAACAACACGGTATCCAGCGAGGGACAACCCCGCGAGGTACTCATGATAAGCGCCGAACAAGTAACCAAGATGCTTGAAGATGCCCTGGCTAGGCAGAAGGAAGCTGTCAAATTCGAGATGGAGATGGCCATGCAACAAATGAGAGAGATGCATGACCAGCAAATCACGGCTCTGACAACTCACCAAGGAGAACCCAGTCGTCGCAATAATCCGAATCAAGAGGAGAATGAACGGGAAGAAGATAATGCCAACAGGAATATCCCTCCCGTCAACAACAACAACGGAGGCGAAGGAAGATCACGTTACCTCTCCCCGAAATCACTCGAAGACAGATACGAGTGAGGACAAGAAGATGAAGGACTTGGAGAGCAAAATCAACGCGTTGATGAATGCTCAAGAAGTGAAAAGGTCCGGCATACCATGTCCATACCCAAGGGAGTGGGAATCAATTCCATATCCGGCAAAGTTCAATTTAATCAACTTTACGCCGTTCGATGGAAAGGGTTTCCCTATCCAACACTTAATATATTTTAAGTCTCACTTAGGAATAATCTCCGGCAATGAACCCTTGATGGTACGGTCGTTCGTTGGCACTCTTCGCGGAGCGGCCTTCGATTGGTATCGTCGCCTCAAGCCGGGGAGTATCAGCAGTTGTGACGACATGGAGGATATGTTTTTGACGAACTTCTTCGACGACGACACTGAGGTCTTGATCGGCACTCTGTTTGATGAGAAGCAGAAGAATGGTGAGACAGTCGAAAACTTTGTGAAAAGATTCCGAAATAAAGCAATGAATTGTAGGGATCCGGTCAGCAAAGACTTCATCCTCGAGACCTGTTATAACAATCTTTCATTGGACATCCTGGAAGCCATAGGAATGGCACCGCCAAAGACCTGGAAGGATCTGAAGGTGCGAGGAGAACGAGCCGAACGATTCCTCAAAAGGAAGAAGGCGGAAAGGGGTCAAATAGCAAATAATGCTCCGCAACCAAACTTTGTCCCTAAGGGTAAAGGAAAAGCACATGCAAATGCCGTGGACGTGAATCAAACGTTCGAGGTGCAAGCGCAACCGCAACAGCAGCAGCAAAAGGCGCCTCAACAATCAAGATGGCAACAGCAGCCCCAAAAGCCAAAAGCCTCGGAGCCGAAGTTTCCTAAAGTCTATTCATTCAAAGAGGATGAAGTTCCCGGTATCTTCAAGTACCTTATCGAGAACAACAAAATCAAGTTGCCTCCAGTCCAGGATCAGGAGGATGCTAAGAGAATCAATGATCCAAAATACTGCGCATTTCATAGAGCGGTGCATCATCCTACCAAGGTGTGCTATGCCCTTAAGGACAAGATCCAAGCTCTAATCGATGTTGGGGTCATCACCATGAAGCAGCCAAAGGAGAAGAAAGTAGGAGCAAATGCAATATCAATTAGTTTTGGTTCTGTTCCCTTGAACTGGTTCCAGCATGAGCCGGTAATAAATGCAGCAGTAAAGACCGTGAATGACGATCCTCACAAACAGCGCCAGAAAGGACTTGTGCCGCACACAGCCCCGAATGGTGAGATTCTTTGGGTTCATCCAGACTTGATCGAAGACGAACAATGGACTGGAGCCTCCTCTAAGAGGAGGTCAAAAGGAAAAGGTAAATCTTGTTATGGAGCTTCCGCTATTCCAGGAGAAGATGACGACAGAATTCCAGCCTTCCCACTTTCCGAAGATGAGCAGGAAGCCTTTGCAACCCGAAGTGGGAATGAGTATCACTACAAATACCCGGATGCTTTCGAGCAATTGGGTACCAAAACCGCTCCTTCCAAGACATTGGCAGAATTGGGAATTATAGCAACTCCCCAAGCACCTATAGCTACGGAGAAAGTCCAGCAAAAGGAAACCCGAAGCAGTCTCGATTCAATCATCCGATTGGGAGAGACAAACCGGGAAATGCAAGCTCTCCGCCCCATTTTGACATCATGGCGCAGTTGGCCAATATCCCGGCTAGGATAACCCTATACGAGCTGTTGCGTCTTTCCAAGGATACAAGGAAAGCACTACAAGAGGCCCTGAGCGACTCTGAGGCTTTCCTAACTCGAATCAAGCCATCTCCTGAGGGACCAGAGCCGTCAGCTCAACACTGCAATCTTGCGGCGCATCATTTTCCATGCATCTCTTTTACCAAAGAAGACATGCAGACGAAGCACTCAAAGCATGATCGGCCTTTGTATTTCACAGGGCACATTGGCTCCAGCATGGTCAACCGGATCCAAGTTGATCCGGGTTCTGCTGTTAGCATCATGTCATTCCGACTGATGCATCATCTCGGAATCCCGACTAGCAAACTAGCCTCCACCGGCACTACGATTTACGGATTCAATACCAGCGGGTCTAGACCCTTGGGGAAGATTCGAATCAAATGTCAGATTGGGGATTTAAAATCAGAAGTTACCTGCTATGTGATTGACGCAGAAACGTCCGATAACTTACTGTTGGGTCGACCTTGGATCCACGGTAACCTTATAGTCCCGTCAACTTTGCACCAGTGCCTCAAATATGTGGACTCAAATAATGAAGTCAAGACGGTGGTCATGGATAAGCAACAGTTTAAGGGATTGGAGAACTATTTCACCGATTCCCTTCTATACGGCGCTGAATCCGATACTGAATCACCGGCCCAAGGAACGGACAGCGGAGATGAAGCTGACACCGAATCTGGGTTTGATTATGATGGTGGTTTTGTACTTAATGACATTGTACCCATTGTAATCAATCTTGACGATGATGAATCATCGGAAAGTAGTTGTAATTGGCAACTTGCCGAAGAACTATCAATAAACGATGATTTAGAGTACTCGATGTGTCTTGATAATGTCACTAAAGAGCTATATGATAACCCTGACTTGTATATGCCACTTCAATCATTTTGTCTGACGAAAAAACAGGTACAAGATCCATGCGGAGCGACGCTTGTCATCCCCGCGGGAACATGGAGTGGAAAAGAAGTCGTCTACGGCAAAGGAAAAGAAGCTCCGATACCCGATCACTTCTTAGAAGAAGAAGACGATGAAGATAAACCTGCCCCTCATCTATTTAGATATAATGCGAAAGCGCGCAATATGATGGAAAGGCATGGCTATGATTTCACACTTGGAGAAGGTCTTTGCTTTGGTCGAGGTCCACGAGTTCCACCTCGAATGGCCTATGTACCAAAGGGAAAACCTGATGATTATTATCGCCACAAAAGAGGTTCGGTTATGTCTCCTCATCCGACGATGAATGTTATTGGCAAGTCATCGATCAAATTGCTAACAAAGCTAGAAACGGATACTCATCTGATTCTTCAGCTTGGGATTCCGATACTAGTATCGGCGAAAGGTTCAAAAAATTGATGTCGAACATGGTTACGGTTGATCCTGCCACAATAGAGGAAGACGACCAGATGCCGACATGGGAAGATCCTTGGGTTCATCACCTAAACATGCAATATGGTGATAGGTTCGAACAAAGAGAACCTCCTACCGAAGATCAAGTACTCCAGGTAAATATGGGCAGCGAAGATAATCCGAAGCCTATATTCATTAGCGGCAGCCTCCCGCCCGAAGAGAAAGAGGAGTTAATCTCTCTTGCTAGAGAATACATCGATGTGTTTGCCTAGAATTATGAAGACATGCCAGGGCTCGATCCAAACGTGGCAGTGCATCGTCTTAATATCAAGGCGGATGTCAAACCTGTCAAACAGCAACAAAGACGGTTTCATCCGCAAATGATGGAAGCAATCGAGGCCGAAGTTAAGAAGCTTATCGACTCGGGCTTCGTTCGGGAAGAACAGCATCCGGAATGGCTCGCCAATATTGTCCCAGTCCTTAAGAAGAACGGAAAAGTCAGGATTTGTATCGACTTTCGGGACCTCAACGCTGCTTGCCCAAAAGATGATTTTCCCCTTCCCATCACGGATGTTATCATCGACAATACGTGTGGGTTCGAAAGGATGTCTTTCGTGGATGGTTTCTCTGGTTATAACCAAATAAAGATGCATCCAGATGATGAAAAGCATACCGCATTTAGAACACCTCTCGGCGTCTTCTGCTACACAGTTATGCCCTTCGGCTTAAAGAATGCAGGTGCTACATATCAGCGCTCCGAAAGACTGTTGAATGCTATGTAGATGATCTGGTCGTGAAAAGTCGTGATAAAAAAGATCACATTAAGGACTTGAAGACCATGTTCGATTTGATGCGAGCCCATCAATTGAAGATGAATCCTACCAAGTCTTTCCTCGGAATGTCTAGTGGTAAATTCCTGGGATTCGTCGTCACCACCAAAGGTATTCACATCGATCCCGATAAGGTAAAGGCGATTAATGAATTGCAACCTCCGAGAAATCTCAAGGAACTCAGAGGATTGTAAGGACGGTTGGCTTACATCCGTCGGTTCATCTCGAACCTCTCAGGAAAATGTCAACCATTCTCCAAGCTCACAAAGAAGGGCGTATCTTTTGTATGGGATGAAGCTTGTCAAAAGGCATTCGAGAGTATTAAAGAATATCTCTCAAAACCTCCTGTACTCGTCGCACCGAAATCGGGCAAACCGTTCTTGATTTATGTCAAGGCGACGAGCCACTCATTAAGTGCATTACTTGCACAAGATGACGATAACGGTCATGAGCAGGTAGTATATTATTTGAGCCGAACCATGGTAGGCGTTGAATCTCGATATCCTATGATTGAAAGAGAATGTCTCGCCTTGGTGTTTGCTATTCAGAAGATGCGGCATTACCTGGTTGGACAGACCATTTATGTCATCTCTAAAGTTAATCCGGTTTGAGTATTCATGACTCAACCAGCTTCCATGAGCTGACAATTAGCAAAATGGGCCTTACTCTTGTCCCAGTACGACTTGCATTTTAAACAACAGAAGTTAGTAAAAGGACAGGCCATCTGCGATCTCCTGGCAGACAATCCAACCACGGATACCGCCGAGATATATGACGACTTACCGGATGAAACCCATGAAGTCAACGCGACTTCACACCAACAAGTATGGCGTTTATACTTCGACGGCGCTTCGCGAGCAACTAATGTAGCAAGTGCTCCTGGAAGTTCTAAGATCTCCTCTGGAGTTGGAGTAGTCTTAGTTTCCCCAGGAAAACATGTGATGCCTCGAGCCTACTCGTTAACCGAGCCATGCTCGAATAATGTAGCAGAGTATAATGCCTTGATTATAGGACTCAGTTTTGCTAAGGAACTGGGGGTGGAGTATCTCGAAGCCTTCGGCGATTCTCAACTGATAGTTAAACAAGTTCAGGGAGAGTACGAGGTTCGAAGCCAAGATTTAATACCGTACCATAAGATGGCAGTGGAGATGGCAGAATCATTCGAAGGGTTCTTTATCGAACATATTCCACGACTACAGAATACCTACGCAGACGCGTTAGCAGCATTGGCCATATCTCTGGCACAACCTCCCGAGACAGAACAGTTTGTTACAGTAAGAACTCACTAACTCTTAGTGCCGCTTTACGATGAAGATGCCAAGGAAAAAGAGGTTCAAGAGGTGCACGCTACTCAAGTCGAGTTCGAACCACGAGATTGGCGTTTCCCCATCATCGACTACGTCTTACATGGAATCTTGCCGGAAGATGTGAAGGAAAGAGAGTCGATCCGACGAAGAGCACCAAGATTCTACTATAACACAGAGAATCGAACGTTGTACCGCAGGGGGTACGATGGTTTGCTACTGCGTTGCTTATCAACCAAAGAGGCTGAAGAAGTCCTTAGGGAGGCGCATGAAGGGGAGTGTGGCGCGCACCAACCTGGCCCCAAGCTTTATGATCGCATCAGAAGAATGGGGTATTTTTGGCCTTCCATGATGAGTGATGCAATCACGTATGCCCGAAAGTGTGATGCATGTCAAATACATGCAAATTACATGCACCAACCTCCGGAACATCTGCATCCTTCAATTACGTCATGGCCGTTTAAGACGTGGGGAATGGACATTGTTGGTCCTATAAATCCCCCATCAGTCAAAGGCGACCGGTTCATCCTGGCAATTACCGATTACTTCTCCAAATGGGCTGAGGCAGTTCCACTCAGAGAAGTTAAAACGAATGATGTCATTGCGTTCATCAAGCACCATATCATCTATAGGTATGGTGTTCCAAGACGAATCATACATGACAACGGTCCTCAGTTTGTCAGCAACGCCTTCATAAGGTTCTGTGAAAAGTTTAAAATTCAGGATATCTCGTCAACGGCTTATAATCCCACAGCAAATGGATTAGCTGAAGCCTTCAACAAGACTATCATAAAACTTTTGTCAAAGCTTGTGAAAAGTAACAAGCGAGATTGGGATGACAAGCTCGGTGCAGCACTATGGGCCTATCGTACCACGGTACGTACACCAACCGGTGCAACCCCGTATTCATTAGTATATGGATGTGAAGCCGTTCTCCCTTTGGAAGTTCAAATTCCATCTCTTCGGATCGCCCTTACAACCCAAATGACGACCGAAGAACAGCATCAAAAGCGCCTCGAAGAACTCGAGATGCTCGATGAAAAGCGCCTGGAGGCTCAACAGCATATCGAGTTCTACCAAGCCAGAATTTCTCGAGCCTTCGACAAAAAGGTTCGACAAAGGAGTTTTAAGGAAGGGGATTTGGTCTTAACTGAAAGACATCCTATGAACCTGAGCTCCAAGAAGAAGGGCAAGTTCGAGCCCAAATGGGAAGGACCGTTCGTAGTAGAAACAGTCTACTCAAACGGCGCCTATCGCCTAGTCACCAAAGATGGTGATCGGCTGATGATGCCAATAAATGGCAAATTCCTGAAGAGGTACTATCCTTAGCACCTTTCAGAAGGAGCTGATGTATCGGGAAGTTCCCGGAAGAATACCACATTGGGGTATTCTTAGGGATAACCTGGTCGGTATAAGAGAGATGAACAAGAAGTCCACATTCGAACCCCGAATGTTCTAGTTTGTCAGACTCTAACCCTCATCAGATGAGATCCAATCATTCGAGGGATTAATTTTCCCTCACAAAACTTTCATTGGTGTTCGATTACTCATAGTCTTCGCCACACATTCCTCACTCGGTCAAACCTTACGACAGTTAGGACCAAAGCCAAAGTCCCCTCTCGATTCCTTCAACGAACGAGAGGTCCACAAATCGGGCGGTCAAACTTTCACGTAGTTGTGATCGTTCCAAATTTCCCACTTGGTCAAACCTTACGACAGTTAGGACCAAAGCCAAAGTGATGCTCGGAGTGGAGATCCCACTTCCAGTTCATCCTTCCGGATTCTGGGGGTGGGAATCCCACCTCGAGTTTCCTTTCCAGCTGTAGATAGAATATAAAATTCTTCCTCTTCAGCACCGGGAGATAGAATATAAAATTCTTCCTCTCCCATTTGACACAACTCTCGACTTCCAATCCGCGCACTTGGTGCACGGGGAATTTTATCTCGACTCCTAAATAGAGATGAGTCAGCGCCTAACACTTGTTGCCGGTTTAGTCTTTCGCCGATTGAAAAAGACACCAGAATTCCAGTCTGGGGAATTTCATCCCGAAGCCTAAGGAGGGATGAGTCAGCACCTAATACGCGCTGCCGGTTGGTCCTTAACCGTAAAAAAAAAGGGACAAAAGCCCACATATTCGACATTGTGGCAGGTTGTTATTAATAACACCATAATCCGTGCTTCACACGTACGGGGAACTTTATCCCGAATCCTAAGTAGGGATAAGTCAACGCCTAACACGCGCTGCCGGTTTAGTCTTTTACCGATTGAAGAAGACACCAGAATTCCAGTCTGGGGAATTTCATCCCGAAGCCTAAGAAGGGATGAGTCAGCACCTAACACGCGTTGCCGGTTTAGTCTTTCGCCGATTGAAAAAGACACCAGAATTCCAGTCTGGGGAATTTTATCCCGAAGCCTACGTAGGGATGAGTCAACACCTAATACGTGTTGCCGGGTAGCCTATTCCCGTAACAAGGGCGAAGCCTATGTATTCAAACTCATAGCACAAAGCCTCAGAGAATTTACTCTCTTAGCACAACGTTACATGTGGAACAGATCTAGACAATCCGCATGCTAGCCCGATTCAAACGGTAATCGGTAAAGGCACACCAAACCCGTTGAAGGCTGGGGGTTTGCCAAAAATCCCAAAGTCTATGTCTAACACGCATTGCCGGTTTAGTCTTTCGCCGATTGAAAAAGACACCAGGGTCTAAACCTGGGGAATTTTATCCCGAAACCTAAGAAGGGATAAGTCATCGCCTAATACGCGGTGCGGGGTGCCTTTTCCCTATAAGAAATGGTTAAGTCTATGTATTCGAAGTCATAGCACTAAGTCTAAGAAAAGCAATTTTCTTAGCACAACGTTACATGTGAGACGGGTTTAATAATTCACATGCTAGCCCGATTCAAACGGTAATCGGTAAAGACATATCAAACCCGTTGATGGCTGGGGGTTTGCCAAAAATCCCATAAATCTATCATTCAGAATAAGTACAGAAAGATCACAAAAGAAGCAAATGCGGAGTTTCTATTAATAGACCGAGTCAAAAGCATACAATAAAAAGCTCGTTAGCCCGAAGGCAGTTGACGGTCGAGAATATGAGACTTTTGTAGGCATATAAAATTGCTTATAGGTCCCCTAGCATAGCTCGGCACAAACCGACGAACCAACG
>NC_033801.1:58724822-58750967 GCF_001876935.1 Asparagus officinalis
CCACTGTGGTCGCCAGATTGTTCGCTGGAAAAATCGTTGCTTTCTTTGTAATTGATTCCATTGCTATCTCGAATAACAGTTTTTCGGTTACAGAAGATCCGGTTTTTTTTAGATCCGGTTACAATGAAAATCAAAAATAAAGAGAATTAAAAATTACAACTTTTTATCCTTCGTCGAACAAATCGCGAGCTCCTGTTATTCAGTCACTCGCTTGCGTGGGTTGTTTGCCTGCGTCGGGGTTGTTTGCCGTGGACCACCGCGCGATCTAGATCCGGACAGATCTATGCAGTATAATGAGTATTATTTCACCAAGGAAATAATAGCCGAAGGGATTATTTCGCCAAGGAAACAATCGCTCGAATCTCGGGATCAAAGACCAAGCTTTGATCCGGAGTGTAACAACGTAGATCTGAGATCTTGATCCCCTCGAACTCCTGCCTTTTTTGTGATGCGGGTGCTCGCCGAGAATCACATCCGAACGTCCAAGTCTTCAAGCCTTCAAAAAAAACTCCAAGATGAGGTCTCAATCCGGCAGAGTTTCGGCTCTCCAAAAGTTCTTCCAAAAGTCCTCCAAAATGATGAATGACCCCGCCTATTTATAGGCAACCAGATCTGTGCATTTGGCACAGATCTGGGCGGCCACCTCAGGGTGGCTCGGCCTTGGCCGAGCCACTCCGGGCTTTGCGTCCGTCGTTCGGTTGTTTCGGTCCTTGTATCCGCTTCGTCTGTGATTCGGTTATGCGGTTAATTGGTCTGACATCTATTTGTTGACTTGATTCCTGATTTGGAAGTCTGGATCCCGATTAGGCAGTAAATCGGCTTTGGTGTCTGAGTTCGAATCCGTTATATGGTTGGATGACTCGTTGACTCCCTGAACCGTTGGTTTGATTCCGCACGCGAGTGGATTCATTCCGTCGTTCACGTGCGGTTCGTCAGCTTCGTAGCCTTGTTAATCCGCTTCGTTGCGTGTCACTTGGCTTCGGTGTTGTGGACTGACGTTCGTGCTTAGATACGTCGCCCGATGGCTCATTAGTTCGTGTTGAGCCGTGTTAAGGGACCTATAAGCAATTTTATATGCCTACAAAGGTGAGGGTGAAGGTTAGGGTCATGGTTAGAGTTAGGGTTAGGTGAGGGTGGGGGTGATTGTGAGGTTGAGGTTGGGCGTTAGGGTTAGGATTAGGGTTAGGTGAGGGTGGGGGTGATGGTGAGGTTGAGGGCTAGGGTTAGGGTTAGGGTTAGGATTATGGTTAGACGAGGGTTAAGGTTAGGGTTTGGGTTAGATGAGGGTTAGGGTTTGGATTAGGGTTAGGTAAGGGTTAGGGTTAGGATTAGGGATCAGTGAGGGTGAGGGTGAGGGTGAGGGCGGGATTGGGTTAGGGTTAGGGGAGGGTGAAGGTGAGGGTGAGGGTTATGGTTAGGTGAGGGTGAGGGTGAGGGTGGGGGTGATGGTGAGGTTAAGGTTGAGGGTTAGGGTTAGGGTTAGGTGAGGGTGAGGGTGAGGGTTAGGGTTAGAGATCGGTGAGGGTGAGGGAGGAGGGTGGGGGGTAGGAGTGAGGGTGAGTTTGAGGGTTAAGGTTAGGGGAGGGTGAATGTGAGGGTGAAGGTGAGGGTGAGGGTTAGGGTTAGGTGATGGTGAGGTTGAGGTTGAGGTTGAGGGTTAGGGTTAGGGTTAGGTGAGGGTGAGGGTGGGGGTGAGGGTGTGGATAAGGGGTGAGCGTAACTATTATATCGCTAATTACTCAGAAACTACACACACCGTACACTCATATTTTCAAGCCGTAGAATACCCCGTCCAATAAATACTATATATAATCTCTTTATTTACTTGTCACATATGCGTACAGGATCGTTGGCGGATACGAGACCATCTTGTTCGGTCCGATAATTTTTTTGTACGCGTATGTGAGAGGGGGCTTATATATAAATATTTATTGGATCTGTCCAGTGTGGACGGGTTAGGTATGTAAACATGGCGTGAATATGTATTTACTTGTGTTCTTGTGTACTTTCTTTTCGTCAGAGTTTCGACAGCGCTTACTCGTTTTTCTCCGTGTACAAATTGCGGAGGGATATGCATGAGTATGTCCTTCCCACTATAGTGTACTCGGAGAACAGTGGGTAGGTGCTGTCGAAATTTTGACGAATTGAAAGTACACTTGAATACACGTAAATACATATACACGTTACGTTTACATACCTAATGGGATAGAAGCCTTCCTCTGATAGCTGGTCACACATGCGGTCCACTGAACACACGTTTACATCCCTAAATTAAAATGATATATGTCGGGATATGCTCACTTCTATTAATTTTTAAATTATAGATGCAGACAGTTCCTGACAAATCATTCATGAGCATACCACGTGATCGAAGACATCTGGACACCCGGTATAAGGATGGGATAGAAGCTTTCTTAGCCTACTCTGACACAAACCCTCTATGGTCGCTAAGCGGGTCGGTTTTCTGTCCTTGTAAGAATTGCAGGAACGGTAAAATGCTCGCTAGGAGTGACGTAAGTTTTCATCTGTCAATCAATGGATTTGATAGCTCTTATGTATTTTGGAGTCATCACGGTGAAGGCGTCCCGGTGATACAATCAGAGGAAGAATTTACTGAAGTCAGCAATCCGACAGTTGACACGACTGATATGTTTGAAGATATTCTTGCAGCGCCGTCGGTGAGTGATGTCAACACTAATGATGTGTCTCAAGATGTAGATCGATTGATGAGACTTGTTGAAGAAAAAGAGTCACCGTTATACGAGGGGTGTAAGGAGTTCACAAGGCTTTCTTTTATGCTGAGGCTTATTCATATCCAAACACTCAGTGGGATGGCTGTTACACATTTTGAGATGTTATTAGATTTGTTGAGGAAAGTCATTCCAGGCGGCGAGAAAAGCATCCTCGCGACATATTACGAAGCTCACAAGATTGTTGATACGCTGGGGCTTGATTACATGAAGATAGATACCTGTCCTAATGACTGCATCTTGTACAATAAGGGTAATGAAGCTCTGGAGGAATGTCCGACGTGTCATGTATCACGTTGGAAAGGAGAAGCTACAAGCACATCTGAAGGTGGTGCATCCAATAAGCAAAGCAGAATCCCTGCGAAGGTTCTCCGATATTTTCCAATTATTCCTAGGCTGCAGCGGTTTTATATGTCTACCGAGCTGGCTGAGAATATGCGATGGCAAGAGGACGGGAAACTGAGACATCCTGCGGACGGTGAGGCATGGAAGCACATTGACCGTATATACCCCGACTTCGGTAAAGAGTCTCGGAATATTAGGCTGGGGCTTGCTAGCGACGGATTTAATCCGTTTGGATTAATGAGCTCTGCTTGGTCTACCTGGCCAGTGTTGACACCGTACAACATGCCGTCGTCGATGTGCATGAAGCAACCGTACATGATACTGTCACTTTTGATCCATGGAAGATATTCTCCTGGAAATGACATCGATGTTTTCCTCCAACCATTAATTGACGACCTGAAGCTTCTTTGGGAAAAAGGTGTCAGCACTTATGATGCTTATGGTAATGAGTCTTTCTGTATGCGGGCAATGGTCATGTGGACAATTAATGACTTCCCGGCATACGCTAACCTGTCTGGATGGTCGACGAAGGATCAGATTGCTTGTCCGATTTGCATGTCAGACTATGAGGGAAAGTTCCTGAAGTACAGTCGTAAGTTTTGTTATAGGCAACACAGAAGATGGTTGCCTACAGGGCACAAGTTCAGAAAGTTAGTAGAAAAGTTCGACAGTAATCCAGAAAGTAGACCGGCACCACCAAGGCTGACTGGAGAAGAAATATTTGAGCTTCTACATCCTTTACCTAGAAAAATATTTGGAAAAAAAGATTCAACAAAGAAAATCCATTTGGGGTTAGGAGAAAAATATTGAAGCAAAAATGGAAGGGAAAGGAAAAGGGTAAGCTATTTCTCAAGGGAAAATCGAAAGGAAATAAGCCTCGCAATGCCCAGTCGCATGGGCGTGTCTCAAAGGGCACCGAACTTCCACATGGATGGTCAAAATTCAGCATATTTTATCAGCTGCCATATTGGAGAAGTTTAAAAATACGTCACAACTTGGATGTCATGCACATCGAGAAGAACATATGCGAGAATCTCTTGAACACTTTGTTGCAGGACGGGAAAAAATCGAAAGATGACTTAAGGGCACGTCGAGACCTAGCAGAATTGAACATTCGTCCGGAACTGCAAGCTATAGATAAGGGCGACGGAAAGTTTGAACTCCCAGCCTCCCGTGTCACACTGTCGAAGGATGAGGTCCACAATATGTGTTTATTTCTAAAGTCCGTGAAGACACCGGATGGTTATGCTTCAAACATTTCAGCAAATGTGCATATTGAGGACAGAAAGATTTTGGGACTCAAGACACATGATCATCATATTCTATTACATCAACTTCTCCCGGTTGCGTTGCGACATGCTGACAAGGAACTCGCGATGGTGGTAATAGAATTTTGCGGTTTCTTCAAGCAACTGTGCTCTAAGGTGATTGATGTCAGAGAGTTTGAAGAATTAGAGGGACGTGTTGCTAATACACTGTGTAAAATGGAAATACTATTTCCACCCTCATTCTTCACGGTCATGGTGCATCTCACAATACATCTAGCATACGAAGCCCGCATCACAGGACCAGTTCAATATCGCTGGATGTACCCCGTGGAGAGGTATTTATTATTATAATATTCATTTAATATTTGTTAAATTACGTTTCTCAGTTCTATTTTGTCACAAATCATGAAACTATATGCTTGTAGGTATTTGGGTTTCATGAAACAACTGATGCATAATCGTGCACGTCCTGAAGGGTCGATCGCAGAGAACTACATAAGTAACAAGAGTTTGAATTTTATCTCTCGTTACTTTCGAGGCGTGGAGACAAGGCTAAACCGTCCCCAACGAATAATTGACGGTACATTCTACAATGATCGTGGGGAGGACACTAGATTCCCCAGAATGGAGCTAGATCAAGCCCACACATATATCGTGAGCAATGATACTACATTTAACATATACGTGGCGTAAGTATTTAACTGTTTGAATCAGATTATATCACCTCACAATAATTATCTCTATTTAACCGTTATAAATGCTTCTTGTCTAGGCTTCACATTCGATGTGTCCAGACTAATCTTAAATGCAGAACAAAAAATAAGAGAGTTATGGACACACACTCTAGACAATTACCTGCATGGCTGAAGGGTGAAGTAAGATCTTTTTACATTTCTGATTCGTATACGAAATATATGTGCCTGCCAACAGATATGTAAACTATTTGCTTCTTTTCTTAAAGGTTGACAAACGGATTACAAATGGGGTTAACCTATCTGAGAAAGTTTGTTTATATGCCAGAGGTCCTTCTAATGTGGTTAAGCATTATGGAGGCTACTGTGTCAACGGCTTTAGGTTTAACATCGTCGGTCTTGAAGAGAGACGACAAACACAAAACAGTGGTGTGTTCTGCTCCTTCTCGCAATTGTCATACGCTAGTGCAAAAGATCTAAATCCGATACAAGGGGAAATCTATTGCTACGGTCAGGTAGAAGACATCGTGGAGATTTTCTATGGGATTAATAAGGAAGTCAGTCATGTGATGTTTAAGGTTTGTTGGTGTGAACAGAAAAATGCGAAGGATGACTACGGTTACACAATCGTTAATCTTAACAAGGAAATATATCAGTCTGAAAAATACATGTTAGCTGCTCATGCCAAACAGTGCTTTTATGTCAAAGATATAATGAAAAATGACGAATGGGTTATCCTTAAGAATCTGCCTAGAACCTACATTCATGAAGCCGTGTCTGACGAAGATCTCGATGAGGAGGTTATCTTGGCTGACGAAATAGCCGAGGAGTTTTCATTGACACAAAATAATAATCTGGACGATGAAATTGCACTAGCGCGCCCTGATGTACCTGCGATTATATGTGAGCCAAGGCGTAAAGGTAAAAAACTTGTCCGCAACGGAGTCGATAAAACTATAAGAACAGTCCTTTCGTTGGCACACACACGGTCGCAGGCTATCCGCACACGATCGCAGAGTAGAGCCTCAACATCATCTGTTTGACTGGTTATCATGTATCACGATGTGTCATGTATAATATTATTACCTTTATATTATTTGTTTGACTAGTTATCATGTAGATGTGTCATGTATTATATTATTACCTTTATATTATCTGTTTGACTGGTTATCATGTATCACGGTGTGTCATGTATTATATTATTGTCTTTATATTATCTGTTTAACTGGACATCATGTACACGCGATTCTGTTGCCATGTGCTATTTTATTAATTATTTGCATTATATACTTTTATTAGATATTCATTATGTTTTCAAAGTATAGATGACAAAAGGATTACGTAAGAAAGCGCTTGAGAGACTATTTGGTAGACATTCTGGAGGCGACGCACATGCCTCTACAGGTATTTTTATTGTTTTGTTAAATTTGTACATTTCTATAAACTATTAACATGAGCCTAACATTTTTTTAACATTTACTACACAGGAGGAGGAGATGTTACACATGACTTGCAGCCACAGGACACATCACGCGGAGATGCTCCACATGACGTGGAGACACAGGCTGATCCTACACAGCATGCGGAGATACCACCGCCACCGCATGCAGATGTATTGGAGGAGAGGAGATTTGAGCCGTATAGCGCAGCTTTAGAAGCTACGGTACTACCGCCAGATTCTATTACGGATCAGTGAGTCCACGGTCCGGCCAAGGTGAAGGGGGATTGGGATTCTTATCATGCTTTGCACCCTATCGCGCAGCATAGGTACGAACAAGCAAAGCATAGATGCCTCGAACTGAAATGTATGAATAAATTTTTATAGTTTATCGGTTATTATTTTAAATTTTTTTCGCAAATATAGATTGATTCATTGTTTCATCCGATTCATTGTTTCGCAGGTACCGGGCGACCTCCTAGGCGCGACCGCAATGCTACCAAGGAAACGAACCTCATCCCTGATATTCATCGGAGGGCTGTGATCCGATGGGAAAATGGAGTGCCTGTCGGGGCCTTTGCCAATGCTTTCAACAATTTCCTTACCGCTTTATCCAGGAGACATGATTTCTTCAACATTTTTTTAATGTGGAAATCGCAGCGGATTGATGCGCTGGTGCCTTGTTGGAGATATATATGCGTGAGTCATTTATTTTAATTTTCATCATTATTAGTTATTAGTTTATTATTATGTTTAATACACTGATTTGTATCTATTTTTTCTTTATATGCTGAAGCGATTTTTCTTTCTTGACGATAATATTTGTGCCTGGACGTACTGCTTCATGCAAATCAATTTATCGTTCAAGAGATGGCGGTTTGAGGTAAAGAAAAAATATTTTCTTCAAATAACAGAAGATTGGGAGCGATTCTGGCATCTTGACGAGCATGTGGATGGAGTAGATTTTTTTACACTTTGCGATTATTGGGACACGGCTGAAATTCAGGTATTATTGAAGTATATATTTTTAATTTATTGTTTGAATTTCTATATTGTTTCGATTTGACATTGTTTTGCAGGCTCAAGCTGAAATAGCAAGGAGGAATCGTAATGCGCCTCGTAGTTACGAGCATCACGGGGGCTCTAGGTCCTTCAGCCAGCATTATCATCAATTAGAGCTTGAGGTATATAATATATTAGCTTTTAAGTTGAGTATAATTTATGTGTTATGGGTTAATGATATATTTGAATAAAATAGGGAAGGGGAGATCTCAGACATTTTGCAGATCGTATTCTGACTTCCTGGAGCCCGAATTACGCCGATGAAGAGAAGAAAGCAAAGAATAAAGATCTGGTTGTAAGTAGCAGTTCATTTCATATCAATGCATCATTAGTAAGTCGACTTGCCCGGGTTGTTTTGATATATCGCAGGAGAAATTACATACCAAGATATAGGAGCAAATGACTCAGTCTCAGGTCTGTTCTAACACTCCTGGCCGGCTAAGTAGAGAGGAGGAGGACTCCATCATCGAGACGGTCATTAGACCCAGTAGGAAGAATAGATACCGGTAGAGAGGATCCGAGCAGAGGTCGCACGAGTCTAGTAGCACCTACGAGTCTGCAGCACCACAAGGAACACCAGGAAGCAGTTCATATCAAGACTCGATGGAGCAGCGATTAAAAGTGATTGAAGACTGGCAGTCACAGCAAACAACATATCAGCGGGTTGCAGAGGAAGAACGGAGGCGCCGGGAGCAGACCGTATTGGAGTTCACACAATTCATGTCGACTCTGCCTCAGGAGGCTCAGGAGGCATATAGGAGACGGTTTCTATCGTCATAGGTAATATATATACTTTGCTTTTTTTTTAATTAGATGATATCGTGCACACTAATACATACTGATACAAACTGTTACATACAAACCCTAACTCTAACCCTAACACAAACCTCAAAATATATACTTATAATATTTTTATGTGATGGTGGTGTTGATGGTGTATGCGTGCGTAGTGTTGGTGGTATTGGTTGGTGGGTTGGTTGGTTGGTTGGTTGTGGTGTTGTGTTGTGGTGGTCGTTATGTGATTGGTTTGTGGGGGGTTTGGTCGTGGTGGGGGGTGGTTGAGGGGGAGGGGTAGGGCGAGGGGAAGTGTTGTTGGTTGGTGGGTGG
Organism: Asparagus officinalis; assembly: GCF_001876935.1. Classification (NCBI taxonomy): domain Eukaryota; kingdom Viridiplantae; phylum Streptophyta; class Magnoliopsida; order Asparagales; family Asparagaceae; genus Asparagus; species Asparagus officinalis. The sequence goes on from NC_033801.1 coordinate 58,733,485, forward strand.
GGTTGGGGGATTTGTGGTGATGTTGTTGTTGTTGTTGTTGTGTTTTGTTGTGTTGTATTGTGCCCTGATGTGTGGTGATGTGTTGTGCAGTGTAGTGTAGTGTTGTGCTGTGTTGTGTTGTTGTGTTGTTGTGTTGTGGTGTTGTGTTGTTGTGTTGTATTACGTTGTGTTGTTGTTGTGTTGTGTTGTGTTGTATTGCGTTGTGTTGTGGTGTTGTGTTGTTGTGTTGTGGTGTTGTGTTGTATTGTGTTGTGGTGTGGTGTTGGGGGAATTATATTTATATTTGCACTCTTATTAACGGTTACACACCATTGTTAACGTTTGATTTATATTTGTAGGCCGGGACTTCTTCACAAGGTGCAGCCGGGGGTAGTCATAATGCAGCTGGTGTTGAGGATGAGGTTGATGATGATCAGGAGGATTGATTGTCCTTAATATAACTTTGAAAACAATTTCATGTGTTGTATAAATAATATTTATTATGTACCTGTCGAGAAACTTTTATTTGCTTTTATTGAAATACATGTGTGATATATGCGTGAGATTGAATATTATACTGCTGATTGAACAGTTTTTTTTTAAATTATTATTGATATTGTACAGGGGTTTTTCAATTTTTAAAATATTTTTCAATTTTTTTTTAAAAATTATTTTTTTTAGCGACGGAATTTCCGTTGCTAAATACCTATTTAGCAACGGAAATTCCGTCGCTAATAGTATTTTTAGCGACGGAAAACGTGCACGTAAACGTGCACGTTTGTTGTCAATGGAACTTAATAGCGACGGAATTTCCGTCGCTAAAAAGTATTAGCGACGAAAATTCCGTCGCTAATATTTTTTTATATATATTTTTTATTTTTTTAATAGCGACCAAATTGTTGTCGCTAATAAACTGTCGCTAAAAATTAGCGACGGAAATTCCGTCGCTAATACTGTTTTTAGGGACCCCAAATGTAGTGTCGAACTTTTAGCGACGGAATTTTATTTTTTCCGTCGCTAAAAGTTTTAGCGACGGAAATGTCCGTCGCTAAAAGGTAAAAATCCAGCAGTGCGTTCACCAAGGATGGCGAGCAATACATTTTTCGTTCAGCATCTCTTCCACAAGAGACGAGCTTGGTGACGGTGACTCAGGCTAAGAGGTTGGTGAATGCGGGCAGGAAGTTCGTTTTGTTGTTCATTCGGCCTTATGAAGAGCAGCTGAGTAGGATATGCTTGTCCACCTTGAGCAAGCTTCAGGAGGGAGATATTGACAGGTTAAAGGCCAAGTATGTGGACTTATTTTTGGAGATCACGGGACTACCACCACGTCGAGATGTAGAGAATGAGATTATGTTGACCGCTATACCGCACATCAGTACAGGAGTCCGAGGAGATCAAGAAGCAGGTCCAGGAGCTCTTGGAGACGGGAGTGATTGTGCCAAGTTGTTCACCTTACGGGTCGCCAGTGTTATTGGTACCCAAAAAGGATGGAGGCTGGTGCATGTGCGTGGATTACCGGGCGCTCAACAAGATAACCATCAAGAATCGCTACCCATTACCGCGGATCGATGATCTTATGGACCAGTTGGAGGGAGCGAGGTTTTTCACGAAGCTGGATTTGAAGTCTGGTTACCATCAGGTGAGGATTCGGGAGGAAGACACTTGGAAGACGGCGTTCAAGACCAAGCAGGGCCTGTTCGAGTGGTTGGTGATGCCGTTTGGATTGTGCAACACTCCGGCTACCTTTATGAGGCTTATGAATGATTTGTTGCGACCTTTTATAGAGGAATTTGTGATAGTTTACCTTGATGATATCTTGGTGTACAGCAGGACTTGGGAGGAGCATCTCGTTCATGTTGAGAGGGTATTTGAAGTGTTGCAGGACGGACAGCTAAAGCTCAACGGGAAGAAGTGCGAGTTTGGGAAGGACGAGTTGGTGTATCTCGGCTTCATCGTAGGGAAGGGCCAGCGGAGGATAGATCCAGGCAAGGTGGAGGTGATCACGAAGTGACCGACGCCAAAGTCAGTGACTGAGGTGAGGAGCTTCATGGGGGCTTGCCAGTATTTGCGCAAGTTCATTCGACATTTTTCGACTTATACGGTACCGTTACATGGCCTCACAAAGGCTAAAGTTCAGTTCGAGTGGGGAAGGACGCATGAGGAGGCTTTTCAGTTGCTAAAAAGGAAAATCTCGGAGGCACCGGTGTTGGCATTGCAAAATTTACAGTGGACTTTTGAGGTGGAGACTGACGCGTCTAGTTATGCGATGGGCGCGGTGTTGATTCAGGATGGGAAGTCTGTGGAATACTATTCTGAGAAGTTTTCGGGTGCTATTGCAAACTACCCGATCTATGACAAGGAGTTCTACGTACTTTATCAGGCGATTAAGCATTGGAGGGTGTACTTATTTGGGAAGGAGGTGGTCGTGCACTCGGATCATAAGCCATTGGAGTTCTTACATGCCCAGACGAAGCTACAGCAGGCACGGCACATGAAGTGGATGTATTATTTGATGGCTTTCAACATCATTATCAGGTACAAGAAGGGGGCGACAAATAAGTTGGCCGATATGTTATCTTGTCCGTCGATAAGGTCTTTATTGGTGGTGACGCGTATTCAGCCCTTGGTTCCTTTGGAGTATGTACAACTGTATACATCCAGTAAAGACTTCGGTAGTGTGTTCGAGCAGGCGAAGGCTGGTCGAAGGGGGGGTATGCACTTGGAGAGGATGGCTTGTTGTATCGTGGGACATCACTATGCATTCCGAAGGATGGCGATAGGTTACAGTGGATTCGGGAAGCACATACCTCGCGTGTGCAAAGGCATTTTGGCATTCAGAAGACACTTCTCAATCTACGACGACATGTGTTTTGGCCACGGATGCTTGATGATGTGACCAAGTATGTTAGAGGGTGTAAGTTATGCTGTATTTCGAAGCCTTCTAACAGGAAGAGAGGATTGTACCTACCATTACCGGTTCCTTCCAGGCCGTGGGAGAGCATCTCCATGGATTTTCTAGGAGGGTTGCCCACTACGAAGTGCGGGCATGACTATTTGTACGTTGTGGTGGACCGTTTCAGCAAGATGGTGATATTGATTCCTTGTAAGAAGACCGTGACGGGAGCAGGTGTAGCGCAGTTGTTCTTTGAGCATGTGTGGAAGCACTTTGGGTTGCCGAGTTCGATTATTTCGGATTGGGATAGCCAGTTTCTTAGGCATTTTTGGGATTCTTTGTGGAGTTTGATGGACACTAGATTAAAAAAGAGCACGGCCTTTCATCCACAAACAGACGGACAAACGGAGGTAGTCAACCGGACTATGGTACACTTGTTGCGGGGGTATAATTCTAGGCATCCTAAGACTTGGGATGAGAGTTTACTATATTTGCAGTTTGCTTTTAATCGGGCGATTTATGGATCTTCCGGAAAGTCACCGTTTGAGACTTGCTACGGATTTTTATCGCCAAGCCCGTTCAATCTTGTGTTTTCGTGTGAAGCCACAGTGGACGGCAAGGAGGGAAGTGAACGACAACGTGCTCAGCGTTTTCTCGAGAAGATTGCAAATATTCACGCCACGGTTGAAGCTCAATTAAAGAAATCACAAGCTAAATACAGAAGATTGCAAATATTCACGCCACGGTTGAAGCTCAATTAAAGAAATCACAAGCTAAATACAAGGCGAAACATGATCAACATCGGGTTCCTTGTATACAAGGCGAAACATGATCAACATCGGGTTCCTTGTAATTTTGGCAAAGGCGATATGGTATGGCTTAAACTGAGTAAAGAGAGGCCGAAAGGAGAGGGAAAGAAGTTGAAGCCTATTCGTTATGGTCCGTTTCGGATTCTCGATCAGATTAGCGACAACGCTTTTCGATTAAACTTGCCGCCTTACTTAGGCATGTATTCGGTGATCAATGCCGAGTATTTGAAGTTGTTTGAGCCTCCATTGTTGGATGATGAAGGTGATGACAAAGTGATCTTACCGCATGTTGAAGACTTGTGGTTTGATAGAGAGGAGCCGCTGAAAGAAGATTGTATTTTAGAACGAAAGACGACCACGACGAGGCGGGGAACGAAGGAGTCGTTTCTCATTGGACTTCAAGGTGAGGTTCCTAGCAAGGCAAAGTGGTTCAACAGAGAAGGAGGGGCTCGCGAGGTCCCTCAGCTAAAGTTCTAACTTGAACGGGACTTCAAGTTCCTAAAGGGGGGACCCATGATACGGGTGTATCTTCTCTTCGGGAGCTTAGCGATCCTCATGGGAGCTTGAGGATAGGTGATTCTCATGGTATCTTGAGAATAGTATAGAGGAGTCGTGGACAGAGTTGTTGGAAGCAGCGAAGTCGAAGGATTCGTCGGAACACGAGAAAAACAGTTTTACTATTTCACGGTCGACCGCGAGTGTCACGGTGGTCGACCGCGAACGTGCACAGCTCTGAGGATTCGGTTGAACTGAGTCACGGTCGACCGCGATGGGTGCGGCGGGCGGCCGCCAAAACCCTGTAACCCAGACTGCTCTCTGTCGTTGGTTACGGTCGACCGCGATGGGTTCGGCGGTCAACCGCCAGTCTCGGGTGTTGGCCGCGGTCGACCGCGCCTGGCTCTGCGGTCGACCGCAAGTCGGGTTTTGGGCCTGGGCTGGTTTTCCTGCACTGTTTAAGATTTCTATTTTGTATAAATAGAAACACGATTTTTCTAGGTTAGACTACTCAGATTATAATCACAAAAGTGATCAGGGAGGTTGTTCTTTGATCTAGAGAGATTGTGTGAGAGAGAATTGTAATCCAATTGATTCTCATAATCTAGAGAAGGTATTTTCCTTCACCCAAATTATTATATTGTGTTCTTCTGTAGTTTTCTTCTCAACCCACTCTTGATAATTCCGCGATCAAGAGTGCTCGCTCGGCGACTCGTACCATAAATGACTAGTTTATGAATAAAGTCAACTTCTTTTGTATTATATGTAAAGAGACTAGGTCTTTCTATGCTAAAAAGGTTAAGAACGATTTTTTACAGAAGTGTTTAAGACCTGAAGATGATTTTAAAACGTGGTTAATCTAAAGAAAGAAGTTTGATTCGTTGTTTTGAGCTTTTATGCATGTTTTTAGGGTTTTGAATACAAATCTAATGCATAAAATCATATTTATAATTGTTGAGTTATTTCCAGATGTTCATATCTGCTGTGGAATGTTTGCATACAAGTTTCATGAAGATTTAATCATGTTTGAATCCCAAAAACACGACGTGAACACGACATACATAAAGAACATGAGAATCTGGAATTAGGGTTCACGGTCGACTGCCACGGTCGACCGCGTGCAGGACGGAGGCTAGGTTAGCCTCTGGAGCCCGTCACGGTCGACTGCCACGGTCGTGTGCATGTTTATAAGGGTTGGAATTGGTTTGTCGAGCAAATCTCTCGACCTTATGATGATAGACTATGATATTAATGAATGTTAAACACCTAGAATGATGGTGAACTTCAGATGTGGTCACGCACACCGAGATTTTGTGCATATATGCTAGATTGTGTTAGATTGACACACTTTCGACATGAGATAAATTGATAAACACATATGAATTATGTTGTTCTATACGTATCCGGAAATAAGGAGATGAAACCTATTTGCCGTAGAACGATTGAGTAAGAGTATTACAATAGTATCGTTGTTACATGTATCCGGAATAGGGAGATGATAAATCCTATTGCCGCAGAGCGATTGAGTAAGAGCATTACAAGAGTATCGCTATAGCACAAGATGATGTACACATAGATTTTTTTATCAGATATAAGTCTTACTTCCATGATAGATTACCCGCGAGTAGGGTATTTATTTTGAAATTTTGGCACACCCGTTATGGACGGCAGTTATATTTTATTTTGTTTTGGTTGGAATCCTCTTATATTAGAGCAGACTACTAGGATGTACTTCGAGATGAGATATTTATTCTTTATGTTGGAGATTGGAGTATGTTTCCTTGACTATTTGTTTTTCATTCATAGAGAGCTATATGAATGATTTGATATATGTATGTACTGACTCTATTTTCTTATATGCTCCTACCCCTTCCCCTGGGGAGAGGTAGTGATGATCTCGCTAGCGCTTTGACGCTCGTTGTTTTCCCCTCTTTTCAGGCAACGAGTCCGGTGCACGGAGAGTCACAGGTTGATAGGACATCTTAGTTGTCCATTTAGCTATTTATTATATTTTGTAGTTATTGCAGAACTCCACATGTAGTTGATTATTTTCAGACTCTAGATTGGTGTTTTATTTCATAGAGTTGAAAGCTATTGTGAGACTTTATCTATTTGACTCATTGTATTTGAGATTCAGTTCAGACTCAGAGATATATCTATTTCATTCCAGTTGGGCTCATTATTAATATTTCTTACGCTTCTTCTGTGTATATTCGGTGTTGTTTCTTTTCTATTTTGCCTGTCTGTACTTTTGCCTATTTATTGTTTCTGCTAGAGAGATAGTGATTGTGATGGTGAAACATGTCATAGCATGGTGGTTGGTGCTTGGCAGGTTTGACTATCCGGGTTTCACCTTGGACTACAGCCTTGTGTGAACCCTGGGGCGTCACAGTTGGTATCAGAGCTCTAGTTCCAATATCCTTAGGATCATTCCTGTGTCATATCATGGAGTTAGGATAGAGTTTCCTAGGGATCATGTACACAGTCCGCTAGGAATCCCTAGTATGAGTGAGGGCATATTATATATATGTACGCGGAAAACCTTAAAAAAAAAATTTATGATCTATTTGCTTTGAATAATAAAACATGATATATAAGTGATACGATTTACTTATTGGTATATGTTATATGCTTCATGCTTGAGATCCTATTTATTGCGTAATAAGCTTTACTTTGGAATTATAGATGTCAGGAAGAGGCCGTGGACGCCGAGTTACTCATGCTCAGGGAGTTGAGCAGGAAGATAGGGAGCCCGAGCCACAGCAGGCTCCGCAGTACTTAGTGGATCTCATAGCACCATTGGCAGCTCGTATGGTGGCTATTGAGGAGCAGTTAGCAGCCCAGGTTCGTCAAGAGCCTTCCGTTCATGAAGAGGTACCCGTTCAGGAGTCATCTATTCGGGAGGAAATACCAGAGAGGGCACCAGTGGTCCCACCAACACCACCAGTTGATAACGGAGCAGCTGATCAGGAGGCTTGGCTTCGCTTAGTTGAGAGGTATCAGAAGTTGAAAGCACCTGAGTTCCACGGTTCGACGGATTCCATTGCTGCACACAAGTGGAAAGAGGATGTGAGCAACATCTTGGATATGCTGAATGTTAATTCGGTACAGAAGCAGAGGCTAGCGGCTTTCAGCCTCAAGGGCGATGCGGGAGGATGGTATCGACTTTGTTTCACCCCAGATCAGAGGATGACGCTTTCATGGGAGACCTTTATATATCTGTTTGATGAGCAGTATGTTTCGGCTGTAGCGAAACCCGAAAAAGAGTTAGAACTGGCTCGGTTAGAGCAGGGAGATATATCTGTCATGGACTTTGAGAGTAAGTTCATGTCATTGCTTAGATTCACCGGCATGTGGCACACGGAGGAACGACAGGCTCCTGATGGGACTTCGTCCAGGGTTACGCCGGTACATAATATCTCGGAGGTTTCGTTCAGTGCGAGAGGTGGCAGATGCTGCCATGGTTCAGGAGACGGATATAGCCATATTCAACAAGGGCATGGACAATAGTAAGTCAGGGCAGTCCGAGGACAAAGGAAAAGGGAAGAGACCATTTGGAGGCTCAGGAGGACCCCAGTAGCAGGGTAAGGGTCCGCATCATCAGGGTCCCCATAAGAAGGGCCATCAGCAGGACCAGAGAGCGCAGCAGCAGCGCCGATTTCAGAGAGCTTGTTACAATTATAACAAGATTGGACACCGAGCAGCCGAGTGCCACAGCGCACCCGCAGCAGGCCAGCAGGGCAGGACTCAGCAGCATCAGCAGAACCACGCTCAGGGATACGGTCAGGGCCAGCAGCCGAGGATTGAGGCACCTCCAATAGTTCCGAGGATAGAGGGATAGGTTCGAGCGATCCAGGAGATCCAGCAGAGGCAGATGGCACCATTCACTCCAGGCGATGCAGAGCAGCAGACCGGTAGAGTGTATGCAGTGGTTCTTCGCGATCATGGCGCGAGAGGAGCTATGGTGGAAGGTACATTCCGTGTGAATTCCTTTCCAGCACGTATTCTTTTTTATTCTGGCGCTTCGCATTCTTTTATCTCCTATAATTTTACGGTTAGGCTTCAGCTTGTAGCTCAGCCATTAGATTTTCCTTTATCTGTATCTACTCCGTTGCGAGAGATGTCTCTGTTAGAGAGTGTTTGTAGGAGATGCATCGTTAGCTTGGACGATTCTGAGTTCGTGATTGATTTGATCGTGTTGCATATGTTTGAATTCGATGTGATTCTTGGTATGGATTGGCTATCTTCCTACCATGTGAGTATAGACTGTTTTGCGAAAACAGTCAGTTTGAAAGCATATGATGGATCAGAGTTAGTGGTAGCAACCTCCAGAGGCAACCAGTTTGCGGAGTTATTTCTGACGTACGTAGAGGAGGCGATATTACGGGATTGGGGCGCAGATTTGAGTGAGATGCAAGTAGTCTCAGAGTACCAGGATGTCTTTCTGGACATACCAGGATTACCTCCAGTGAGAGAGGTCGAGTTTTGCATAGAGTTGTAGCCAGGCACCGCACCAATTTCCCGAGCTCCTTATCGTATGGCGCCTGCTGAGATGAGGGAGCTATAGATCCAGATAGATGAGTTGTTATCTCAGGGCTTCATTCGACGGAGTCATTCTCCATGGGGAACACCGGTCCTCTTCGTGAAGAAGAAGGATGAGAGTATGCGATTATGTATAGATTATCACGAGTTGAACAAGGTCACTATCCATAACAGGTACCCATTACCGAGGATCGATGACTTGTTCGACCAGTTGCAGGGAGCATAGTGTTTCTCAAAGATAGATCTTCGTTCCGGTTATCATCAGTTGCGAGTTCGGGAGATGGATATTCCTAAGACCACTTTCTTGACTCGATATGGGTCTTTCGAGTTTCTAGTCATGCCATTTGTGCTGACTAATGCACCCGCAGTATTTATGGATTTGATGAATTGGGTTTTTCATCCGTACTTTGACCAGTTTGTGATAGTCTTCATCGACGATATTCTTATCTACTCGAGGTCGGAGGTAGAACACGAGCAGCATTTGAGGTTAGCATTGCAGATATTGAGAGAGCACCATTTGTATGCTAAGTTTAGCAAGTGTGAATTCTGGTTATCAGAGGTCAGATTTTTAGGCCATGTTATTAGCCGAGAGGGCATTGCAGTGGATCCGGCTAAGGTAGAAGCCATACTTGATTGGGAACCACCAAAGACAGTTACCGAGATTCGTAGCTTCTTAGGCCTGGCAGGCTATTACAGAAAATTCATTCAGGACTTCTCAAGGATTGCCACACTACTTACACGCCTTACTAAGAAGGGTGTACAATTCATTTGGAGCACAGAATGCCAGAAGGCAATTGAGACATTGAAGACTAACTGACTTCAGCTCCAGTATTGATTATTCCTAGCAGTGATAAGACCTTTGTTGTCTACACAGACGCATCCTTATCGGGTCTTGGCGGTATATTGATGCAGACCCAGAGAGTCGTAGCTTATATTTCAAGACAGTTGAGGACTCATGAATAGAATTATCCCACGCACGATTTGGAGATAGCAGCAGTGGTATTTGCACTGAAGGCATGGAGACATTATTTGTACGGAGTGCAGTTTGAGTTATTCACAGATCACCAGAGTTTGAAGTACCTCTTCTCACAGAAAGAACTCAACCAGAGGCAATGGCGATGGGTAGAGTTTATTAAGGATTATGAATTCGCTATTCAGTACCATCCAGGAAAGGCGAACGTGGTAGCAGACGTGTTGAGCAAGAAGCGTCGTCGCGGGCTAGCAGCTTTGAGGTGTTCACTATATCGGGATCTTTATACCCTCAGCCATTTTTATTTTAGGCCAGAGATTGGCGGGAGCCGTGTGTTCTTATGAACGTTATCTGTACAGCCATCTTGGAGAGATAGAGTAGTCGGAGCTCAGTTAGAGGATTCTTGGATTCAAACCCACAAGGGGGAGATTTCCAAAGAACCCAAGGATGATTGGACTATTGGAGTAGATGGAGGCCTTAGGATGAAGGACAGGATCGTTATGCCGAACAATCTACAGCTGAAGAGGGAACTATTTGACAAAGCTCATCGCAGCAGATATACAGTGCACCCAGGCACGACGAAAATGTATAGGGATCTGAAGAGGCATTTTTGGTGGAGTGGTATGCGCAGAGAGATTGTAGATTATGTGGCTAAGTGTTACACCTGCCAACAAGTTAAGATAGAATATCAGAGACCTACAGGAACCCTACAGCCTTTACCCATTCCCGAGTGAAAGTGGGCAGATATTTTTATGGATTTCATAGTGGGGTTGCCTAAGTCAAAGAAAGGAAATGATTCTATTTGGGTTATAGTGGATAGATTGACTAAGTCCGCACATTTCTTACCTGTGAGGATGACTCATAAGGCAGATATGTATGCGATGATTTTCATTCGGGAGATTGTTAGATTGCATGGAGTTTCGGAGACGATTGTATCAGATCGGGGCTCAGTCTTCACATCTCATTTTGGAGGAGTTTTTAGGATGCTTTAGGCAGTCAGTTATCATTTAGCAGTGTTTTCTACCCCCAGACAGATGGTCAGACCGAGAGGGTGAATCAGATCTTAGAGGACATGCTGAGAGCGTGTATTATAGATTTTCAGGGTAGCTGGGAGGATCACATCCCACTGATTGAATTTGCATATAATAATAGTTATCAAGCTACCATCGGGATGACACCGTATGAAGCTTTGTACGGGAGACCTTGCAGATCACCTATATGTTGGGCAGAACCAGAGGATAGTCTATTGATTGGTCCAGAGTTAGTTAGACAAACCACAGATAAGGTGGCATTGATTCGAGAGCGTATTCTTGCAGCGCAGAGTCGACAGAAGAGCTATGCAGATCAGCGGAGACGACCTTTAGAGTTTCAGGTCGGAGACTCAGTTATGTTGAAAGTATCACCGATGAAGGGCGTTCAACGATTCAGTAGACGGGGGAAGCTTGCCCCGAGATATGTTGGTCCTTTCAGGATCATCGAACGTATTGGAGCTGTTTCTTATAGATTAGATCTTCCAGCATCGATGTTGAGTGTATACGATGTCTTTCATGTCTCGATGCTTAAGAAGCATCTGCGGGATGATGAGCAGTAGAGAGTGATTGACTTACCAGAGATTGAGATTCAGGATGATTTGACTACCGTAGAGGTACCGGTATGCATACTTGCTAGAGAGAATAAAAATCTTAGAAATAAAGTCATTCCATTAGTGAAAGTTCAGTGGAACTGGCAAGGAACAGAAGAGATTTCTTGGGAGCACGAAGAGGATGTTCGTCACGACTACCCGCACCTGTTTGGACATGTATGATGTTGATAATTTCTTATGTTTATATGACTTGATAGTTGTCATTATCTATGATTGTTTAGTCACAATGATATTTATCTTTAACACTAGAATGGGGATAATGTCACCTGATCCTTAATCATTTGAAGTATATGATATATACATGAGGGTTTCCTTGTTTGGATTATTTCGCTCGACGTACTAATTTCGTTTAGTTAATCATTTAGGTAAGAATGTTTGCATTCTAGGTTGTTAACTTTAAATATCAGTGTGCTAATTCTATGCGATGTGTGCAGAAGGGATTCTTAATATGAATTACACCTTCTTAATGTGTTTTTTTCCCCAGTTTTGAGCTTTAAGATGCGACTGCGGAATTTCGAGGATGAAATCCTCTTAAGGGGGGGGGGGTGAATGTAAAACCCCGATAATTTTTGAATAATATATTAATATGAGTTTAATTATGATATATGGATATTTAGTATGATAAATAACATTAAATGGTATATGAGTATAATACCATGTGTTTTGAGTATGAACGAGTTCATACATGTGAGAGAAAAGAGTCGAAACATGCACAATCTAAGAACCCTAACAGCCACAAAAAACCCCCAAGCCCTAGTTTGATTTTTTGGAGAAGATTGAAGGCTTTCAAGTGGATTTTCGGGTGATTCTTGGCTTTTGGAGTGGAGATCTTTTTCAACCTTGCTTCTAACACATTTTCCTACAACCCCAGGCACGTATCATCTCTGCTAATCCCTCTCCTAGTTTTTAAAATATTTTTAAAGAGTTTTAAACATGTTTTGTAGAGTCTAAATGACTAGTTTATGAATAAAGTCAACTTCTTTTGTATTATATGTAAAGAGACTAGGTCTTTCTATGCTAAAAATGTTGAGAACAATTTTTTACAGAAGTATTTAAGACCTGAAGATTATTTTAAAACATGGTTAATCTAAATAAAGAAGTTTGATTCGTTGTTTTGAGCTTTTATGCATGTTTTTAGAGTTTTGAATACAAATCTAATACATAAAATCATGTTTATAATTGTTGGGTTGTGACATGTTTGCATACAAGTTTCATGAAGATTTAATCATGTTTGAATCTCAAAAACACGACATGAACACGACATACACAACGAACATGAGAATCTGGAAATAGGGTTCACGGTCGACCGTCACGGTCGACCGCGTGCAGGACAGAGGATAGGTTAGGCTCTGGAGCCCGTCGCGGTCGACCGCCAGTTTGTTTTTTGGCTGTGCATGTTTATAAGGGTTGGAATTGGTTTGTCGAGCAAATCTCTCGACCTTATGATGATAGACTATGATGTTAATAAATGTTAAACACCTAGAATGATGGTGAACTTCAGATGTGGTCACGCACACCGAGATTTTGTGCATATATGTTAGATTGTGTTAGATTGACACACTTTCGACATGAGATAAATTGATAAACACATATGAATTATGTTATTCTCTATGTATCCAGAAATAGGGAGATGAAACCTATTTGTCGCAGAACGATTAAGTAAGAGTATTATAATAGTATCATTGTTACATGTATCCGGAATAGGGAGATGATAAATCCTATTGCCGCAGAGCGATTGAGTAAGAGCATTACAAGAGTATCGCTATAGCACAAGATGATGCACACATATATTTTTGATCAGATATAAGTCTTACTTCTATGATAGATTACCCATGAGTAGGGTATTTATTTTGAAATTTTGGCACACCCGTTATGGACGGTAGTTATCTTTCGTTTTGTTTTTGTTGGCACAGGCTACTCGGATGTACTTCGAGATGAGATATTTATTCTTTATGTTGGAGATTGGAGTATGTTTCCTTGACTATTTGTTTTTCATTCATAGAGAGCTATATGAATGATTTAATATATGTATGTACTGACTCTATTTTCTTATATACTCCTACCCCTTCCCCTTGAAAGCTATTGTGAGACTTTGTCTATTTGACTCATTGTATTTGAGATTTAGTTCAGACTCAGAGATATATCTATTTCATTCCAGTTGGGCTCATTATTAATATTTCTTACGCTTTTTCTGTGTATATTCAGTGTTGTTTCTTTTCTATTTTGCATGTCTATACTTTCACCTATTTATTGTTTCCGCTAGAGAGAGTGATTATGATGGTGAAACATGTCGTAGCATGGTGATTGGTGCTTAGCAGGTTTGACTATCCGGGTTTAACCTTAGACTGCAGCCTTGTGTGAACCCTGAGGCGTCACAGTTTTGAAGCCCAAGAGTCTGTTAAGACTCCACTCTGTAAGGAGGTGGTTCTAAACGTATGACTTATGACGTGATGAAAAAGGATTATCTCATGATCTTAGATCATTCAAAGGCAAAAATAAGTTATCCTGAGAATGTCAACAAGGTCGAAAGGCAAATGATACTCTCTCGGGAGTATCCTAAGCCACATGATACCACCGAACAAAAGGTGTCATATCCAAGTCAACATCCCCAAAAGAAGATGTATCTATCAAATAAAGACAATGTTACACTTGGGGATGGAAGAAAAATCCACGAGGAATCACACCAACAAACGATGGGGTTCTCCGGTCACCATGCCGATGAGCTATACCGTCAGACTGGAGGTGCGAGCACTTCTTCAAACTCAGTTGCCAACTTACATGACATTGTTGGATATCATGTCCCCTTGATATAATTTTGATGATAACAATTTACTCATAATATGAATCATTATGTGTATTATTATGCACTAACATTTTAATACAGCTATCAACATGAACAAGTGCAAGATGAGTTCAAGGCATCATGAAGTAAAGAAGATGAAGAGCTTATACATCAATGTAATTTTTACATTTTCTTTACTTAGAAAAATTGTACAAGCCTTGATCACTCATACATACACACACATAGAGATTAGAACATATTAACATAGGCTTAATGTGTTGGTTAACAATAGACATCCCCTATGTTAACCATTAGAGTATTTAGTTAATCAATGAGTCTAAAAACATTTCATACATAACTTTTTTTACCCCTTAGTAGTCGACCAATAACCACTTGTAGTCGACTACTGAAGTTCAAATAAAAAATATAAGTTTCTGTCAAATTACAGTCTAGTCAACTAATGACTTTTTATAGTCGACTACTAAGCACTTAGGTAAAATCTCAGTTACTGTAAAGTTACAGTGTAGTCGACTACTAGACTATATAGCCGACTACTAAAAGTCAATTCAGAATTCTAACTTTCTGTTGATTACAGTGTAGTCGACTACGACACAGTGTAGTCGACTACTACACAGTGTAGTCGACTACTACACAGTATAGTCGACTACTCAGCTTTGAATTTGAATTTTAGACTTTGTGTCATTTATAGTGTAGTCAACTAATGACCAGTGTAGTCGACTGCTAAGAAAAATCCTAAATTTACAGAGTCTATTTCAACTCAGTGTAGTCGACTATAACAACTACTAGTCGACTATAATGATAGTTTTCTGACATTTCAAAATTTGAATTACTGACTGTTTAAAACCGTTTAGATCCATTAATTGACTTGGAAAACTTGTCTTTTCAAGGGCTTTAAATAGGTTACAAGTTCAGAAATTTGGTCAACTGATTCCTAGATATAAGATTCAAGTTTTGTACATTTTCCAAGAGTTAAAAAAAATTTCCAGATTTTTACTAAGTATTGAGAAAAAGCATTCTCTGAGTTAGCCTTTGATCTTCATTTAATATACAATCAAATTAGGCAATTTTCAGAGATTTAAAACGTTCCTAAGCCACTGCTACACATCAAAAAATATTCAAGGCTTATAGGAATCAAGTTGTAACAAGACTAGTGTTCTCACGAGTGTGAGAGGTGTAATCTCTTGGTGAAGAGATTGTGTGCAATTTGCAGAGACTTGCAAATTGGTCAGGTTTTCTATTTGGTTTTGTAAGTTTTTCAAAATCATAGTGGAACTCTCAAATGGGATTTACTTGGGGACTGAATGTACATCTCGGAGGTGGAACCAGTATAAAACTCTGTGTTTGTGATTGTGATTTTCTGTGATTATGCTATCTTCTTTGCAAATTATAATCTTCTTTGCATAAATTTTTAAAGAAATACTATTCACCCCCTCTAGTGTTTAAGTGTGATTAGATCAGATCCTACTTTTGGTATCAGAACGAGGTTGAAGAAATGACATCAACATCCGACTCAAATTCAAAATTCAAGGAAGGACATTCCACAAATAGTTTACTAATGTTTGATGGACTAAATTAAAACTATTAGAAGTATCGGATGAAAATCTATCTCCAATCAATTGGCTATGAACTTTGGAACGTTGTGGAAACAAAATACAAGAAGTTAACTACTCTTTTCACGGAATGGACTACATCTCAAAGGAACAATGCATATTTGGATTCTAAAGCAGTGAATGCCTTGTTCTGTGCTCTTGACAAGAATGAGTACAATAGGGTGTCAACAGCCACATCTGCATATGATATTTGGCACACACTCGAGGAAACTCATGAAGGCACAAGTAAGGTTAAAGAATCTAAAATTTTTGTTCTTCTACACAGATTCGAATTGTTTAGAATAAAGGAGAATGAGACCATTGGAGAGATGTTTACAAGGTTTACCGATATCACCAATTCTCTCATCGGTCTTGGAAAAGTATACACTCAAGTGGAGATGGTGTGAAAGATACTTCGTTCACTTACTCCACAATGGAAAAAGAAAGTTACCGTAATAGAGGAAGCAAATGACTTATCAACTATTACGGTAGAAAATCTAATTGGTAACCTCATGGCTTATGAAGTTCAAATTGAAGATAGAAAGAATAAGGATAAAACAAAGAATAAGAAAGTGATTGCATTCTATACTACTTCCGATAAAGAAGATTTGGATGATAATGAAGAAATGAGCATGTTTGCATGTAAGTTTCGAAAGTTCATAAAACGAGGTAAGTTTAAATAAAAAATTCAAATTCAAATAACTTACTTTGTTTCAAATGTAACAAACCAGGACATATGAAGAAAGATTGTCAATTGTTGAAAAATAAGCAAAAATCAAATTATTTCAACAACTTTAACAATATTCAAAGTAACAAGAAAAGGAAGGCTTTGGCGGCTACATGGGATGATAGTGATGATTCGTCTTCGGATGAAGAAATCGAAGAAAAGGAAAGCGCCCTTATGTGTTTTATGGCATAAGATGAAGTAAGTAACAATGAAGAAATTTTATATGCTTTTAATGAATTATATGAAACATTTTGAGATTAAAGGCTTCACATAATTTTCTTAAGGGAAAATTACTTCTAGGCCCCAAATTTGAACTTTCAATGTACCCCAACCCCTTCTATTTTTTTAATGTGCTTTAGCCCCTTTTTTGAAAAAATGTGCCTAAGGCCCCTCCATCATGATTCCAACTCATGCCAGCAGTTGATTAGACATGTCAGCTCATGATTAGACATGTCAGCTGGCTAAAATCCCAAATTTACCCTCCTCTTTTTCATGCCAGTGGATGTTAATTCTTACAGCTAATATGTTAACTCTTACAACTAACATGTTAACTCTTACAGATAACATGTTAACTCTTACATCTAACATGTTAACTCTTACATCTAACATGTTAACACTTACAACTAACATGTTAACTCTTACATCTAACATGTTAACTCTAACAGCTAATATGTTAACTCTTACTAATGTACCCACACGAAGTTCCTTAGGACGGTGTAGGCGGCGGAATAGGGGAGGGGGCAGAGGGGGGCCGGAGGAGGAGGAGGGAGGTGTAAGAGGAGGTGTAGCGGGGGTGCCAGTGGATGTTAATTCTTACAGCTAATATGTTAACTCTTACAACTAACATGTTAACTCTTACAGATAACATGTTAACTCTTACATCTAACATGTTAACTCTAACAGCTAATATGTTAACTCTTACTAATGTACCCACACGAAGTTCCTTAGGACGGTGTAGGCGGCGGAATAGGGGAGGGGGCAGAGGGGGGCCGGAGGAGGAGGAGGGAGGTGTAAGAGGAGGTGTAGCGGGGGTG
>NC_033801.1:58755493-58761791 GCF_001876935.1 Asparagus officinalis
ATTCCTTACCCGGATTAATTTTGGGTTCATTTGAAAGAGCAACACCGAAGTGTTGAAGAATAAGGGTGATGAAGATGCCAAATGGAAGAAATTTGTAATGCTTGCATGTCATGTTCTTAAGAAAAACATTTGCCCAATTCACTTTTATTTTGGCAAAAATGACATAAACAGCATTAACCTTATCAGGGGCAAAATGATCAAAGCTACCGGTTTTGGGAATGAGGTTATGAGCAACAATACGAGCAATGAGTTTTGCAGTAGGATTAAGTGATTTGTTGTTCATAGGATAGTGTAACCGGTGTTCGCGGGAAAAATTGTTGCTTTCATTGAAGTCATTGCACTTTTTGGTAACAGTTTATCGGTTATAAAGATCCGGTCTTTTTATAAGATCCGGTTACAATAAAATCAAAAGAAAAAAGAAAATTACAACTTTCCTTATTTGTCGAACGAATCACGAGATCCTGTTTTGCGGTCTCTCGCTTTTGTGGGTTCTTCGCCTGCGTCGGGGTTAATCCGTGGACCATCGCGGGTGTACTATTTCACCAAGGAAATAATAGCCTTTAGTAATCGAAATCGACCAAGCGAAATCGATACTCTTCTCGGGATCAAAAACCAAGTTTTGATCCGGAGGGTGACCGTGCAGATCTCAGATCCAATCTCTCTCGAACTCCTGCCTTGTTTGACGTGGATGCTCGCCAAGAACCAGATCTGAAAATCCAAATCTTCAAAGCTTCAAAAAACTCCAAAGTCGAGATCTCAATTCAGCAGAGTTTCGCCTCAAAAAGTTCCAACCCCTTCAAAATGAGCCCTCATCCTCTATTTATAGGCATTTAGAACCAGATCTGGGCTCAGATCTGGGCCCAGATCTGGGCTTGGCCCAGGTGGCCGGCCACCTAGGTAGCTCGGCCACCGAGCCACCTCTAGGTGGCTCGGCTTTGGCTGAGCCACCGTGGCTCGGCCACCCCATGGGGTGGCTCGGCCGCCGAGCCACCCTTGGGTGGCTCGGCCACCGAGCCGCCCGAGTGACTCGGTTTTTGGTCGGGCTTTCGCCGTTGTGTCCGTTGTCCGGTTTTGTGATTTATCGGTTTGTCCGAGTTTTATTGTTGATTTGGACTCTTATTTGGCAGTCCGGACCCTGATTTGGCAGTAAATCCGCTTCGGTGTTTGAGTTCGAATCCGTCCCACAGTTGGATGACTCGTTGACTCACCGAACTGTTAGCTTGATTCCGCACGCGAGTGGATTTATTCCGTTGTTTGCGTGTGGTTCGTTTAACTTCGTCGCCTCGTTAATCCGCTTCGTCGCGTGTCATTTGGCTTCGGTGTTGTGGTCTAATGATCACGCTTGGATACATTGCCCGATGGTTCGTTGGTTTGTCGAATCACCGTGCCGAGCTGTGTTAAGGGACCTATAAGCAGTTTTATACGCCTACAGATACCCCCTCCAAAGTATTTTAGTCTCGTTCTTTTATAGAAGAGTCTGGAATACTTTGGATATGATTGTCCCAACCTTCAGTCGGTGTAACGGGACCTTGGAATGGCTTCTGTTCTTGATTCCTTCAATCCTTCAGGCTATTCGGTGCTTTGTCGAATGTCTGCAAGGGTTCCGGTGCTGCATTTATTGTCTGACCGTTGTCGGAATTTTGAACTTGAAGTCGATTCTTGATTTTCTGATCTTTAGCTCGTGTTTATTGGTTCAACATAGAACTGACCATCGATTGTTGCCGTTGAGTCCTTATTTGCGACGCGTTGTCCGGCGAAGTGTTGTTGAGTTATCCTTAAGAATATTTTTAGAAAAATATTCTCCAGAAACTTCTCAACCAAAAATAGGGAATAGTTTATACTCGTATACCTTATTGGAGTATTTTCATGTCCGAATGAGCCGAACCGGCCTAATAATGATCCAAAAAAGGCAGTAATTAGGCTCAAAAAATCTTCCAAACCTTCCGAATGTGTGGGAGAGGAATGAATAAACAAGGGACTGAACCCTCGGTCGATTTGAAGTCGTTTCGATACTAACAAAAATAGGGAATAGTTTATACTCGTATACCTTATTGGAGTACTTTTCATGTCCGAATGAGCTGAATCGGCCTAATAATGACCCAAAAAGGCAGTAATTAGGCTCAAAAAATCTTCCAAACCTTCCGAATGTGTGGGAGAGGAATGAATAAACAAGGGACTGAACCCTCGGTCGATTTGAAGTCGTTTCGATACTCGGTTCAGCTTCAATTTGAATTCTGGTTCAAATCTGGTTCAAACTGGTTCGACCTGGTTCAACCTGGTTCAAGACTGGTTCAACCTGGTTCAAGACTGGTTCAGGACTGGTTCAAGACTGGTTCAGACTGGTTCATCCTGGTCTGGTCTGGTTTAGTCTGGTTTGGCCTGGTTCAGCCTGGTTTGGCCTGGTTCAGCCTCCTTTGTACTGATTTAGACTGGTCTGGTCTGGTTCAACCTGGTCCGGTCTGGTTCAAGGCTGGTTCACTATAAAAAGAGTTCTTTTCCTCTCCTTCTAGGACCGGCCACCCCTATCCCCTCTTTTTGAATTTTCTCTTCCCTCGTTCATCCGTTCTCCCTCAAATCCTCATATTTGTCTTAGATCCATCCTTCCTTTTGATCTTAGACTGAAAAATCCCTCAAAAATCTCCATATAAAAATCCCCTTTCAAGATCTAATTTTTTGTCGGATCCTCGAGTTTTTCCTCAGGTAAATCCTCCATAATTTTGGTATATTTCATGTTTAATTTAGTACATGAATTTGTGGGATTGCATATGAGGGTTAGGGTTTATGAATTGGCGCCTCGAGCTCATCTTTCAGGGGGTAAAATTTGGAGATCCGAGGGGTTTTTATAAAAAAATAGGGGATAAAATTTTAGGGTTAGAGTTTGTCACCCTAACTAAAGTTTTATTTGTATCTGACTCATTGATTTAATTTGCAGATCATCATGTCGCATATCCCGAGAGGTCGTTCCCCTACTGTGTCGGCTGATGGCGTGCTTCCCTCGTATGCTGGTGAGCCTTTTTTTTGGCGTATTTGTAGATTAGTCTTTTATCCCCATTTTGTTCTCCTTGGTGAGACAATCGGGAAGAGCCTTGATTCTCCTTGGTGAGGATCGACGCTTTAAAGATGAGTTTTGCTTGGTCAAAACCATATCTCAAAATAAATAAAGGGGGCGTTTTGACGCTGCATTGTGCCTTATAAGGCAGGGATATGTTTTTGATATATCCTACCTTATAAGTGCATAATGTGGCCAAATCGTCTCACCCTTTATAAGGCAGTGACTCTATCTTATCCGTTCGTAAGATGAGTTCAACTTCCTTTTATAATTGAGACTAACAAACACTTAATTGCTTGTTTTCAGTGGAATATCCCTCTAGAGCGTTCTCATCTCATGCAGTGGACGGACGTCGTGACGAGTATTACTCAACCTCCGATGATTTGTCACCTATTCCGCTTACTCTTCAGTTTACTCCGGGCACGTCTACAGAGGTTGCCCAAGTGGTGAAGGAAGGTGGACATCGAGCTCTTCGACAGTTGATTACGGATGCGCCTTTCGTGAAGGATGCCAGTTCTGTTCAGCCTCTCAGGAAGACCGACTTTTTATTTGGCGACTCTGTCAGAGATCCGGATGCAGTGTTTATTAACGCCGAGCAGTGGCTTCATAAAAATAGCGGTGGTTTCCTATATTTGCCGAAGATTCCTCGACACCGCTCATTGACTGAGCTCAGGCGTCAGGCTGTGACACGGGAGATGTCGTGGCACTTGACGAACACTTTTCTGACCAGGCACGGGGAGTTGGGCTTGGCTCTCCATGAGATGCACAGGCTTTCTGGTTTGCCCATGGGTCAGATGCTATATCAGGAGTACTTTCCCTCCAACCATGAATTGAGTCAGCTGAAGGATCGCATGCCCTACCGCTACGAGACTTTATGGGACCTCACATGTCACTATCATATTGCTTTGGCGCAGTCTGAGCCTTTAGCGAAGAGGACTAAGTCACATGTGAGTCTGAAGCAGTTTGCGTGTTATTTGTTCAGGAATCTAGAGAGCAATTCTGGCGAGGCTATTTGTGAACTGGCACCGCTTACTCCTTCAGAAGTTAATAGTCTGTTGAAGAAGATTGACGCTCACTCTTATACCATTAGCAGTCCCGAGAGTGGCTTTCCTACAGGGACCAAGTTTAAATCATTCTTATGGCACGTGACCGCATCGATTCAGCCGATGACCCTTCTCGCCGGTTACCTCGCTATCTGGTTAAAGAAATGCGTGGTCCCTTATCAGTCCGGTGACAATATGCCATTGGAAGTGCCCTACCCAGTGGTTCAGCTTGCCTATAAGAAGGAACTTTCACTTCTTCCGGTGATGGTAGCTAACATTCATCGAGGGCTTCGACAGATTTCTAGTACCTTCACACAGAAAGAAGATGTACCGTCGGCTCGGATTCCTCTTTCTAAGGTGGAGCTCCCATACATCTATTTGATGGCTTGGTTCATCCTTCATCGTCCTGATATGATGTCGGTACCTAGCACCGTAGACCGCTCTGTTCCCCTACTACAGTTGTTTGAGAATGGCAGGGAGGAGGGGCGAGGATTCCTTGACATCAGAAAGCAGCTACAAGTCCATAAGTGTTGGGCATTTTCCACTTGCTTCCCGTAGTTCTTCAGCCGATACGGCGAGTGTTTGATTGATGAGGAGAGGCCGAGGGAGTATCGAACTCATTTAGATGTCGGCTATTTTAACTGGCTAGTGAACATTAGGCCAGGTTATCTGACTTTCCGGGTGAGGAATCAGTGTTCATAGAGCCATATCTACCCTGCCGATTCGCCCACCAGTTTGGTTATGATCAGCTTTATGTCGGGAACAGCCATATCTACCCTGCCGATTCGCCCACCAGTTTGGTTATGATCAGCTTTATGTCGGGAACCCGCGTCCGCAGCTTCGGACTCGTGGCAGTTTGGTGGACGGTCTCCGAGCGTGGCTGTGGACCGTTACGGGTTGCACTGGTGCTAAGTTTAGTCTCCCGAGTGCTGAGCGGCAGTTGAATCTTACATTCTTAAGCTGTAGGTGGTTGTTAGCAACTAACAAACCCGTCCCCGTGAAGCCGATTGCAGAGTTAGTGGCTGAGGAGGCTTCTCAGGCTGATTCTCGTGTGATTTGGGAAAATGCCCGGTCACAGAGGATACGGAGCAAGACTCGTCGGATTGACGAAGAGGGAAAGAAGATCTTCCATTTTGCTGATGAGGCTTCAGGCGGAGATCTTGAAGATTATGAGGACTGTTCCGAGCGATGTTAGATACTTATCCTTTCCTTCTGTCTTCCAGAATTATTAATCTTGACAGTTGTTTGACGTTTCAGGGACCGCAGCTGACAAGGATGAAGAATTCCGTCATTTTTCCCAGGCGAGACCTTCGATTGTTGTCCCCGCTGCTAGGCGGAAGAGATTAGCCCGCAAGCCGCGTGCAGATTCGCCAGCATCTGAGATGGATTTGGCTGGTGATGATCCTGCTAGCGACGGAGGTAACATCTACCCTATAGATCATCCTCTTGATCATTCAGAACTTCGACTCATGCTTTTCCATCTCTATGTAGGAGAGCGTGGGGATAGCGAGATGAGTCCTGATCCTGCTCCTCATGATTTTGTATCTTCTGGTGAGCCTGACTCACCGCACCAGGTGGAAAAGCCTACAGAAGCTACCGACGTTAGGGAGACTATCAATGTAGGACCCGATTCAACGAATCCAGGTACATCTACCATTGACAATATACCCTTTAGATGACAAACAAAGGAGTTGAACGATTCAGAATTCGTGCCTCCCTTAATTGTCTCAATGCTTCTTGCTCTATTAGATAACTTGCAGGAGGCAAATGTGGATCTTGGGAATAGAGAGGCTAACATACCCATGAGAGGTAACTCATTTCCATTGGTCGTAGTCTCTTTATTCTCCTTTTGCACTTATATTTTCTTGTGTCAGATTTTTCGACTGATGATTTCGACGAGGAAGGTTTGCTCGTGGATACTCCTATGCTCCACTTCATGTATGGCTCTCCTCAGATTGATGACCAAATGCCTGAAGATATGTTTCCTGAGTCTACACTCCCTGAGAATCCCGAGGATGGTCCTTTTGAAGGTACGTGTCTCTTCTCAAGTTAATTATAGGACTAGCCATTTTTTTTGACTAGTGCAGCTATAATGTGATGCATCTGAGAATTCCGTTTTGTGTTTGACAGAAGCATTTGTCGAGACTGATCCTGTTGAGCCGGCTGTGAGACCAACTACACCAGCTGATACATCCACATCAGTTAC
>NC_033801.1:58762054-58766086 GCF_001876935.1 Asparagus officinalis
GAGATTCAGGTGCAGCGGGACCGGGTAGACCGAGTTGAGGCTAACCTTGCTATTAGATCATCTTCACTCGACGAGCTTGATTTTTCCATTACCTCTTGTGAGACCAAGATAGACCAGCTCAGAAGAGAACTCCGTGAAGAAGAGAAGACTTTGAGTATTCTTCATATGACGAAGGTACAGGATCAGCAAGCCCACACTGCTTTATCTGGTGAGTTGAAATCCTTGAAGCAGAAGCTGGTTGAGACGGAGGAGATTGCTGTGAAGACTCTAGCCACGACTGAGGAGTCCATCAGAGCTGAGTTGCAGGATGAGCTTAGGCAAGCTTATGATGAGAAGCTGTCTACGTTTAGTCAGCAGATTTTTCGTCATGGTCTTGATGTATGATTTCATTTGCTGAATATTTTGACTTTTGACTCTCTTAGTGGAACTGTTTTTTATCTTTATCTTTATTATGATTCCTCATTCTGTTTGAAATGATTGACCATAATACTTATAGGATTTTTGACAAACCCTCAGCCCTCAACGGGTTTGATAAGCCTTTACCGATTACCGTTTGAATCGGGCTAGCATGCGGATTGTCTAAATCCGTTCCACATGTAATGTTGTGCTAAGAGAGTGAATTCTCTAAGACTTTGTGCTATGATGTTGAATACATAGGCTTTACCATTTGTTATGGGAATAGGCTACCCGGCGACACGTGTTAGGTGTTGACTTTAGGATTTTTGGCTAACCCCCAGCCTTCAACGGGTTTGATAAGCCTTTACCGACTACCGTTTGAGTCGGGCTAACATGCAGATTGTCTAAATCCGCTCCGCATGTAACGTTGTGCTAAGAGAGTGAATTCTCTGAGACTTTGCTGCTACGACTTTGAATATGTAGACTTCGCCATTGTTATGAGAATAGGCTACCCAGCAACGTGTATTAGACGCTGACTTATCCCTACTTAGGCTTCGGGATAAAATACCCCAGAATCGAACTCTGGTGTCTTTTTCTACGGAAAAAGACTAAACCGGCGACACATGTTAGGCGTCGGCATATCCTTTCTTAGGATTCAGGATGAAATTCCACATGCGTGTAAGGCATGGATTTTAGTGTTATTAATAACAACCTGCCACAATGTTGAATATGTGAACGGGTGTTCTTTTTAACGGTTAAGAACTAACCGGCGGCGCGGGTTAAGCGCCGACTTATCCTTGCTTAGGTTTCGGGATAAAATACCCCAGAATCGCACTCTGGTGTCTTTTTCTACGGAAAAAGACTAAACCGGCAGCGCGTGTTAGGCGCAGACTTATCCCTGCTTAGGATTCGGGATAAACTTCCTAGGATGAATCCTAGATTGATGAATTCTTGGAAAAGGTTGGTGTGGGAAAGGAAGAATTTTATATTCTATTTCTCGATCTTCTTTTAGGGTGAAGGCGAACCCGAATACAAGGAAGGAAGAATTTTATATTCTATTCCTTGATTCTGGAAAGGAAGAATTTTATATTCTATTTCCAGCGCAAAAGAAACTAGACGTGGGATCTCCACTCCGTGAATCTGGAAGATCTAGATAAACTTACATTTTATAGGATTGGTTATCTAATCTGAAGATGAGTTCCTCGTTTATCGAAGTGAAATTTCAACTTAGGTTATAACCATGGGAAGGCTTAACCAAAGAGAAAAAGAAGGGAGTTCTTTCGTTTATCGAAAGGGGACTCTGAACTGAAAGTGGACCTCTTTGTCTATGGAAAGAGTCAGAGGGGAAAATGCTAGTGGTTTGGGTTAGAAAGACACTTTTGGTGGACTCACTGTCAATTGAAATTGATCAGTGAGGGATTTTGGTGGTGAAAATGATTTTGGGTTATCCTCTAGAATATTTAAGTATAATATTCTTCAAGGAACTTCCCGGTAAATGGGTTATCCTGAATGTACTAGGGATAGTACTTTTTCAGAAACTTCCTATTTATTGGCATTAATTGCCTGGCGCCCTCTTGAGTAATCAGGCGATATGCACCGTTTGAGTAGACTGTGTCTATCACAAACGGTCCTTCCCATTTGGGTTCAAATTTACCTTTCTTCTTGGAGTTGAGGATTATCGGTCGGCGAGCAGCGAGGACCAGATCTCCTTCCTTGAAGCTTCTCTGTCGGACTCTTTTGTTAAAAGCCCTAGATATTCTAGCTTGATAAAACTCAATCTGTTGTTGAGCTTCCAAGCGCTTTTCATCTAACATTTCGAGTTCTTCGAGACGTTTCTGATGTTGCTCTTCTGTCGTCATCTCCGTTGCGAGAGCAATCCTAAGGGATGGGATTTGGATTTCTAATGGTAGCACAGCTTCACATCCGTATACCAACGAATATGGGGTAGCTCCTGTAGGTGTGCGTATGGTGGTACGATAAGCCCAGAGTGCTTCACCGATTTTATCATCCCAGTCTCGTTTATTGGTCTTCACGAGCTTTGACAGGATCTTAATGATCGTCTTGTTAAACGCCTCAGCTAATCCATTCGCAGCGGGATAATAAGCTGTCAACGAAACATCTTCAATTTTGAACTTGTCACAAAATCTGATGAAGGCGTTGCTTATAAATTGCGGACCGTTGTCATGAATGATCCTTCTTGGCACGCCGTGTCGGTATATGACATGATGTTTGATGAAATTGATGACGTTGTTCGTCTTCACTTCTCTAAGCGGAATCGCTTCAGCCCACTTTGAGAAGTAATCCGTGATTGCGAGAATAAATCGATCACCTTTGACTGAAGGGGGAAAAATAGGACCGATAATGTCCATACCCCATGTCTCGAACGGCCAAGATGTGGTTAACGTGTGTAAACGCTCTGGTGGTTGGTGCATATAATTTGTATGTACTTGACAGGCATGACATTCTCGGGCGTATTCTATTGCATCACGAACCATCGTTAGCCAAAAATATCCCATTCTCCTGATGCGATCATACAGTTTGGGACCGGGCTGACGCGCACCACATTCTCCTTCGTGTGCTTCCTTAAGAACTTCTTCTGCTTCTTTATTCGAAAGACATCGGAGTAACAAACCATCGTACCCTCGACGGTATAATATATGGGTCTCGGTATTATAGAAGAATCTTGGTGCTCTTCGGTGGATTGATTCCCTTTCTTTTATATCCTCTGGCAAAATACCATATTGGACGTAGTCAATGATAGGAAAACGCCAATCTCGGGACTCAGACCCAATTTGAGTTGAATTCACCTCCTTGGCGTTTATGTTTCTGTCATCTTCCTCTTCATTATCCATATCGTATATGGGTATGCAGAGCTGATGCGTCCTTACTGTGACTAAAAGTTCAGTTTCGGGGGGCTGCGCGAGTGATACCGCTAGCGCTGCCAGTGCATCCGCATAAGCGTTCTGGAGGCGAGGGATGTATTCAATGAAGAATTCTTCAAAAGAATCTGCCATTTTGATGGCCTCTTGGTGGTATGGGATCAGGTCTTGGTTCCTAACTTCATACTCTTCACGGACTTGGTTGACTATCAATTGAGAATCCCCAAAAGCTTCGAGATATTCGACCCCCAGCTCTTTGGCGAAACTGAGTCCAATGAGAAGCGCGTTGTACTCGGCTACATTATTGGAACACGGACTAGTCAGTGAATACGCCCGAGGCATCACATGCTTCCCCGGGGAAATTAAGACAACTCCAACTCCGGAGGAGACCGTAGAACATCCGGGGGTTATTGCCCTATTAACTGCCCTTGAAGCACCATCGAAGTATAATTGCCATACTTGTTGGTGCGATGTAGTGTTAACCTCGTGGGTTTCATCCGGCAAGTCATCATATACTTCTGCCGTATCCGTTGTTGGGTTTGCCGCCAAAAGATCACAAATCACTTGTCCTTTGATTGACTTCTATTGTTTGAAGTGCAAATCATATTGGGACAAGAGAAGGGCCCACTTCGCTAACCGCCAATTCATAGAGACCGGTTGTGTCATAAATACTCGTACTGGATTAACATTGGAAATGACGTAAATCGTCTGCCCAACTAAGTAATGCCGCATCTTTTGCATTGCGAATACCAATGCG
>NC_033801.1:58767086-58782996 GCF_001876935.1 Asparagus officinalis
TCAATTTGGATTCTGGTTCAAAACCGGTCCGGTCCGGTTCGGTTCGGTTTGGTCTAAACCCGGTCCACCTTATATAAAGGGGGTCTTTTTTTTTTCTCTTCTTTTTCTTTACCCTAGGGCCGGCCATCTCCTCTGCCTCTTTTTTGAATTTCTCTTCCCTCGAGCCTCCGTTCTCCCTCAAAACTCGATCTTCGTCTTAGATTCATCCTTCCTTTTGATCCTTGACTGAGAAATCCCTTGAAACTTCCATTTTTGGAATTTCTCTCAGGCCCCTCGAGCGCGTGGTTCGAGCACTTTTCAAGATCTAATCTTTATTGGATCTTCGAGCTTCCCCTCAGGTATATCTCCATAATTTTAGCATTTTTTTATGCTTAATTTAATTTATGAACTTGTGGGGTTGCATGCGAGGGTTAGGATTATGATTCGTCGCCTCGAGCTTACCTTTTAGGGGATAAAAATGTGACCTTTTTTCTAGATCTGACCTTTTGATTTATTTTGTAGGCCATTATGTCGCGAGTCTCGAGAGGTCGTTTTCCTGCTGCATCGGCTGATGGCGTGCTTCCCTCATATGCTGGTGAGCTATTTTTGACCTTTTCGAAAATTTACAAATTAGTCCTCTTTTTTCTGGATATTTGCAAATTGGTCCCTTTTACCCCCCGTTGTTCTCCTTGGTGAGGCAACCGGGAAAGGCCTTGGTTCTCCTTAGTGAGGATCGACGCTTTATGGAAATTTTGCAAATTAACCCTCTTTTTTCTGAAAATTTGCAAATTAGTCCTTTTACCCCATTTTGCTCTCCTTGGTGAGGCGATCGGGAAAAGCCTTGATTCTCCTTGGTGAGGATCGACGCTTTATGGAAATTTTGCAAATTAACCCTCTTTTTTCTGAAAATTTGCAAATTAGTCCTTTTACCCCATTTTGCTCTCCTTGGTGAGGCGATCGGGAAAAGCCTTGATTCTCCTTGGTGAGGATCGACGCTTTAAAGATGGGTTTTGCTTGGTCAAAACCACATCTCATAATAAAGGGGGCGTTTTGACGCTGCATCGTGCTTTATAAGGCAGGGATATATTGTCGATATACCCTATCTTATAAATGCGCAATGTGGCCAAATCGTCTCGCCCTTTATAAGGCAATGACTCTATCTTACCAATTTGTAAGATGAATTCAATTTCCTTTTATATCTGAAATTAACAAACACTTAACTGCTTGTTTTCAGTGGAATATCCTTCCGGAGCTTTTTCATCGCATGCGGTGAATGGACGTCGTGACGAATATTATTCGACGTCTGATGACCTTTCGCCCATTCCGCCTACTTCTCAGTTTGGTCCGGGCACGTCGCCGGAAGTTGCTCAAGTGGTGAGGGAAGGTGGACATCAAGCCCTTCGCCAGCTGATCACAGATGCGCCTCTCGTGCAGGATGCCAGTTCCGTTCAGTCTCTTAGGAAGACTGACTTCTTGTTTGGAGACTCTACCAGGGATCCCGATGCAGTATTTATTGAGGCTGAGCAGTGGCTTTACCAGACTGGCAGTCGTTATATGTATTTGCCGAAGATTCCTCGACACCGTTCTTTGACTGAGCTCAGGCGCCAAGCTGTGAAGCGGGAGATGTCGTGGAGTTTGACAAAGGAACATGAGAGCGTTCACTGCGGCTATATTACTCATCAGGCAGTTCCTGGTTCGAGTCGAGATCACATTGTTGGACTACATCCTGGAGTACTGGGGCTAGATACTCCGCCTCGCAATGAGTTCCTCACCACTGCTTCTACTTTGAGGAATCGCCTCGCTATCTTAGGACGGGAGATGCCTGCACCGCGCCACAGATTCTATGGTTGGGTCCATTCTTTGGACAGGTTTTGGTGGGCTCGTATGACGAAGTATGTCTTGAGCCGATGGAGCGAGGAGTTACATGCTTGCGGTCTTTATGCAGCCATTCGGGCCACTATGCATGGCTTGCCTACAAGCGCGAAGCATTTCTTTGCCCTATGCGAGCTTTACAATCCAGATTCCAACACTTTTCTGACCAGGCACGGAGAGTTGGGCTTGGCTCTACATGAGATGCACAAGATTTCTGGTTTGCCCATGGGACAGATGTTATACCAGGAGTACTTTCCCTCCAACCATGAGTTGAGTCAGCTGAAGGATCGCATGCCCGACCGCTACGAGACCTTATGGGATCTCACTTGTCATTACCACATTGCTTTGGCGCAGTCTAAGCCCCTAGCGAAGAGGACCAAAGCAAATGTGAGCCTGAAGCAGTTCGCATCATACTTGTTCAGGAATCTGGAGAGCCATTCTGGCCAATCTATTTGTGAACTGGCACCGCTGACTCCTTCAGAGGTTAATGAGCTGCTGAATAAGACTAACGCCCAATCCTATACCATTAGCAGTTCCGAGAGCGGCTTTCCTGCAGGGACTAAATTCAGATCGTTCTTATATCATGCGACCACACCGATTCGTCCGATGACTCTCCTTGCCGGTTATCTCGCCATCTGGTTGAAGAAATGTGTGGTCCCGTATCAGTCTGGTGACGCTCTGCCACTGGAAGTGCTCTATCCTGCAGTTCAGCTTGCCTACAAGAAGGAACTTTCGCTTCTTCCGGTGATGGTTGCTAACATTCATCGAGGGCTTCGGCAGATTTCTGGTGCTTTTACACGGAGAGATGATGATAAACCGACTCAGATTCCTACCATTAAGGTAGAGCTCCCGTATATTTATTTGATGGCTTGGTTCGTTCTTCATCGTTCCGACGTGATGTCAATACCGAATGCCATAGATCAGTCTGTCCCCTTTCTACAGTTGCTTGAGAATGGTGAATGGGAGGGCCGAGGATTCCCCGATATCAGGCGTCAGCTACAAGTCCACAAGTGCTGGGCATTCTCCACTTGCTTTCCACAGTTCTCCAGCCGGTACGGCGAGTGTTTGATTGATGAGGAGAAGCCGAGGGAGTATAGGACTTATCTGGATATGGGCTGCTTTAATTGGCTAGTGAACATTAGGCCGGGTTACCTGACTTTCCGGGTGGGGAATCAGTGCTTCATAGAGCCGTATCTACCTTGCCGATTCGCCCGCAAATTCGGTTATGACCAACTTTATGTTGGGAACCCGCGCCAGCAGCTTCGGGCTCATGGAGGTCTGGTGGACGGTCTTCGTGCATGGTTGTGGACCGTGACTGGTTGCACTGGAGCTAGGTTCAGTCTCCCAGGTACTGAGCGACAGTTGAACCTCACTTTCCTGAGCTGCAAGTGGTTGCTAGCAGCTAATAAGACTGTCCGTGTGAAGCCTATCGAAGAGTTGGTGACCGAAGAAGCCTCTCAACTTGATTCTCGTGTTATCCAGGACGGTGCTCGA
The DNA here is from genome assembly GCF_001876935.1 of Asparagus officinalis. Taxonomy (NCBI): domain Eukaryota; kingdom Viridiplantae; phylum Streptophyta; class Magnoliopsida; order Asparagales; family Asparagaceae; genus Asparagus; species Asparagus officinalis. The sequence continues at coordinate 58,770,432 of NC_033801.1, forward strand.
TCACAGAGGGCTCAGGGCAAGACCCGCCGACTTGATGCAGAAGGTCACAGGGCCTTTAGTTCTGCTGGAGAGGCCTCAGGCGGAGACCCTGAAGACTACGAGGCAGATTTGGAGCAAGGTTAGTCACCTATCTTTCTTTTTTCTTGCATTTTCAAATTACTATTTCTGACCACTATTCGTTGTTTCAGGGACAGCGATCAACAGTGACGACGAATTCCGTCCTTTTACCCGGGCCAGACCTTCGATTGCTGTCCGTGCTGATAGGCGGAAAAGATTAGCCCACAAGCCGCCTGCAATTTCACGAGCATCAGAGATGGACTTGGCTGGTGAGGATCCTGTTAGTGACGGAGGTAACGTCTATTCTATAGATCATTTTCTTGATCGTTTAGAACTTCTGGCTCATGCTTTCCCATCCTATGCAGGATATCGTGAGGAAGGCGAGATGAGTCCTGATGATTGTGCATCTCCTGGTGAGCCTGACTCACCGCCCCAGGTAGAAAAGCCTGCAGAGACCGCCCATGTTGGGGAGTCTGTCAATGAAGGACCCAGTTCGGTGATTCCAGGTACATCTTCAAGAGGTAACTTGTCTCTATTGGCCATAGTTTCCTTCCTCCTCCTTCATACTTATATCTTTTTATGTCAGATTTTTCGATTGATGACTTCGATGGGGAGGGCCTGCCTATGGACACTTCTATGTTCAGCTTCATGTATGACTCTCCTCAGATCGATGGCCAGCCGCCTCAGGATATGTTTCCTGAGTCTGTACTCCCTCAGACTCCCGGGAACGGTTATTTTGAAGGTGCGTGCCTCTTCTCAAGCTAACTATAGGACTAGCCAATTCCTTGACTAATGCAACTATAAAATGATGTTTCTGTTTTGTGTCTAACAGGAGCTTTCGCTGAGGCTGACCCTGTTGAGCCGGCTGTGCGACCAACTCCACCAGTCGATGCTGCTACAGTCGTTACATCTCCATCACCCCCAGTGACTCGAGGGGAAGGAGGTATAATTTAATTAACTGAGCAATGCCATTCCTTTCCTCGTTGAAGCTTTTGACGAATTCCTCTTCTTTGTGTAGGGCTTCCTTCTCAGCTTCATGTCCTCGTTAAAGAGCTGTTATCGGGCAATGACCCTGAGAAGATCTTCATCAGCGTAGAAGTCCGCTCTTATTTCTCCTCCCTGAATGCTATAATTGGCAAGCTCCTCCACGACGGACTTTCTCTTCGCCAGTTTAAACCCTACCTTGATTCCAAGGTAAATTTAATAAGGGACATGGGATACCCGGACCTAGCGACGGCTATGGTTGATGACCTTGATCGCTTAGAGCATGAGTTTCAGATGCTTCATGAGCTCCGGGATGCCGGTGCCTCTTCATTTATTGCTGCCGAGTTGGACGCTCGTTTACAGACATGGCGTAGTACTCGGATGGTTGCTGAGCTCGAGGTCCAGGTGCAGCGGGGCCGAATAGATCGAGTTGAGGCTGACCTTGCCACTAGATCATCTTCACTTGATGAGCTTGATTCTCAGATAGATCAGCTCCGGCGAGAACTCCGTGAGAAGGAGGACGCGAAGATGCACGTTCAGCAAGCACATGCTGCTTTATCTGATGAGCTGAAGTCCTTGAAGCAGACACTGGCTGAGACAGAGGAGGATGCTGTGAGGACTTTAGCCGCGAACGAAGAGTCTGTCAGAGCTGAGTTACAGGAGGAGCTTAGGCGAGCTTATGATGAGAAGCTGTCTGAGTTTAGTCAGCAGGTTTTTAGCCATGGGCTTGATGTATGATCTTATTTGCTGTAAACTTTGACATTTGATCCTTTTAGTGGAACTGGTTTTTATCTTTGTCTTTATTATGATTCCTCATTCCGCTTGAAATGATTGACCATAATACTCATAGGATTTTTGGCAAACCCCCAGCCTTCAACGGGTTTGATTAGCCTTTACCGACTACCGTTTGAGTCGGGCTAGCATGCGGATTGTCTAAATCCGTTCCGCATGTAACGTTGTGCTAAGAAAGTGAATTCTCTTAGACTTTGTGCTATGATTTTGAATACATAGGCTTCGTCTTTCTCACGGGAATAGACTACCCGGCGACACGTGTTAGGTGTTGACTTTAGGATTTTTGGCTAACCCCCAGCCTTCAACGGGTTTGATTAGCCTTTACCGACTACCGTTTGAGTCGGGCTAGCATGCGGATTGTCTAAATCCGTTCCGCATGTAACGTTGTGCTAAGGGAATGAACTCCCTTAGACTTCGTGCTATGATGTCGAATACATAGACTTCGCCATTGTTACGGGAATAGGCTACCCGGCAACACGTGTTAGGTGTTGACTTTATCCCTACTTAGGTTTCGGGATAAAATACCCCAGACTGGTCTTCTGGTGTCTTTTTCTACGGCGAAAGACTAAACCGGCGACGCGTGTTAGGCGTCGGCATATCCTTTCTTAGGATTCAGGATGAAATTCCCCACACGTGTAAGGCATGGATTTTGGTGTTATTAATAACAACCTACCACAATGTTGAATATATGGGTGGGTGTTCTTTTTAACGGTTAAGAACTAACCGGCAGCGCAGGTTAAGCGCAGACTTATCCTTGCTTAGGTTTCAGGATAGAATACCCCAGAATCGAACTCTGGTGTCTTTTTCCAAGGAGAAAGACTAAACCGGCGACGCGTGTTAGGCGTCGGCATATCCTTTCTTAGGATTCAGGATGAAATTCCCCATGCGTGTAAGGCATGGATTCTGGTGTTATTAATAACAACCTGTCACAATGTCGAATATGTGAACGGGTGTTCTTTTTAAACGGTTAAGAACTAACCGGCAGCGCGTGTCAGGCGCAGACTTATCCCTGCTTAGGATTCGGGATAAACTTCCTAGGATGAATCCTAAATTGATAAATTTCGGAAAAGATCGATGCGGGAAAGGCAGAATTTTATATTCTATTTCCCGGTCTTCTTTTAGGGTGAAGGCGAACCCGAAAACAAGGAAGGAAGAATTTTATATTCTATTCCCTGATCCTGGAAAGGAAGAATTTTATATTCTATTTCCAGCGAGGAAGAAACTAGAAGTGGGGTGTCCACTCCGAGAATCTGGAAAATTTAGATAAACTTGCCTTTTATAGGATGAGTTATCTAAACTGAAAATGGGTTCTTCGTTTATCGAAGTGGAATTTCAACTTTGGCTATAACCATGGGAAGGCTTGACCAAAGAGAAAAGAAAGGAGTTCTTTCGTTTATCGAAAGGAGACTCCGATCTGAAAGGGGACCTTCTTGTCTATGGAAAGAGTCAAGAAGGTCATATGGACATTTTTTGTGGACCCACTGTCAATTGGAACTGATCAGTGAGGGATTTTGGTGGAGACAATGATTTCGGGTTATCCTCTAAAATATTAAGTGTAATATTCTTCGAGGAACTTCCCGGTAAATGAGTTATCCTGAATGTACTAGGGATAGTACTTTTTCAGGAACTTCCCATTTATTGGCATTAATTGCCTGGCGCCCTCTAGGGAAATCAGACGGTAAGCGCCGTTTGAATAGACTGTGTCTATCACAAACGGTCCTTCCCATTTGGGTTCAAATTTACCTTTCTTCTTGGAGGTGAGAATTATTGGTCGGCGAGCAGCGAGGACCAGATCTCCTTCCTTGAAGCTTCTCTGTCGGACTCTTTTGTTAAAAGCCCTTGACATCCTGGCTTGGTAAAACTCGATGTGTTGTTGAGCCTCCAAACGCTTTTCATCCAGCCTCTCGAGCTCTTCGAGACGCTTCTGATGTTGTTCTTCGGTCGTCATCTCCGTTGCGAGAGCGATCCGAAGGGAGGGAATTTGAATTTCCAAAGGTAGCACCGCTTCGCATCCATATACTAACGAGTACGGAGTAGCTCCCGTAGGAGTGCGTATGGTGGTGCGATAAGCCCAGAGTGCCTCCCCAAGTTTATCGTCCCAGTCTCGTTTGTTGGTCTTCACGAGCTTAGACAGGATCTTAATGATCGTCTTATTGAAAGCTTCAGCTAATCCGTTTGCAGCTGGATAATACGCTGTTGATGATACATCCTCGATCTTGAATTTATCACAAAACCTGATGAAAGCGTTGCTTATGAACTGTGGACCGTTATCGTGGATGATCCGTCTCGGCACGCCGTGTCGGTATATGACATGATGCTTGATGAAGTTGATGACGTTGTTTGTCTTCACTTCCTTAAGCGGAATCGCCTCAGCCCACTTTGAAAAGTAGTCAGTGATAGCGAGAATAAACCGATCACCTTTGACTGAAGGGGGAAAAATTGGACCGACAATGTCCATACCCCAAGTCTCGAATGGCCAGGATGTGGTTGATGTGTGTAATCGTTCTGGCGGTTGGTGCATATAATTTGCATGCACTTGACAGGCGTGACATTCTCGTGCATATTCGATTGCGTCACGTACCATTGTTGGCCAATAATATCCCATTCTTCTGATTCGATCATATAGCTTGGGACCAGGTTGATGCGCACCGCATTCTCCTTCGTGCGCTTCCTTAAGCACTTCTTTTGCTTCTTCGTTCGAAAGGCATCGGAGGAGCAAATCGTCATACCCCCGGCGGTATAACGTACGGGTCTCGATATTGTAAAAGAACCGTGGTGCTCTTCGGCGAATAGATTCTTTTTCTTTTACATCCTCCGGCAAGATGCCATATTGGACGTAGTCAATGATAGGAAAGCGCCAATCTCGGGACTCAGACCCGATTTGAGTTGAGTTCACCTCCTTGGTGTTTGGGCCCCTATCATCTTCTTCTTCATCGGTACCCATATTGTATAGGGGTACGAAGAGTTGATGCGATCTTACTGTGACTAGCAACTCTGTTTCAGGCGGTCGTGCGAGGGACACTGCTAGTGCCGCCAGTGCATCTGCATAAGCGTTCTGGAGGCGAGGGATGTATTCAATGAAGAATTCCTCAAAGGATTCCGCCATTTTGATGGCCTCCTGGTGATACGGTATCAGGTCTTGGTTCCTGACTTCATACTCTCCACGGACTTGGTTGACTATTAGCTGCGAATCTCCGAAAGCTTCAAGATATTCGACCCCCAGCTCTTTGGCGAAACTGAGTCCAATGAGAAGCGCGTTGTACTCGGCCACATTGTTGGAACATGGACCCGTTAGCGAATAGGCTCGAGGTATTACATGCTTTCCCGGAGAAACTAGGACGACTCCAACTCCGGAGGAGACTGTAGAACATCCGGGGGTTATTGCCCTATTAACCTCTCTTGAAGCACCATCGAAATATAGTTGCCATATTTGTTGATGCGACGATGTAGTATTAACCTCGTGGGTTTCATCCGGCAAGTCATCATATACTTCCGCCGTATCTGTGGTCGGGCTTGCCGCCAAAAGATCACAAATTGCTTGTCCCTTGACCGACTTCTGCTGTTTGAAGTGCAAATCGTACTGGGATAGGAGGAGGGCCCATTTTGCCAAACGCCAGTTCATCGAACCCGGTTGTGTCATAAATACTCGCACGGGATTAACGCCGGAGATTACGTAAATCGTCTGTCCCACTAAGTAATGCCGCATCTTTTGCACTGCGAATACCAATGCGAGACATTCTTTCTCGATCATCGGATATCGGGACTCAGCGCCCACCAAAGTCCGACTTAAATAATAAACTGCCTGTTCGTGACCATTGTCATCATCTTGTGCTAACAAAGCACTGATCGAATGGTTCATCGCCTTGATGTAAATCAAGAACGGTTTACCTGATTTTGGTGCAACGAGAACAGGAGGATTTGTTAGATATGTTTTAATATCTTCAAATGCTTTTTGACAGGCGTCGTCCCAGATGAATGACACCCCTTTCTTGTTTAGCTTAGAAAAAGGTTGGCATTTCCCAGAAAGATTTGAGATGAACCTCCGGATATAAGCTAAACGCCCCTGCAATCCTCTAAGCTCTCTCAGATTCCTTGGAGGTTGCAGTTCGTGTATCGCCTTTACTTTATCGGGGTCGATGTGTATACCTTTAGTGGTAACGACGAATCCAAGGAATTTTCCGCTGGACATTCCAAGGAAGGATTTAGTAGGGTTCATCTTCAACTGGTGGCTCCGCATGAGATCGAACATCGTCTTCAGGTCCTTGATGTGATCCCCTTTGCTGCGGCTTTTTACAACCAAGTCATCAACATAGCATTCGACTGTTTTCCGGAGGTGCTCTTGGAAAATCTTAGTCATCGCCCGCTGGTATGTGGCACCGGCATTCTTCAGGCCGAAAGGCATCACTGTATAGCAGAAGACACCGAGAGGTGTTCTAAACGCCGTATGCTTCTCATCCTCCGGATGCATCTTGATTTGGTTATATCCCGAAAAGCCGTCCATGAAGGACATCCTCTCAAATCCGCATGTATTGTCGATGATGACGTCCGTGATTGGGAGAGGAAAATCATCTTTTGGGCATGCTTCATTCAGATTCCTGAAGTCGATGCAAATCCTGATTTTGCCATTTTTCTTCATGACGGGAACGATGTTGGCTAACCAGTCTGGATGTTGTTCCTCTCGGATAAATCCTGATTCGATCAACTTCTTAACCTCTGCCTCAATGGCTTCCATAATCTGCGGACGAAACCGTCTTTGCTGTTGTTTGACAGGTTTGGCATCCGGCTTGATGTCGAGGTGATGCATTGCCACATTAGGATCAAGCCCTGGCATATCTTCGTAGTTCCAGGCGAAGACGTCGATATATTCCCTGATGAGGGCGATTAGTTCCTCTTTCTCATCTGGGGGAAGACTACCGCTGATGAATATGGGTTTTGGATTGGCCTCATCGCCCATATTAATTTGGACTACTTCATCTTCGGTTGGTGGTTCTCTCTGTTCGAACCTGTCACCGTACTGCATACTTAGATGATGCACCCACGGGTCTTCCCACGTTGGCATTTGATCATCATCCTCCAGCGTGGATGGATCTGCTGTAGTCATGTTTGACATTAAGGTTTTGAACATTTCTCCCAGACTTGTATCAGAGTCCCACTCTGAAGCATCGGGAGAGTATCCATTCTTAGGCTTGTTAGCAATTTGATCAATGATCTGCCAACTACATTCCTCATCTGATGAAACATAACCTAAGCCTCGTCCATATTTATAATAATCCTCAGGCTTCCCTTTCGGTACATATACTGCTTTGGCTGGATTACGAGGACCTCGATCGAAATATAAACCTTCTCCGAGTGTGAAGTCGTATCCTTGCTTTTCCATAAGCTTGCGTGCTTCCGGACTATACTTAGACAAATGCCGACCGGGTTTGTCATCATCTTCATCTTCACTTAGGAAATGATCCCGTAATGGAGAACTTTTCCCTTTACCGTAAATTATTTCCTTCGCGCCCTTTATTTTGTTCGGGATGATCATGGTTGTTCCGAAAGAATGTTGGAGGCGTTCTTTCGTTACATAGGATGATCGGAGCGGCATATGCAAACCAGAATTATTATACAATTCCGTCATCATATTATCAAAAGACAAGGAGTACTCTAAATCATCATTTATTTCATCGGTGGCAAGTTGCCAGTTACAACTGCCATCTGACGATTGATCATCGTCAAGATTGATTACAAAGGGTACAATGTCATTTAGAACAAAACCACCATTGTAATCGAATCCGGCTTCGGAGTCAGCTTCTTCTCCGCTGTCCGCGCCCTGGACCGATGGTTCTGTATCGGATTCGTTACCATAAAGGAGAGAATCAGTGAAATAATTCTCAAACCCTTTAAATGGTTGCTTATCCGCGACCACCGTCCTAACTCTTCCATCAGTGTCGACATATTTCAGACACTGATGTAAGGTAGAGGGAACTATAACATTACTATGGATCCAAGGCCGACCCAATAGTAAGTTATATGACGTCTCAGCATCAATAACATAGCACGTGACCTCTGTCTTCAGATCGCCCATTTGGCACTTTACCCGAATTTTACCTAAAGGCCTTGACCCGCTGGTGTTGAATCCGTATATAACCGTGCCTGTAGACGCTAATTTGCTGACCGGAATGCCAAGGTTGTGCATCAGACGAAGTGGCATAATGCTCACAGCGGAACCCGGATCGACTTGGATCCGGTTGACTTCGCTGGAACCAATGTATCCGACGAAGTATAGGGGCCGATCGTGATTCGAATTTTTCGTTTGCATATCCTCTTTGGTGAAGGTGATGCAGGGAAGGTTCTTAGTCGCCATGTTGCACTGTTGACTCAGCGGTTCTGGCTGTTCATGCACCGGCTTGACTTGAGTCAGAAATACCTCTGCATTGGCCAAAGCTTCTTGTAGGGCCTCCCTGGTTTCTTTGGATAATCGCAGCAACTCATACAGCGTTATCCGTGCAGGAATGTTGGCTAATTGCGCCATAATGTCGAAGACTTGCGGAGTTTTCGAGCTTTCCGGTTTGTCTCTTCCAATCGGGCGACTGAAACGAGGCTGCTTCGGATTTTGCACCTCCTGAGGATTCTTCTCTTTTGGTTTATTCACCGGCTGTCTTCTAGCATCTTCACCCGGTGTAGTACTCGCAATCACCCCCATCTCCGTGAGAGTTTTGGCTGGTCCTCGTTTATTCACCCCCTGTTCACTGGGTGGTGGATATTTGTAGTGATACTCATTTCCGCTTCTAGTGGCGAAGACCTCTTGTTCTTCTTCGGAGAGTGGAAAAGCGAGAATACTTTCGTCATCTTCTCCCGGGATAGCAGAGACTCCACAGCAAGACTTTCCTTTCCCTTTGGATTTCTTCTTTGATGACGATCCGGCCCATTGTTCATCTTCAATTAGGTCGGGGTGAACCCATAGGATTTCACCATTTGGAGCTGTGTGCGGCACAAGTCCTTTTTGGCGCTGTCCATGCGGGTCGTCGTTCACCGTCTTCATCCCGACTTTGGTGATGTGCTTTGGCTCGAACCAAGTCGTAGGTACCGATCCGAAACTGATTGATACGGCGTTCGCTCCCACGTTCTTGGCAGGCTTCGGGGTTATAACGCCCACGTCAATGAGTGCCTGGATTTTGTCCTTGAGGTGGTAGCACGACCTCGTAGGGTGATGGACCGCTCTGTGATACGCGCAGTACTTTGGGTCCGTCACCTTGTTTGCTCCCTCCTGATCCACGATTGCTGGCAGCTGGATTTTGTTGTTCTCCAACAAATATTTGAAAATGCCGGGCACCTCGTCGTCTTTGAAGGAGTATGTCTTTGGAAACCTTGGCTCCAAAGACTTTTGCTTCTGGGACCGCTGCTGCCAATGAGGTTGGGATTGCTGTGGCGCTCGTTGCTGCTGTGGCTGTTGCGGTGCCCGTTGCTGCTGCTGTTGCTGAGGTTGCAACTGAAAGGTTTGGTTAGCATCAACAGCATTAAACTGAGCTTTACCTTTTCCTCTTTGGTTAAAGTTCTGCTTCGGAAGATTTGTTGCCGGTTGACCTCTCTCCGCCTTCTTCCTTTTGATGAACCGCTCAGCTTGCTCCCCTCGGACTTTCAAATCCTTCCACGTCTTGGATGGTGCCGTGCCCATTGCTTCCAACACGTCCAGCGAGAGGTTGTTGTGGCAGGTCTGGAGTATAAACTCCTCGGTGATCGGGTCCCGGCAATTCATCGCCTTGTTGCGGAACCTCTTGACGAAGGTGTCGACCAACTCCCCGTCTTTCTGCTTCTCATCGAGCAATGACCCAATAGAAACTTCGGTGTCGTCATCGAAGAAGTTTGCGAGGAACTTTGACTCCATGTCGTCCCAGCTATTTATGCTCCCTGGCTTGAGGCGACGATACCAATCGAAGGCGGCTCCGCGAAGAGTGCCAACGAATGACCGCACCATCAGAGGTTCATTACCAGAGATGACTCCCAAGTGCGATTTGAAATATATCAAATGCTGAGTAGGGGAACCCATCCCATTAAACGGCGTGAAGTTAATTAGACTGAACTTCGCCGGATATGGGATTGATTCCCACTCCCTTGGGTATGGACAAGGAATGCCCGTCTTTTTTGTCTCTTGAGCGGAAATCAACGTATTGATTTTGCTCTCGAGATTTTTGATCTTCAGGTTTTCGCTGGTTTCTTCGCCAGCATTCTCATTACCACCCCCTGCGTTGACGGGAGGATCATTGGTATTACGAGCATTCGCATCCTCATCTTCCAGATTAATCGGGTTACGATGATTCTGCTCGCCTTGTTGGTTCGCCAATGCTTGGATCTGTTGGTCATGCATTTCTCTCATCCGCTGCATGGCCATATCCATTTCAAATTTGAAACTTTCTTTCTGTTTAGCCAAAGCGTCTTCAAGCATCTTGGCCATCTGTTCCGCGCTTATCATCAGGGCCTCGCGGGGTTGTCCCTCACTGGATACAGTATTATCTGACGCCACCGCGGAACCGGCATCGGATTCTTCATCTTCTGAAGGGTGTCTTGTCCGAACCCTACCATAGGTTGCTCGTTCAATGGCTCCGGACTGCAGACGGGTTCTAGGTCGGGATGCTTTCAGTATTGTTTCGAGATCATCTCGTATCGACGTCCCTCTGTTGGTCATGTTGGCGGTGACTCTCGGATGTTCACCGTCTTTGACCGCTATTCTTCTTCGTTGGAAACGCCTATGCCTTGGTTTTGGCGTTTCGACACTAAGTCTCTCGAATACTGAAACCCTGTCAGGGACTGTCTTGACACAGTTGCATTCTGAGAGTACTGCCCGAATAAGCTTCGAGCAAGGACATTGCGCTTCTAATCTTTGAGGGCTCCTCTTTCTGGTTTTATTCGTACCCCCTGCACGATAGTACAGCTCGTCCGTTTGACGGTTGGAGCAACCCATCGTGTGTTGGCACATTCTCCCAGGTATAACGTCGTCGTCATCAGACGACAACATTTCCTTCTGAGGATGGTTTATCTTCTTCGGACCGTCCAGAGTCGCACGCCTTGAAACGCGCCTTTGTGAGCGTGAATCTCCAGCAGGCTCCTGTACTTCTATGCGCAAAGTTGTGCGCTTGGGCGCCGCAATTTTCTCCAAGTGCTGCGGGTTGCGGCGACCTCCAGCATGTGATATTGTTTGGGACTTCTTCATTGGTCCCAAGCGTTCTTGGACTGGAGCTTTACCTCGTTCTTTGGGAATAGGACCGAGGCGCTCCAAAACTGACTTTCTCTCCTGGGATGGTCCTGCAGGATTTCCCGGAGCAGTTGCAGAAATCACCGGCCGTTTGGATTGATTTGCCGGGTGTTGAACCTTTGGCGGTTGCGGGTTTTGCTCCTTAGTCTGAACCACTCCAGACTTCGGCTTCCAAACCTTGCGAGTCGATGGCTGCTTCTCGGCCACCTCACGCTGTAGCTTGCGACGGGCTTCTTCAGCTTTAGCCCGCGCTTGCGCAGATAATGCGCGGCGCTTGCGGATACGTTCCTCCAGTGTCGAGCGGTCCCGTTTGACACGAACCCACTCCATTGTTGATGGCTTGGAGGAACCATCCTTCATTTGCTGTTGAGGCTGTTTGCCTCGTTTGTTCTTCAGATCCGCATGGTAACGGACCCCGTCAACAGACTCCATGGCCTTGGCGAACTGCTTCGCGAGGCGTTGGCGCTGCCTCTGGCGAGCTCTCTTAGAGAGAATCACCACGCCTTCGACGGCGGATTTGACCTGCTTCGAGGCCGGTAGGACTTCACCTGACGCAACTTCGGCGTCGAATGGGGTGAGGTCGTCGTTGGTGGCTTCAACTTCTTCGCACCAACGGACTTTTCTCCTGGAGGAGAACTTCTGAAACTTCTTGGACTTGGGGGAGGAGGTAGATCCAGACGAGGACACGTACTCCTCGTACTTCTGTTGGTCGAACTCATACTCGACCTCCTCCACGACCGGGATCGAGATCCGCGGCTGCGACGCTCCGATCTCAGCAGTGAGATCGGTGGCTCCCACTGTGGTCGCCAGATTGTTCGCGGGAAAAGTTGGTGTTTTCTTCATTATCGATGTCATTGCACTCAGTTAACAACTTTATGCGTTACAAAGAGATCCGGTCTTTTTATAAGATCCGGCTTACAATGAAAATCAAAATAAAACAAAGAAATCAAAATTACAACTTCTCTCTTTTACCGAACAAATCACAAGATCCTGTTATCCGGTCTCTTGCTTCTGTGGGTTGTTTGCCTGCGCCGGGGTTGCTTACCGTGGACCACCGCGTGATCTGGATCCAAGCAGATCTACGACGTATTACGGGTATTATCCCACCAAGGAGATAATAGCCGGGAGGGATCGTTTCACCAAGGAAACGACCGCTCGAATCTCGGGATCTAAGAACCAAGCTTAGATCCGGAGTGTAACGACGTAGATCTGAGGATTAGACTCTCTCGAACTCCTGCCTTTTTCGGTGCGGGTGCTCGCTAAGAATCAAATCCGGGTCTCCAAGTCTTCAAGCCTTCAGATCTCCGAGTTGAGGTGACAATCCGGCAGAGTTTCGGCTCTCTCAAAAGTTTCAGAAGAAGTCCCTCAAATGAACAACCACCCCCCCTATTTATAGCCTCTCTGAACTGTGCCTTTGTGCACAAGAGAGAGAGGGGGGGGAGTCGGGCCACCTGAGGGTGGCTCGGCTCATGCCGAGCCACCCTGAGGTGGCTCGGC
>NC_033801.1:58784560-58808171 GCF_001876935.1 Asparagus officinalis
TATATATATATATATACACAATTTAGTTTTAGTATATATAGGTATATGTATACATACATGTTTTTGTGTCCAAGTTTATATAAATATGAAATTATATATATATATACATAGTTATATATATATACACAATTTAGTTTTGGTATATATAGGTATATGTATACATACATGTTTTTGTGTCCAAGTTTATATAAATATGAAATTACATTTTTCATATTTATTGTTTTGGTTTTTCAAGTTTACATATGAAACAATTGAATATAATTGGAAAATACATATATATACACAATTTAGTTTTGGTTAATATAGGTATATGTATACATACATGTTTTTGTGTCCAAGTTTATATAAATATGAAATTACATTTTTCATATTTATTGTTTTGGTTTTTCAAGTTTACATATGAAACAATTGAATATAATTGGAAAATACATTTTTGTTTCATGCTTATATGCTTACATATAATTTCATCAATATCAATTTTATTTAGTTCAATGAAATCATGTTTATTATTTTGAAAGTTTGCAAAACAAGTATTTATGTGAAAATATTATTTTTTTGGTTTATGGACTTAATAATAATCATATACATCTTTTAGTAAGTCTACAAAATTATTTTGTAATGTTTCAAAACATAGTTAAGCTAAAATGTCAAAACTCATGTGTTCATATTTTTATGTTTTGGACTATTTTGAAAAATAATGATATTTCTCATTTGGGAGGTCCTTTTTGAAAACCAGTTTTTGTAGTATGTTTATTATCATGTCTACAATCATATCCTAAAGTTTCATAATTTTTAGAATTTATTTGATATTTTTAACATGGTTTAAAGTTGAGTTTTTCTGTGCATTTCAGATCTGTGCACATTTAGTCGACTCATTAGTCGACTCATGAGTCGACTTATAAGTCGACTCACGAAGTACAGCAGAGTTGTGATTTTTCTTCTGCTGAGTCGACTCATATAACCCGACTCATTAGTCGACTCATAAGTCGACTCATGAGTCGACTCATAAGTCGACTTATGAAAGAGCCGTTGCACAGTAATGGCTAGTTTCCAACAGTATTTTCTAGGGGCTTTTTTATCTTTTTAAGTTGGGTTTTTGCTAAGGTTTTGGGTGGCTATATATACCCTCTTGCTCTCATCCTTCATAATCTAACTAATGAAATGTTTTAAACAAGTTTAAAAGAGTTTTAAACAAGGGTTTAAGTTTTGTTTAAGTGTGTTTAAAAGCTTTTAAGCATTTTCAAGTTTGAGTTTGTGAATTCAATTCCACAAGAGCTTGAGGAGATCATCTATTGGAGTTTGAGCAATCAACTATTCTCCCTCCATCTCTTGTCATCTATTGAGAAGTTTTCTAAACTCTTTTCTAGCTTTATATTTATTTGTTTGATTATCATCTTATTAAGGCTAGTTTTATATTGAGTTTAGATTTGATTAATCTCTTTGTTCACACACAACCTATTGAGCTTATAGTATTTACATTCATAGTATATTTTGGGTTGTGGGGTTTATGACTTAGAGTTGTTCCTAATTGAGTTATCACCTTGTTTAGAGGTGCTTAATTGGTGAAGTTCACTTTGTAATACACTTGTACACCAAGAGGAGTGTGTGGTGAGGACGGAGTCGATACCGGGAGGAGTGGCGTCGGTGGGCTAGTGAGAGGTGATAATTCCAAACAGTTGAGGGAGTCGATACGTGAGGACCAACACTTGAGGTTGTAGCTTGTGTATGTACATTGTGAGGATTTGTGAGAGTTATCGGTTAACTTGATAACCGAGTGTGTAGAGTTTTCGGTAAGCTAGAAAACTGAGTGTTTAGAAAAGTTCTGGCTTCCAAACCGGGTTGTGTAGTGGATTCTCCCCGGGAGTGGGGAGCAGAGACGTAGGACGAAAGGTCCGAACTCCGTGATTATTTCCTTGTGTTTGAGTTTGGCATTAGCGTATTTATTCTTGCATATTGTTATATCACCATTGTTGCATGATCATATTATTTACCCTTGTTTATATTGTATATCCTTGCACATATCTTGTAGCATATCATACTAGCTAGGATATATTTGTTAATTAGTTTTAATTGGTATAAAATCGGATTAGATTAGCATAAGACCCTATTCACCCCCCTCTAGGGTTCTTTCATAGCGACCTTAGGGTCTAACAATTGGTATCAGAGCTTGCTGCTATTTGATTTAATGTCTAATCACCTTGAGTTAAAGATCCAAGTTATCTTTTTGTGCTAATCTTGTTTTGATTGTATCTTGCTTGTATATTTTTACAAATTATGTATATGAATGATGCATCTTGTTTAGGCTATGATCCTAGTGTTGCTCTAAAATATAGAAACTTTCATTATGCACAATAGTGCTTTAGATTTAAAATATTTATTAAATTTAAAAATATTGATTAATGGGAAGTTATTGATAGTGCTTATATTGTGCTCACGTTGAAGAAATCCAAGTGGAGCAAACATGATAAGAAGATGTTTACAATGAACAAATTAGTGATAGAATTTATGCTTAATGCTTTTGAACCATGTGTTTCTAACGAACTTGCTCATTTTGATAGTGCTTACACGATATGGAAACTTTTTGAAGCACATCAAGGTGACTTGGAGGAGATTCGACGCGTTGTGGCGGAATCGACTTCAGGTGCTAGTGGAGCATCATCATCATGCACACGTCCACTAGGAGATAACCCTAGTGTGGTAAGCGAGTCCGAATCTGAGTATGATTTATCTTTTGATGAACTCGTCTGTGCTAGTGAAAAATTATTGCATACCTATAACAAATTGCATAAAGATTTTATTGATTTACAAAGTAAGCATGAAGGTTTAAAATCTGATCATGAGAAGTTAGCTTCCAAATTTGATATCATTTATCAAGAGAATGATGCTCTTAAAGAAAATAATGATACGCTAAATTTGGAAAATAATAATTTGAAATTAGATATTGATAACTTGACTCATGAAAAAATAATGCCATGTTAGAAGTTGAGAACATAAAAATAATACTACTTCTTTTATAAATAACTATTTATGTTCTACTTCTAATAAAAATGCATATGTGCCTGAAAATGAAGAATTGCATCTTGTGAATAAACGCGATTCATCTTTAGATTTAACTTTGAAAACATGCATTAATAATCATAAGAGGCTTATGGATATGTGTGCTAAGTCTAATTCATCATCCACTCATTATGCACACATATATAGCAAAGTTTACAAATGCTCTATTTGCGACCGAAAAGGTCATTTCTCTAAATTTTGCTATGATGCACACAAACATAACAATGCTAATGCTCCTTGTGCATCTCATGTAGCTTCATCAGCTTGTACACTTACACATTCACATGCTCGTTCTCACATTGTTCATCATAAGCATGCTCATGGGTATAGATGTGATCATTGTGGTCATTTTGGTCATTTGGCCGAATATTGTTTTGATTTGAAAAATAAATCTCATTTGCCAAATATTTCTAGTAGACCACATGTTTTTAAATATGATGTTTGTGGTGGGTTTGGACATCTTGCTAAATTTTGTTTTGATATGCAAAAAACTTCTAAGTTGTAATATGTTCTAAATAGACCATTGTTTAATAATGATTCCCGTGCACGCCCACTTGGTCAACACAAATCATTTAACCCTATTTATTACACCTATTGCAATCGGAAAGGTTATGTGTACAATTTTTGTTTTGGCCGTGCTAGTGCACAACATGTGCCCAAGAGGGTTCATAACCCTAGGACTTTGAGCTTAAATAATAGGGGTCATGTCCCTAAATTTTTTGGCACCAATAGTGCTTGAGTGCCAAAACCATTTTGATTTTTTAAAGAATTTTATCATTTTTATTTTTCATGTATTGGTTTTGAAAAGTATGTTTTAAATTTTTTTATATGAAAACAATTTTTCTTTGATCAATTCTTTTGTTTTCATGATTATTAGTTTCGATTTTTGTTGAGAGGTTTGTATTTATATAACCCTCGGCTTTATTGGGTGTTTATTTCTCAAATCATGTTTATCGGGTGCTAAAATAATTATATAGGTTGGAACAAGCTCAAGAGCTTGATATTGTTGCCTCTCTTAAAAATTGTGTTTTGATTTGTTGCTTTGAATTCATTATATTTTACTTATATGATGAAATTTATGTGTTTGTGCTTATGGATCATCTATTCGTGTCTTATAGTGTATTCTATGAGTTGTTTGATCAAGTTATACAAAGAAATATTTCCTCTTTGATCAAACATTATTTTTGGACACAAATCTTGATTTATGACTTCATTTGAGTGATTTGTTTTCACTTGAAAACTTTTTTAATGGTTCTCATTTTTTCCTCATTCCTTTGTTTTCATAAATCTATTTTTATACTCTATATTTTTATAATTGTGTAATGAGACACTTCCTTCATAAATAACATATTAATATGTGTTCTCATTGTCTTGTTTGTATGTGAGTTATGTTTAGCAAATCTTTCAATTATGCTTACTCACATATTTTTTTGCCTTAGCTTTCATTTCATATATTCTATATGGCTTTTTGATAGGGGGAGCCTTTCCCTATATTTATTTTTATACTCACCGTGCTTGTAGGTAGGGGGAGCCTTCGCTCTCTTATCATTTCCCCCTTTTTGATGTTGTTAAAGGGGGAGAAATATTGTGAATATGTATTTCGTGTTTATATGCATGATAATTATACTTTGTATATTCATTTCCTTGCATGCATATATCCTCTGTGTAAATTATTTGTCATCATCAAAAAGGGGGAGATTGTTGGCCTTCTTGTTTTGATGATGATTTACAAACAATTTATAACTAATATTGTTTGTCTAGTGTTTGTAGTTTTGTAGTTGTTGTAGACAAACAATATGTTGGAGGATGGATGGATTGCGCCATAACGATCATATCAAAAGGATGTTGGCAGAATAGTGGTTGAAGCCTTACTATTCAAGTTGAAGATCCAAGTTCTAGCTTCATCCGTAATGTGTACCAAGTCAAGCTCGTTGAAGATCAAGATTAAGCTTGGGTAACATTAGTTTAGGTTTATATTATGTGTGTTGGTACTTTAAACTCAATCATATATACACAGCCAAAGTGAATAAAGATTCTTCAGGTCCAAAGAGGGTTACAAGGGCCTCGACAGCTAATATTTTATGACCATGCTATTCTGGAATGTCAGAGGTATGAATAAACTGGGGAGGAGAAGGGATATTAAAAATCACATTCTATCATTGAAGCCAAGTGTGGTTGGTTTGTTAGAGACTAAGATTAAATCATCAAAAGCCTACAGAATTACAAAATGTATCCCTACACATTGGTCATATTGCAACAACTACAGTGCTTCAAATAGAGGAAGAATATGGGTAGTATGGGATTCAGAGGTATGGGATGGTGTTGTATTACTTGTTAATTTGCAAATAATAACAATCAGGCTTCAAAACAAAGGAGGTTTCACTCTAGTCCTGAGTGTCATTTATGGTGAAAATTCCGAATCTGCAAGATCATCATTATGGACTGATATTAGACAAATATATGATAAATTCTCCACATTGCCTTGGTTATTGGTGGGAGATTTCAATGTTTGTAGATTTACCTCAGAGAAAATAGGAGGTATTCAATTGACTGCCAAAAAACTTCAGGAGTTTAATGATTGTATCCAATCATGTGGTCTCACTGATATTAAGAGTACTGGATCCAAATGGACATGGCATAATAAACAACAAGGTAAAGGCAGAATCTATGGAAAGTTAGATAGAGGTTTGGGTAATTCAAAATTATTTGAACATTTTCCTCAAGCTTTTATAGAGTATAGAAGTACATCTACTAGTGACCATACCCCAATTCTTCTTCATCTATCTCCCAGAATACATACTGGACCTAAACCTTTCAGGTTTTTTAATTTTTGGATGAATTGTCAGGGTTATGAGGAAACATCCAGATATGCTTGGAACAAACACTTTTCAGGAACTCCAATGTTCATACTGGTTTCTAAACTAAAAGAACTGAAATTGGCTCTGAAACTCTGGTCCAAACATTCTGATATATCTCCTAAGGCCAATATTATGAGATTAAAACAGCAGTTGGATAGCACTCAAAAAGATTTAAATCAGGACATGGAAAATGTGGAATTACAAGATAAGGAATCTGCATTAAGTGCTGAACTAGAAGGTTGGCTAGACAGAGAAGAAGAGGAGATGAGGCAGAGGAGTAGACAGCTTTGGCTTCAGAAAGGTGATAAAAACACCCAATTCTTTTATAATGCAGTCAAACACAGGAATTCTACAAATAGTATCAGACAACTTATTACACAAGATGGAACGCAAATCACTTCAAATGACCACATTAAGTCCAGTGCTCTCAGATTCTATGAAAATCTTTTCAATCAAACATCCTATTGGAATGTTTTTCCTCAATTGACAGTAAAGAAAGTTCTCACTGATGCATCTAGACATTGGCTTATAAGGGAAGTTACATACAAGGAGATTAGAAATGCTATTTTCCAAATGAATGCAGATAAGGCTCCAGGTCCAGATGGATTCAATGCATACTTTTATCAACAAAACTGGGACTTGATCAAGGGTGATGTAGTTTTGGCTGTGCAATCATTCTTCAAATCTGGTGCATTACTTAAACAGATTAATCATACATTTCTTACTCTTGTGCCAAAATCAAAAGAAGCTTCTTCTATTCAAGATTATAGACCAATTTCATGTTGCAATGTCATTTACAAGATTATTACTAAAATCCTAGCAAACAGATTAAAGTTGGTGGTGGGAGAATTGATTTCTAAGAATCAACATGCTTTTCTTCAAGGGAGACACATAGGTGAGTGCTCTTTACTTGCTCATGAATTACTCAGAGATTTCAACAAGAAACATGGTAAGAGAGCCTGTTTTAAAATTGATTTACACAAGGCATTTGATAGCATCAATAGAGAATTTGTATACTATGTTATGCACTGTATGGGTTTCCCAGTCAAATGGATAATTTGGATCAGAGAATGTCTTTCAACACCATCTTTCTCTGTCCTTCTAAATGGCTCCTCTTCAGGTTATTTCAAGAGTAATAGGGGTATACGACAAGGAGATCCCCTTTCTCCTTATATTTTTGTCATGATCATGGAATACTGGTCTATTGGCATGGATCTAGCAACATTCTCTGGGAAAATACAGAATTTTAAAACACAACAAAATCTTCAGGTCTCTCATATATTATTTGCCGATGATATGCTGGTTTTCTGCAGAGCTAATAGGAAATCTTTTGAAGGTATCAATACACTACTGGAATCAATGGAATTGAATACTGGTCTATGCATTAATAGGAATAAGAGCAGAATATATTTCAGCAAAGGTTGCACTTATCAAGGGGTATTAAGCTCTATTGTAGGTATCTCTATAGGAAATCTTCCTATGAAATACCTTGGTTTACCTCTATCAACCAATTACCCAAAAGCTAAGGATTTCCTCCCTCTTATTGACAAGATCAGAAACAAGATTGAAGGCTGGATGACACATTCTCTATCATTTGCAGGGCGCTTAGAATTGATTAAATCTGTCTTATTCAGTACTACTGCCTATTGGTATTTTGTATATAATTTCCCTATTTCCATTATACAAAATCTGGAGTCAATTTTTGCAAATTTTCTCTGGTCTGGTAAGTTTCATGCTATCAACTGGAAGATAGTTTGTAAACCAAAACAGGAAGGGGGTTTTGGTCTGCGACAACTAAAGGATCTTTGTCAAGCAGCTGCTTTGAAATTAATATGGAGACTCTTAACAGCTAATACACTTTGGTCTAACTGGATGAATGTCAAATATATTAGGGGGAGTAATTTTTGGGAATCTTCTTCTAGTCTTCTGGATTCAGGTACCTGGAAACACATATATAGTCTCAAGGAAAATGCTCTGAGCTGTATTAGGAAAAACATTGGGAATGGCGAGACTACTTCCCTTTGGTTTGACCCATGGTTACAGGAAGGTAGAATATGTGATCTTCTATGCCATCTCACTCCTCAAATTACTGGCACAAGTACTTGGACAGTTTCTCGCATCATTCATAACTCTCAATGGAATGTTTTTGTGCCATGCCTTAGTCCTCTGTTGACATTCATTTCTAATATACCAGTTTCTGATCATGAAGATCAATGGACATGGCTTCATACAGGTGATGGAATTTTTAAATTTTCTTCAGCTTGGGATCATATTCGGACTCCCTTCAATACTTTTGAGCTTTACAATGTGGTATGGTTTCCTTACTCTAATCCTAGGATGTCTTGTTGCTTGCTTAAAAGCCTATTTAACAGATTAGCTACAAGGGACAGGCTTCTCAAATTTGGAATAACATGTTCGGAAATTTGTACTCTCTGCAAGGTCTCGAAAGAGACTAGGGACCATTTATTCTTCCAATGTGAGTTTTCATCATTTATCTGGAAATTGTGTAAGCTTAAAATGAAGTTGAATGCTACAGATACTAAAGACCTGAAAACAGAAGCCTTGGAAATCAAAAAGAGGTTCAATATGAAGGATAATACTTATATCTTAGCTAGACTGGCTTTGAATGCTACTGTTTGGCACATTTGGCAAGAAAGGAACAGAAGGATTTTCCATGATCGAAAGCTACACAAGATTATGGTGTTTAGGAGAATATATGAAGACATAAATATTTTGCTTAGAACTTGCAATTGGAAAGTGGGCAATTCGGATATTCTAACAAACTGGGGATATAAGAAAGAGTGATTTTCTCTTCCAAGAGCAGGATGTTTATGTTTTGTATTTGTAAGTGCAAATTAATCTGTACGACTTATGTTAACCTTGGGTTCTTACTAGGTTACTTTAGTTGTGGGTGACGGCCAGGGTCCTCTCCCCTCTCTACAGTTCCCCTAGTTGAGTTCCCTTGTGTTAACTAGTCAAGGATATATCTCATGTACTTGTGTTTGGTTTTAATGGAAATTTACTTATCTTTCAAAAAAAAAAAAAATATATAAAAAAAAATATATAAGTATATGCATACATACATGTTTTTTTGTCCAAGTTTATATAAATATGAAATTACATCTTTCATATTTATTAATTTGGTTTTTGAAGTTTACATATGAAACAATTGAACATAATTGGAAAATATATTTTTGTTTCATGCTTATATGCTTACATATGATTTTATCAATATCAATTTTATTTAGTTCAATGAAATCATGTTTATTGTTTTGAAAGTTTACAAAACAAGTATTTTTGTGAAAATATTGTTTTCTTGGTTTATGGACTTAACAATAATCATATATATCTTTTAGTAAGTCTACAAAATCATTTTGTAATGTTTAAAAACATAGTTAAGCTAAAATGTCAAAACTCATGTGTTCATATTTTCATGTTTTGGACTATTTTGCAAAATAACGATATTTCTCATTTGGGAGCTCCTTTTTAAAAACCAGTTTTTGTAGCATGTTTATTATAATGTCTACAACCATCTCAAAATTTCATAATTTTTGAATTTATTTGATATTTTTTAACATGGTTTAAAGTTGAGTTTTTCTGCGCATTTCAGATCTGTGCATGGTTAGTCGACTCATTAGTCGACTCATGAGTCGACTCACGAAGTGCAGCAGAGTTGTGATTTTTCTTCTGCTGAGTCGACTCATATAAGCCGACTCATTAGTCGACTCTTAAGTCGGCTCATGAGTCGACTCATAAGTCGACTTATGAAAAAGCCGTTGCACAGTAACGGCTAGTTTCCAGCAGTATTTTCTAGGGGCTTTTTTTGTGTTTTCAGTTAGGTTTTTGCTAAGGTTTTGGGTGGCTATATATACCCCCTTGCTCTCATCCTTCATAATCTAACTAATGAAATGTTTTAAACAAGTTTAAAAGAGTTTTAAACAAGGATTTAAGTTTTGTTTAAGTGTGTTTAAAAGCTTTTAAGCATTTTCGAGTTTGAGTTTGTGAATTCAATTTCACAAGAGCTTGAGGAGATCATCTATTGGAGTTTGAGGAATCAACTATTCCCCCTCCATCTCTTGTCATCTATTGAGAAATTTTCTAAACTCTTTTGTAGCTTTATATTTATTTGTTTGATTATCATCTTATTAAAACTAGTTTTATACTGAGTTTAGATTTGATTAATCTCTTTGTTCACGCACAACCTATTGAGCTTATAATATTTACATTCATAGTATATTTTGGGTTGTGGAGTTTGTGACTTAGAGTTGTGCCTAATTGAGTTCTCACCTTGTTTAGAGAACAATGATTTGTTGTGCTTAATTTGTGAAGTTCACTTTGTAATACACTTGTACACCGAGAGGAGTGTGTGGTGAGGACGGATTCGATACCGAGAGGAGTGGTGTCGGTGGCCTAGTGAGAGGTGATAATTCTGAGCACTTGAGGGAGTCGATACGTGAGGACCAACACTTGAGGTTGTAGCTTGTGTATGTACATTGTGAGGATTTGTAGAGTTGTCGATTGACTTGATAACCGAGTGTGTAGAATTTTTGGTTAGCTAGAAAACTGAGTGTGTAAAGAAGTTTCGGCTTCCAAACCGGATTGTGTAGTGGATTCTCCCCGGGAGTGGGGAGCGGAGACGTAGGACGGAAGGTCCAAACTCCGTGATCATTTCCTTGTGTTTGAGTTTGGCATTGGCGTATTTATTCTTGCATATTGTTATATCGCCATTGTTGCATGATTATATTGTTTACCCTTGTTTATATTGTATATCCTTGCACATATCTTGTAGCATATCATACTAGCTAGGATATATTTGTTAATTAGTTTTAATTGGTATAAAATCGGATTAGATTAGCATAAGACCCTATTCACCCCCCTCTAGGGTTCTTTCATAGCGACCTTAGGGTCTAACAATTTGTATCAGAGCTTGCTGCTATTTGATTTAATGTCTAATCACCTTGAGTTAAAGATCCAAGTTATCTTTTTGTGCTAATCTTGTTTTGATTGTATCTTGCTTGTATATTTTTACAAATTATGGATATGAATGATGCATCTTGTTTAGGCTATGATCCTAGTGTTGCTCCAAAATATAGAAACTTCCATTATGCTCAATGGTGCTTTAGATTTAAAATATTTGTTAAATCAAAAAATATTGAATTATGGGAAGTTATTGACAGTGCTTATATTGTGCCCACGTTGGGGAAATCCAAGTGGAGCAAACATGATAAGAATATGTTTACAATGAACAAATTAATGTTAGAATTTATGCTTAATGCTTTTGAACCATGTATTTTTAACGAACTTGCTCATTTTGATAGTGCTTACACGATATGGAAATATTTTAAAGCACATCAAGGTGACTTGGAGGAGGTTCGACGTGTTGTGGTGGAATCGACTTCAAGTGCTTGTGGAGCATCAATATCATGCACACGTCCACTAGGGGATAACCCTAGTGTGGTAAGCGAGTCCGAATCCGAATATGATTTATCTTTTGATGAACTCACCTATGCTAGTAAAAAATTATTGCATGCCTATAACAAATTGCATAAAGATTTTATTGATTTACAAAGCAAGCATGAAGGTTTAAAATCCGATCATGAGAAGTTAGCTTCCAAATTTGATATCATTTCTCAAGAGAATGATGCTCTTAAAGAAAATAATGATATGCTAAATTTGAAAAATAATAATTTGAAATTGGATATTGCTAACTTGACTCATGATAAAAATAATGCCATGTTAGAAGTTAAGAACATAAAAAATAATATTGCTTCTTTTATAAATGACTATTTATGTTCTACTTCTAATAAAAATCATATGTGCCTAAAAATGAAGAATTGAATCTTGTGAATAAACGCATTTCATGTTTAGATTCAACTTTCAAAACATGCATTAATAATCATAAGAGGCTTATGGATATGTGTGCCAAGTCTAAGTCATCATCCACTCATTATGCACAAATATATAGCAAAGTTTACAAATGCTCTATTTGCGGCCAAATAGGTCATTTCTCTAAATTTTGTTATGATGCACAAAAACATAAGAATGCAAATGCTCCTTGTGCATCTCATGTAGCTTCATCATCTTGTACACTTACACATTCACATGTATATTCTCACATTGTTCATCATAAGCATGCTCAAGTGTATAGATGTGATCGTTGTGGTCGTTTTGGTCATTTGGCCGAATATTTTTTTGATTTGAAAAATAAATCTCATTTGCTAAATGTTTCTAGTAGACCACATGTTTTTACATGTGATGTTTGTGGTGGGTTTGGACATCTTGCTAAATTTTGTTTTGATATGCATAAAGCTTCCAAGTTACAATATGTTCCAAATAGACCATTGTTTAATAATGATTCCCGTGCACGCCTACTTGGTCAACACAAATTTAACCCTCTTCATTGCACCTATTGCAATCGGAAAGGTTATGTGTACAATTTTTGTTTTGACCGTGCTAGTGCACAACATGTGCCCAAGAGGGTTCATAACTGTAGGCGTCTAAAATTGCCTATGAGGGCCCGCACGAAACTTGAAGCAATGAATCGGCGAGTCAAGAAGACTCACCTAAGCAGCTCGTGCGCGCCGGTCAACGCGCGTACGTCAAAGCAGCTCGTGCGCGCCGATCAACGCGCGTACGTCAAATCAGCTCGTGCGCGCGCCGGTCAACGCGCGTACGTCAAATCATCTCGTGCGCACTGGTCAGCGCGCGTACGACAAATCATCTCGTGCGTGCCGGTCGAACGCGTACACATCAACCAGCTCGTGCGCGTCGGTCAACACGCGCAAGCCATTCAGTCCGCGCGCATCGATCAATACGCGTATATTAACCAACGCGCATTTAACGATCGGTCTTGCGGCGAAGCATACAAGTCAACAAATCTGCCAAACACGCGAAAAGAGAAAATCTCGGAAGAAAGGGAACATAAAAGAATGAGTCGGCAAAACTGCGCGAGCGCAGGACGGAATAAACCGACCCGCGCAAGCACGGGACGGATCAATCCGACCTACACAAGTGCAGGTCGGATCAATCCGACCCGCACAAGTGCAGGTCGGATCTGATCCGACCGGCACAAGGGCAGGTCGGATCAATCCGACCTGCGCAAGCGCAGGTCGGACTGATCCGACCCGCGCCGCGCAGTCCTGATCCCGAAACATATTTTGACGGTTTTAAAGCTGTTTTCACAAGATTTATCTGTTTCAGGGGTTCCCAACTGACTTGATATCATCCCCAAACGTGGTTAGGCTGTTGTTAACTGAAGATAGAGCCAAATCACTTGTTCTCATCCAAATAACCGCTTCCGAAGCCCTATAAATACAAGCCTAGGGCCTCCTTTCAGCAGGGACGAATATTTATCAAGACATGGAGGTGCTGCTGGATTGAGGAGTCAAGGATCATGAATTTCAGCAAAGGAAAATCAGATCCTGGCGAACTTCGGCATAAAGAAGGAGCTATTCGAAGGATCTGAACCCCGTCCGTCCGTCCCTTGAGATTAGGCTTGGTCTTAATCTCGAGAAGAGCCCTGATTTCGCTTGGTCGATCTCAGCGCTTCAAATCAAATACTTCCTCGGTGAAGACGAAGCTCTGCCGAATTTTTCATCAACCGGATCAAGATCTAAGGTGGTCCACGGATAAACCCCGGCACAGGCAAAGACATCCACGCAAGCAGAAGACCGATAAACGATCTCTGCGTTTGTTTGACGAGAATTGTATTTTTTTGTTTTCATTGTGTAAAGATCTTATAAAAAGATTATCTTTTTGTTTTCTATTTTTGTACGATCCAAAGTATTTTAATTTTAAATACCGCAATTGAACCATAATTTTTCGACGTCAAACTAAACTGGTGCGTACCACTCTTTTAGTGGGAGTTTTGACGTATCGTTGACAATGGTGATCCTGCCGATTTATATTGGCAGGTCGATCTGTGGTTTTTTGTTTTCTGTGATACCTGCTGAATCGACTGGTCGGATGGAGGCCGTAAATGGCGCGGTCTTGCCCGATATATGAAAATAGTCGTCTATCCCTGTGCTAAAATTTTGGGCCTTGGATTTGCACGGATATGAAGCAATAGACCTACAAACCTTAGGTCCCTGGTCGATCGGTCCTACCAATCATGTGAACCTAGTGCCAAGATTCGCCCCGCCTTATTCACAGGTCACCCAAGATATCTGCCGTACCCTCCCTGTCAATTTGTGTTCACTCATCCGACCCGCCATATATGCCTCAATGGTCTACCCAAGTGGACTACCAGAGTTCCCTCGAATCCCTCGCCGATTTGTAGGTCACTCCAATCCGACCCGCCGATTTGCAGGTCACTCCGATCCGACCCACCAATTTGTAGGTCACTTCAATCCGACCCGCTAATTTGCAAGTCACTTCAATCCGACCCGCCAATTTACAGGTCACTCCAATCCGACCCGTCGATTCGCAGGTCACCCAAATCCGACCTGCCAATTCGCAGGTCACTTGGATCTGACCCTCCACTTTGCGGGTCACTTGGATCCGACCCGCGGGACACTCAAGTCTGACCGCGTCAGGGTAAGCAGAAGACATTATGCACGATGTCTCGTGCGATCTGCTTCGAGTTCCGCACACTCCGATGGAGCAGCCGTGACAGTGTGGACTTGTCCTATTTTCAAGTGAGGATGTCGCGATCGCGCCGGGTCTTTTGCATAAGGATCATGCAAAGACAAGGTATTCGCAGGTCACCCAGATCCGACCCGTCAATTTGCAGGTCACTTCAATCCGACCCACCAATTTGCAGTTCACTCCAATCCGACCCGCCGATTCGCAGGTCACCCAGATCCGACCCGTCAATTTGCAGGTCACTTCAATCCGACCCGCCAATTTGTAGGTCACTCCAATCCGACCCGTCGATTTGCAGGTCACTCCGATCCGACTCGTCGATTTGCAGGTCACTTCAATCCGACCCGTCAATTTGTAGGTCACTCCAATCCGACCCGCCAATTTATAGGTCACTTCAATCCGACCTGCCAATTTGCAGGTCACTCCAATCCGACCCGTCAATTCACAGGTCACCCAGATCCGACCCGCCAATTTGCAGGTCACTTCAATCCGACCCGCCAATTTGTAGGTCACTCCAATCCGACCCGCTAATTCGCAGGTCACCCAGATCCGACCCGCCAATTTGCAGGTCACTTTAATTTGACCCGCCAATTTGCAAGTCACTTGGATCCGACCCTCCACCTTGCGGGTCACCCAAATCCGACCCTCGGACCCGTGGGTCACCCAAATCTGACCAGCGCTAGAGTCAAGACAGAAGATGTTCTGCACCTGTTTTGTCGATCCCAGTGAGGACCGCATCTCCAGTGGAGCCCCGTGACAGCATAGACTTGCCCCGTTTCAAGATAAGGATGGCGGATCATCTGGGTCCTTTGCATAAGGATCAAGATAAGGTTGCGATCAAAGAACGCTTGGGCCTAGTGACTGAACACCGAGAAATTATTTGAGCTGGGGGTCGCACACAGAAAACTTCTGTAATTGACCGCCTCGGACGGCGAATTAAACTCCAAGAGCCCGTCAAGAGTTCACGCTTACAAATGCATGACTCTAAACGCGTGACTCTTGAGAACGCTAACAAGGAGTTGCATACTCAGAAGAAAACGCGTAAGACAAACGGACGCGTTATACCTGAGGATTCATGTAAACAGCCGATAGGTTGCTCTGACGGTAACGTTGATGAGTTGTACTATCGGGCTGGGGGTATGAACAAGCCTCAGAAGAGATATACCCGAGAAACAAAGTCTCACTGCTCGTTTGAGAGAATCTCCAACGGAAAGGTTAAGTCCAATCCAAAACGTCTCTGTAAGAAACAATCGGTCGTTCAAAGTGACGAACCCCCAAAAGTCACAATTAACATGGCTGATAAGGGAAAGTCGATTCGACCTTCTAGTTCGGACCCTCTCGTATCGCATCGTCTGACTCGGCTATGCGTAGGGACCACTAGACGTAGGGACTACCAGAGAATGCAGAGAGGTTTATCATCGGATGATGAAGCATCAGATGCTAACTCGGCAATCGCTTCTGATAATACGGTATCCAGTCCGGGACAATCTCGCGAAGTGTTCATGATCAACACCGAGCAGATCGCCAAAATTCTCGAGGATGCTCTAACCAAGCAGAAAGAGGCATTCAAGTTCGAAATGGAAACAGCTATGCGGCGGATGAGGGAAGAACATGACCAACAAATCCGAGCTTTATCGAATCAAATTGGTGAATTCAGCCGTCGCAACACTGTTAACCAAGCAAATAGCGATTCAGATGTAGATGAATGTCTCAATCCTGATAACCCTCCCGTTGACCAAAACACTAGGGGTGACTCCACTAAAGATAACAACGCTGGGGGTGGTTCCACCGAAGATGACAATGCCGGGGGTGACCGTGTTATTCCTCTTTCAAATCGTCTGAGGCCCGACACGAGTGAGGATGAGAAAATGAAAGATCTCGAGAGCAAAATCAACGCTCTAATATCTGCTCAAGAGGTGAAAAGGACCGGCATTCCATGCCCCTATCCAAGAGAATGGGACTCGATCCCGTATCCGACGAAGTTCAACCTGATTAACTTCATGCCGTTTGATGGGAAGGGTTCGCCCACACAACATCTGATCTACTTCAAGTCCCACTTGGGCATAATCTCCGGCAATGAAGCCTTGATGGTTCGGTCATTCGTTGGTATCCTTCGCGGGCCCGCCTTCGATTGGTACCGCCGTCTTAAGTCCGGAAGTATCAATAATTGGGAAGACCTGGAGAGCCTGTTCCTCGCTCACTTCTTTGATGATGACGCCGAGGTGTCAATCAGGACACTCTTTGATGAGAAGCAAGAAGATGACGAGACGGTCGACGACTTCGTCAAGCGCTTTCGGAATAAAGCAATGAACTGCCGAGATCCGATCACGGAGGACTTCATCCTCCAGACATGTCATAACAACCTATCTATTGAGATATTAGAAGTTAGGGGAGTCGCACCGTCCAACACTTGGAAAGAGTTGAAGACGCGCGGAGAGCGGGCCGAACGCTTTCTGCGAAGGAAGAAGGCTGAGAGGAACCAACCGACGGCGAATCTTCCGAACTCAAACTTCGCCTCCCGTGGTAAAGGAAAGGCACATGCGGCGGTTGTAGATGTTAATCAGACATCGCAACAACAACCCCGAAGGCAGCAAAAGACTTCGGATCCAAGACTCCAAAAAGAGTACTCCTTCAAGGACGAAGATGTTCCGGCTATTTTCGAGTCCCTCCTTGAAAATAACAAGATCAAGCTACCACCTATCCCAGATCAGGAGGAAGCTGATAATACTTCGGATCCGAAGTACTGTGCATACCATAGGAGGATCCTTCATCCTACCAGGGCTTGCTTCGCTCTTAAGAATAGCATCCAAACCTTGGTTGAAGCCGGCGTTATATCGCTCAATTGAGCCGAATGAACACTCCGACAAGTATAAGAGTATAAACTGCTTCTTAATCCTCCGACCGGTATAAGAGGTTAAACTGCTCCCGGATACTCCAATTGGTATATGAGTCTAAACTGTTTCCTACCATTAACGGGAAGTTCCTGGAGAATTTTTATATGTAATATTCTTAAGGATAACCCGATCATGTAACCAAATGCAATGATAAACCCAGTTTCGCGAAGAAGCTGGGGGTGGATGATTCATGTAACGGGGAGTTCCCGAAAGAATACTATATGTAATTTTCTTAGGGATAACCCAATCATTACAAACAAAGTGATAAACACTAAACCCTCACTGTGATTTCCGAGCACTCTTTTGCTGAGACGAGATTCGATCGCTTCGGTGGATCAATCTGTCCTCACAAAACTCGTATTGGTGTTTGACGACAGATCAACCTTTCCTCACAGAATCCCCCACTGATCAAGTTAATTGACGGTGGGCCCACCAAAATTTCTATCCGCCAATTCACGGTAATTCTCAAAGCTTGACGTGTTAAGTCCTGATCACTTAACATCAAAATCCTCCATCGAGTGGCTAGTACAAACCAGTATTTCTACTGCTACTTGTATTCCACTCCCTTTGCTTTCAGGTCAAACCTATAAAAGTTAGGGCCAAAGCCAGATTCCCCTCTCGATTCCTTCCATGAACGAGAGGTCCACTTTCAAATTGAGCAATCAAACTTATAAAAGTTAGGATTACCTCCAACTTCACTTAGTCAAACCTGCAGATAGTTAGGACTAAGATTGAGTTATCCCTTTCGATAAACGAAAGATTTTCATCTTTTCCATTTTTCTGCCAAACCTATAAAAGTTAGGGTCGAAATCGGAATTTCCCCTTAATAAATGAGGAATTTTTTTCTTGGATCAAGCAACCAATCCTATAAAAGTTAGGGTTACTTGAATCTTTCCGATTCTCGGAGTGGAGATCCCACTCCTAGTTTCATCTTTCCGGATTCTGGGGGTGGAGATCCCACCTCGAGTCTCTTTTCCAGCTGGAGATAGAATATAAAAGTCTTCCTCTTCAGTGTTGAGAGATAGAATATAAAAATTTTCCTCTCTCATTTCATATAAAATTTTTCCTCTCCCATTTCGGGTTCGTGTTTGCCCCAAGAGAAGACAGCACTTTTTCAACTCCTAAAATCCATGCCTCACAGGCACGGGGAATTTTATCCCGAATCCTGAGTAGGGATAAGTCAACGCCTAACACGAGTTGCCGGTTTAGTCTTTTACCGATTGAAAAAGACACCAGAATCTAGTCTGGGGCATTTTATCCTGAAGCCTAAGTATGGATAAGTCAGCGCTTAACCCGCGTTACCGGGTGGTTCGTACCCGTAAAAAAAAAACGATCGAGTCTACGTATTCAGCATCGTAACAACAAAAATCCATGCCTTTTATGCAAGGGGAATTTTATCTCGACTCCTAAATAGAGATAAGTCAACGCCTAACACGCGTTGCCAGTTTAGTCTTTTATTGATTGAAAAAGACACCAGAATCTAGTCTGGGGCATTTTATCCCGAAGCCTAAGTAGGGATAAGTCAGCGCTTAACCCGCGTTGTCGGGTGGTTCGTTCCCGTAAAAAAAACGATCGAGTCTACGTATTTAGCATCGTAGCAACAAAAATCCATGCCTTTTATGCATGGGGAATTTTATCTCGACTCCTAAATAGAGATAAGTCTACACCTAACATGCGTTGCCGGTTTAGTCTTTCATCGATTAAAAAAGACACCAGAGTATAATTCTAGGGAATTTTATCCCGAAGCCTAAGAAGGGATAAGTCAGCGCCTACCACGCGTTGTCGGGTGCTATATTCCCGTAAGAAATGGTGAAGTCTATGTATTCAAAATCATAGCACTAAGTCTAAGAGAATTAACTCTCTTAGCACAACGTTATATGTAAAACGAGTTTTAATAATTCACATGCTAGCCCGATTTAAACGGTAATCGGTAAAGGCATGCCAAACCCGTTGAAGGCTGGGGGTTTGCCAAAAATCCTAAGTCTACGTCTAACACGCGTCGCCGGTTTAGTCTTGTACCGATTGAAAAAGACACCAGAGTCTAAGTCTGGGGAATTTTATCCCGAAGCCTAAGAAGGGGTAAGTCAACGCCTAGCACGCATTGCCGGGTGCCATATTCCCGTGAGAAATGGTAAAGTCTATGTATTCAAAATCATAGCACTAAGTCTAAGAGAATTAACTCTCTTAGCACAACGTTATATGTGAAACGGGTTTTAATAATTCACATGCTAGCCCGATTCAAACGGTAGTCGGTAAAGGCTCATCAAACCCGTTGAAGGCTAGGGGTTTGCCAAAAATCTCACAAGTATTATGGTTGATTATTCCATACGGAGTAAGACATCATAATAAAAGAGACATAACGAATGAAAAAGACATATCTTCTATTAATAAAATTAAGTTTGCAGGTACAAGAGTTACAATCAATCTACATAAAGTTTGTGACTACGGGCTTGCTGTTCAAGTTTAGTCAATTCCTCTGTATAAGTTCGCTCAAGCTCACACTGCAATGCAACATTGAAGGATTCCTCGGTGAGGGATAATGTTTTCGCAGCCTCTTGTTTGATCTTGGCTAACTTCTGTTTTGAGAGCTCCAATTTTCCGGATATCACAACTTGTGAACGCTCCAAGTCATCCTTCGCCATCCCCAAGATAACCAAGGCCTCCATTTGATCCACTCGACCTTGTTGCATTTGAATCTCAAGTCCAGTAGAAGCCCGAGTGTCGCGCCATGCTTGTAGACGAGATTCCATCCGGATGGCTATGTACGTTGAAGTACCGGCAGTCTTCAACTCTTGTAACCGTCGGAATTCGCGCTCCAGCCGGTCCAAATCGTTGACATAGCTAATCTGCAATGAAGATCAACAGCTCAGTCAGATCAAGAATCGAGATACATGAATTGAAAGACTAAAAGGGAAATTTCGAATCTTTAATTAAAATTCTACAAAATAGAATTTTCCAATTAAAGGTCTAATTAAACCTATACAACATTCTCGGTTCGAGTTAAAGGTCACAAAGACCAACCAAAAGAACTCGGTCATGTACAAGTTTGAATTCAAGGCATATACAAGGGTTCGGCTATATACAAATTCGAATTTGAAATATATACAAGAGTTCAACCATATGCAAGAGTTCAATCACATGTACAAATTCAAGGCATATAAAGTTCTCGAGCCATACACAAGTTGGGATCCAAATTATTTCGACCACATACAAGTTTGGATTCAGTCACATCGAGTTCAATCATGTACAAGTTCGAACCATACATAGTGCAATCACGTACAAGGATTCACATATACACGAATTCAATCATATACAAAGCTCGAGCCATACACAAGATCGAATTCAAATAATCCAGCTGCATACAAGTTTAGATTCAAATTCTCGAGCCACGTACAGGTTCGAATTCAATAGTATACCAAGTTCGACCACGTGCAACCAAAATTAGAGAAATCTCATTCAAGGCATACACGAGAACTCAATCATATACAAGAATTACGAACTCAATCATATACAAGAATTACGAATTCAATCATACACAAAAAGAGCTCGGCTATATACAAGTTTGAATTCAAAGTTTGAGTTTAAGGCATATGCAAGAGTTCAATCGTACAAAGATTCGGCCATATACAAGCTTGAATTCAAAGCATACAAAGAATACTCGGCCAATACTTAAGTTCAGGTGCAAGTCATCAACCAAAGCTCAACAAAGGGTTCGGTCACGTACGAGTTCAATCATGTACAAGTTTGGACCATACAAGAATGCAATCATATACAAGAGTTCAGTTATGCACGAATTCAATCATATATATGAAATTTGGTTATGTACTGTAGGGTGAAAATTTGATTCTTCCGAAGAAAGGAGTTTCGTTTGTATTTATAAGAAAGCTTATTACAAACTAACAAATCAAATGTTTACAACAGAAGCAGAGGGAAGGCCCTCTTTGTTTTTGTGTGGGGACTTTAGGTGGCTATAGGACGCTTCGCTCGATGGTCGGGTCGAGTCTGTTTCCCTTGGACCGTTTGAATGAGGTTGCTGGAGAGCTTCAGTTCGCAGTAGAAGCTCGGGGCAATGGAGTTCGGGTCTGCTTGGTTCGTCGGCGATCGGAGCCCGGAACTAGGCAGCAGTGCTGTAATGCAAGGATTTGCTAACAGCTTGGTCTCAACTCTTTTTTCTCCAAGTTTTGCGACCTCTCTTCCATCGTGCTGGAAGGGGTTTTTTTAAATGAAAGAAGGACAGCTTGACTTCTCCTTGAATTGTGGGATGTGACCACATCCTCTTCAGAGACGTCTCGCCGTTCCTCGATACCATGAACGGTCATTCCAGGGATTGTGTTCTATGTCCTGTCACCTACGATGGGAAGGCCCATTCTTGTATGTGAGGCAACAAACGACTGCTATCCGAGTGGATTTGACCAGCATTAATGAACCGCATTTATGAGTTCGCAGATCGATGAAGTGTCTGTCCGATCACTTGTACTGTGCGTGACCGCCCGGCGTGCTTTGAGCACGACGCTTTCTCCTTTCCGGTCAGGAGAGGCGGTGAAGTAGGTGTACAGTACTCGAGTGGGTCTAGCCAGCTTGCCGAGTGCCGGCGGATCCAGCTCTTGGCTCAGACAGCCGAGGTGAGTCGCATTTATGAATGCTCAGGTTGACTCGACACCTGTCCAGTCCCTTCGCGCTGTGCGCACTGCGAGCGGCCGTTTGACGGTCCTGGGGTACTGTGCTCTCTCTCCCTTCGGGTCGAGAGAGATGGGAAGGTCCATCTCAGCACGTGGGGTAGTGGATACCCAGCTGTACTGACGGTTTTGGGGCTTGCTGGCGGATTCGACTCCGAACTCGGGCAGGCGAGTTGAGCGAAGAGCGAATTTCCGCCATCCTGATCGACCCTGACTCATGCTGGCGAGTCGACCGTTAGGCGAACCTGGACTTGAGTACAGTCGACGTCTACGCGGTTTAGGTCCGTGCCAGAGAATTGGGCGTGCGAACTCTTCTCGTAGGCAAATTTCCTGTAGACCCATAGAGGTATTTTTTACCGTCTACAAGACCCCCTTCAAAGTTTTCAGACCTGAACTGGCTTGCGTGTGGTCTGGAATACTTTGAATGAAGAAATTGTTGGCGAAGCAAGTGCCTTCGATTTCTCTTAGGATTTTTAGCAAATCCTCAGCTATCAACGGGTTTGATGTGCCTTTACCGATTACCGTTTGAATCGGGCTAGCCATACTATTCTCCTCAGTATGATGAGTTGTCGAACAGTTTCTCTTAGGCTTAATGCTAAGATTTCTGCTCTAACCCTTAGCCATCTGGGGCGTGGGTTTCAACCGTTTAAGCAAGGTCATTCTTTTGGCTTTGTTCGTAATTTTACCTTTGAGGGCGAATGCATCGCCAAGGCGAAATTAGTTTTTGAGAGCCAATTTTCGCGCGACTCGTGGGGTTATGCCCAGTATTTGCAGGCGAAACCCTTCCTTTTGTAGGCGGAACCGGATCTGACGGGAGATGAGCCACGTGTTCTGCTAATAGAGCCTCGTGCTTCCCAGCTAAGACATTGGATCGTGGCGATCGTGACTAGACAGCACGATCTTCGTGCGTTTCGCCTTGCGACGTATCGTGGCCGTGGTTCTCGGACTCAACCGTCGGATCCAACCGCCAATCTCGGTCCCTTCGATGCACTGAGGGTGATCTGGGCCGTCGAATTTGATCGTGGCCCCGTTTCCTGTCCGTTAGGGTTTTCGCCTTTCGAGGGCAGTCGTGGCCACGTGGACAGCTCCGTCCTTCT
The DNA here is from genome assembly GCF_001876935.1 of Asparagus officinalis. Taxonomy (NCBI): domain Eukaryota; kingdom Viridiplantae; phylum Streptophyta; class Magnoliopsida; order Asparagales; family Asparagaceae; genus Asparagus; species Asparagus officinalis. Next base: position 58,807,726 of record NC_033801.1, read on the forward strand.
GAATCAGCCGTTTTCCTCCATTGGGAGTTACCGTGCTTTCAAATCTTGAAAGGGGACATCCAAGGAAAGAATTCCCGCTTCCTCTCGCAATGGCTCCGAAATCCAAGAGGTGTAAAGTGAGGGGTGCAGGCCCCGGACGTTACTCCGACCGTCTCTCTGCCGGTATGCCTGCCGGTGCTATGGAGTCGCGCCCAGGTACGTTGATGGGTTTGCTGGACGTTCTCTTGTAGGTCTTAGGCGCCGAATTTGGGGAAATGAGCGTTACTCGTTAAGCTTGGTAGCCTTCCCGATTTGGGGCAAAGCTTGCCTTGTTTGCCCTTAGAAGACGATTACCGTCTCCGCGGGCGAGCCCTTCAGCGGGAAGGAGGCAAACTCCTTTTTTGTAAGGCGAGTCCGGCCCCTTCCTGTTAGAGGGACGTCTAGTCTGTAGGGGCAGACTTTATTCG
>NC_033801.1:58809171-58845874 GCF_001876935.1 Asparagus officinalis
GAGATGGAATTTGAATTTCCAGCGGTAGCACAGCTTCACATCCGTATACCAGCGAATACGGGGTGGCACTTGTGGGCGTGCGTATGGTGGTGCGATAAGCCCAGAGTGCCTCACCGAGTTTATCGTCCTAGTCTCGTTTATTGGTTTTCACGAGTTTTGACAGGATCTTAATGATCGTCTTGTTAAACGCCTCCGCTAATCCATTCGCGACGGGATAATAAGGTGTTGATGAAACGTCTTCAATTTTGAACTTGTCACAAAATCTGATGAAGGCGTTGCTTATAAATTGCGGACCGTTGTCATGAATGATCCTTCTTGGCACGCCGTGTCTGTAGATGACATGATGCTTGATGAAATTGATGACGTTGTTCGTCTTTACTTCTTTAAGCGGAATTGCTTCAGCCCACTTTGAGAAGTAATCTGTGATCGCCAGAATGAATCAATCGCCTTTGACTGAAGGGGGAAAAATAGGACCAACAATGTCCATGCCCATACTTCGAACGGCCATGACGTGATTGATGTGTGCAACTGCTCTGGCGGTTGATGCATATAATTTGCATGTATCTGGCAAGCGTGGCATTCTCGTGCGTATTCGATTGCGTCACGAACCATCGTTGGCCAGAAATATCCCGTCCTCCTGATGCGATCATACAGTTTGGGACCGGGCTGATGCGCACCACATTCTCCTTCGTGCGCTTCCTTAAGAACTTCTTCTGCTTCTTTGTTCGAAAGGCATCGGAGTAATAAACCATCGTACCCTCTACGGTATAACGTATGGGTCTCGGTATTATAAAAGAATCTTGGCACTCTTCGGCGAATTGATTCCCTTTCCTTTACGTCTTCTGGCAGAATACCATGCTGGACGTAGTCAATGATGGGAAAACGCCAATCTCGGGACTCAGACCCAATTTGAGTTGAATTCACCTCCTTGGCGTTTACGTTTCCGTCATCTTCCTCTTCAATATCCCTACTGTATATGGGTACGCAGAGTTGATGCGTCCGTACTGTGACTAACAGCTCAGCTTCGGGAGGCTGTGCCAGTGATACTGCTAGTGCCGCCAGTGCGTCTGCATAAGCGTTCTGGAGACGAGGGATGTATTCAATAAAAAATTCTTCAAAAGATTCTGCCATTGTGGGACGGGATCAAGTCTTGGTTCCTGACTTCATACTCTCCGCGGACCTGGTTGACTATCAATTGAGAATCCCCAAAAGCTTCGAGATATTCGACCCCCAGCTCCTTGGCGAAAATGAGTCCAATGAGAAGTGCATTGTACTCGGCCACGTTATTGGAACACGGATCAGTCAATGAATAAGCTCGGGGCATTACATGCTTTCCCGGGGAGATTAAGACGACTCCAACTCCAGAGGAAACGGTGGGACATCCCGGGGTTATTACCCTATTAACTGCTCTTGAGGCACCATCAAAATATAATTGCCATACTTGCTGGTGCGATGTAGTGTTAACCTCGTGGGTTTCATCCGGCAAGTCATCATATACTTCTGCCACATCTGCGGTCGGGTTTGTCGCCAAAAGATCACAAATCGCTTGTCCCTTGACCGACTTTTGCTGTTTGAAATGCAAATCATACTGGGACAAGAGGATGGCCCATTTTGCCAACCGCCAATTCATCGAACCCGGTTGCGTCATAAATACTCGCACAGGATTAACATTGGAGATAACATAAATTGTCTGTCCCACTAAGTAATGCCGCATCTTTTGCACTGCAAACACCAACGCGAGACATTCTTTCTCAATCATCGGATATCGAGACTCAGCGCCCAACAACGTCCGACTTAAATAATAAATTGCCTGTTCGTGACCATTATCATCGTCTTGTGCTAACAAAGCACTTATCGAATGGTTCATCGCCTTGATGTAAATCAAGAACGGTTTACCTGATTTTGGTGCAACGAGAACAGGAGGATTTGTCAGATATGTCTTGATATCCTCGAGTGCCTTTTGGCAGGCGTCGTCCCAAATAAATGACACACCAACCGCCTGATGTAAGTTAAACGCCCTTGCAATCCTCTGAGTTCTCTCAGATTCCTCGGGGGTTGCAATTCATGTATCGCCTTCACCTTATCGGGATCGATATGTATACCCTTAGTGGTGACGACGAACCCAAGGAATTTTCCGCTGGACATTCCAAGGAATGATTTAGTGGGGTTCATCTTCAATTGATGACTCCTCATGAGATCGAACATCGTCTTCAAATCCTTGATGTGATCTTCTTTGTTGCGGCTTTTCACAACCAAATCATCAACGTAGCATTCGACTGTTTTCCTGAGATGTTCTTGGAAAATCTTAGTCATCGCTCGCTGGTATGTGGCACCGGCATTCTTCAGACCGAAAGGCATCACCGTATAGCAGAAGACGCCGAGGGGTGTTCTAAACGCCGTATGCTTCTCATCCTCTGGATGCATCTTGATCTGGTTATATCCCGAAAATCCATCCATGAAGGACATCCTCTCAAATCCACATGTATTGTCGATAATGACATCCGTGATTGGGAGAGGGAAATCGTCTTTCGGACATGCTTCATTCAGGTTCCTGAAGTCGATGCAAATCCTGATTTTGCCATTCTTCTTCATGACGGGAACGATGTTGGCTAACCAGTCTGGATGTTGTTCCTCTCGGATAAATCCTGATTCGATCAACTTCTTAACCTCTGCCTCAATGGCTTCCATAATCTGCGGACGAAACCGTCTTTGCTGTTGCTTGACAGGTTTGGCATCCGGCTTGATATCGAGGCGGTGCATTGCGACATTGGGGTCGAGCCCTGGCATGTCTTCATAATTCCATGCGAAGACGTCGATATATTCCCTGATGAGAGCAATCAATTCCTCCTTCTCATCTGGGGGAAGACTGTCGCTGATGAATATAGGCTTTGGGTTGGCCTCATCACCCATGTTAATCTGGACTATTTTATCTTCAGTGGGTGGTTCTCTTTGCTCGAACCTATCGCCATATTGCATATTCAGATGGTGAACCCACGGGTCTTCCCATGTTGGCATTTGATCGTCGTCTTCCATGGTGGATGGATCAGCTGTAGCCATATTTGCCATTAGGGCTTTGAAAACTTCTCCCAGACTTGTATCGGAGTCCCACTCTGAAGCATCGGGAGAGTATCCCTTCTTGGCTTTGTTAGCAATTTGATCGATAATTTGCCAACCACATTCGTCATCTGATGAAACATAACCTAAGCCTCGCCCATATTTATAATAATCCTCAGGTTTACCTTTTGGTACATATACTGCTTTGGCTGGATTACGAGGACCTCGATCGAAGTATAAACCTTCTCCGAGTGTGAAATCGTAGCCCTGCTTTTCCATGAGCTTGCGCGCTTCTGGACTATACTTGGATAGATGTCGACCAGGTTTGTCATCATCTTCGTCTTCACTTAGGAAATGATCTGGTAACGGAGAGCTTTTTCCTTTACCGTAAATCACTTCTTTAGCACCTCTTACTTTGTTCGGGATGACCATGGTTGTTCCGAAAGAATGCTGGAGGTGTTCCTTCGTTACATAGGATGATCGGATCGGCATATACAACTCAGGATTATCATACAGCCCTTTCATCACATCATCAAGAGACAAGGAGTACTCTAAATCATCTTTTATTGCAATATCGGCAAGTTGCCAGTTACAACCTCCATCTGACGATTGTTCATCGTCAAGATTGATTACAAAGGGTACAATGTCATTTAAAACAAAACCGCCATTGTAATCGAATCCGGCTTCAGAATCAGCTTCTTCTCCGCTGTCTGTGCCCTGGGCCGATGGTTCAGTATCGGATTCGTTACCATAAAGGAGAGAATCGGTGAAATAATTCTCATACCCCTTGAATGGTTGCTTATCCGCGACCACCGTCCTAACCTCATTGTCAGTGTCGACATACTTCAAACACTGATGGAGAGTAGAGGGAATTATCACGTTACTATGGATCCAAGGCCGACCCAATAGTAAGTTGTACGAAGTCTCCGCATCGATCACATAACACGTGACTTCTGTCTTCAGATCTCCCATCTGGCACTTCACCCGGATCTTACCCAAGGGTCTTGACCCACTAGTGTTGAATCCATAAATAACAGTGCCTGTGGACGCCAACTTGCTTACTGGGATGCCGAGGAAATGCATCAATCGAAGCGGCATAATACTCACAGCAGAACCCGGATCCACTTGGATTCGGTTGACTTGGCTGGAGCCAATGTATCCGACGAAATATAACGGCCGATCGTGGTTCGAATTCTTCGTCTGCATATCTTCTTTGGTGAAAGTAATGCAGGGAAGGTTCTTAGTCGCTATGTTGCACTGTTGACTCAGCGGTTCTGGCTGTTCAGGTATCGGCTTGACTTGAGTCAGAAATACCTCTGCATTGGCCAAAGCTTCTTGTAGGGCCTCCCTGGTTTCTTTGGATAATCGCAGCAACTCATACAGCGTTATCCGTGCAGGAATGTTGGCTAATTGCGCCATAATGTCGAAGCTATGCGGAGTCTTCGAGCTTTCCGGTTTGTCTCTTCCAATTGGACGACTGAAACGAGACTGCTTCGGATTCTGTACCTCTTGGGGATTCTTCTCTTTTGGTTTATTCACCGGTTGTCGTAGAGCTTCTTTACCCGGTGTGGGACTTGCAATCACTCCCATCTCCGTGAGAGTTTTGGCTGGTCCCCGCTTGTTCACCCCCTGCTCACTAGGTGGCGGATAATTGTAGTGGTATTCATTTCCGCTCCGTGTCGCAAAAGCTTCTTGTTCTTCTTCAGAGAGCAGGAAAGTGGAGATTCTTTCGTCATCTTCCCCTGGGATAGCAGAGACTCCATAACAAGACTTCCCTTTTCCTTTAGACTTCCTCCCGGATGACGAACCGGCCCATTGTTCATCTCCAATCAGATCTGGATGAACCCAAAGGATTTCGCCATTTGGGGTTGTGTGCGGCACAAGTCCCTTTTGGCGCTGTCCGTGCGGATCGTCATTCACCGTCTTCATCCCGACTTTGGTGACGCGTTTTGGCTCGAACCAAGTTGTAGGCACCGACCCAAAACTGATTGACACTGCGTTGGCCCCCACATTCTTGGCTGGTTTCGGGGTTATGACTCCTACGTCGATTAACGCCTGGATCTTGTCCTTGAGGTGGTAGCATGATCTCGTAGGGTGGTGGACCGCTCTGTGGTACGCGCAGTACTTTGGATCCGTCACTTTGCTGGCCCCTTCTTGATCCACGATCGCCGGCAACTGGATCTTGTTGTTCTCCAACAGGTATTTGAAGATGCCGGGAACTTCATCATCCTTGAAGGAGTACACTTTAGGAAACCTCGGCTCCGCAGATTTCTGCTTCTGAGGCCGTTGTTGCCATTGTCCTCGAGATTGTTGGGGTGCTTGTTGCTGTGGCTGCTGTTGCTGTGGTTGCAATTGAAAGGTTTGATTAGCATCAACTGCATTAGCTTGTGCCTTACCTTTCCCCCGTGGGACGAAGTTTTGCTTTGGAACACTCGTCGCCGGTTGGCCTCTTTCCGCCTTCTTCCTCTTGAGGAATCGCTCAGCTTGCTCTCCCCGGACTTTCAAGTCCTTCCATGTATTGGATGGTGCTGTCCCCATTGCTTCTAGCACGTCCAACGCGAGGTTGTTGTGGCAGGTCTGGAGGATGAATTCCTCGGTGATCGGGTCCCGGCAATTCATCGCCTTGTTCCGGAATCTTTTGACGAAGGTATCGACTAACTCTCCGTCCTTCTGCTTCTCATCGAGCAACGATCCGATAGATATCTCGGTGTCGTCGTCGAAGAAGTTGGCCAGGAACTTGGTCTCCATGTCATCCCAGCTGTTTACGCTGCCTGGCTTGAGGCGGCGATACCAATCGAAGGCGGCTCCGCGAAGAGTGCCGACGAATGACCGCACCATCAGAGGCTCATTACCAGAGATCACCCCCAAATGCGATTTGAAGTAAATCAAATGCTGGGTAGGTGAACCCATCCCATTAAACGGCGTGAAGTTAATTAGATTAAACTTCGCCGGATATGGGATCGATTCCCATTCTCTTGGGTATGGGCAAGGAATGCCTGTTTTCTTCGTCTCTTGAGCGGAAATTAGTGTGTTGATTTTGCTCTCGAGGTTCTTGATCTTCAGGTTTTCGCCGGTTTCTTCGCCAGCATTCTCATTACCACCCCCTGCGTTGACGGGAGGATCATTGGTGTTACGAGCATTTGTATCCTCATCTTCCACATTAATCGGGTTACGATGATTCTGCTCGCCTTGTTGGTTCGCCAATGCTTGGATCTGTTGGTCATGCATTTCTCTCATCTGCTGCATGGCCATCTCCATCTCAAATTTGAAACTTTCTTTCTGCTTAGCCAAAGCGTCTTCAAGCATCTTGGCCATCTGCTCCGCACTTATCATCAGGGCCTCGCGGGGTTGTCCCTCGCTGGATACTGTATTATCTGATGCCACCGCGGAGCCGGCATCAGATTCTTCATCTTCTGAAGGGCGTCTTGTCCGAATCCTACCATAAGTTGCTCGCTCTATGGTTCCGGACTGCAGACGGGTTCTAGGTCGGGAAGCTTTCAGAATCGACTCGAAATCTTCTCGTGCCGATGTCCCTTTGCTCGTCATGTTGGTGGTGACCCTCGGAAATTCTCCGTCTTCAATCACCCTTCTTCTTCGTTGGAAGCGCCTAGGCCTTGGTTTTGGCGTTTCCGCATTAAGTCTTTCAAAAACTGAAACTCTTTCGGGGACCGCCTTAATGCAATTGCATTCCGACAATACCGCCCGAATGAGTTTGGAACAGGGACATTGAATTTCCCGTTCTCGGGGACTCCTCTTCCTGGTTCTATTCGTACCCCCAGCACGATAGTACAACTCGTCATTTTGACAGTCAGAGTAACCTATCGTGTGCGGGCACGCCTTCTCAGGTACAACACAATCATTATCAGATGATAATGTTTCCATCTGAGGTTGACTTGCCTTCTTTGGGCTTTCAAAGGTTACCCGCCTCAAAACATGCCTTTTTGGGCGTGAATTTTCGGCGTGATCTTGGACTTCAATGCGCAAATTGGTGCGCGCAGCTGCCTTGAGGTCTTTGTCATGCTGGAGGTGATGGCGACCCCCAGTATGTTGAGTCGTTCTGGGCTTCTTCATCGGGCCCAAACGCTCGTGAATTGGAGCTTTGCCTCTCACGTCAGGAATTGGACCGAGGCGCTCCAAAATTGGTTTCTTCTTGCGGGATGACTCTGCATGATCTCCCGGAGAAGTTATTGGGATTGACGGCGACTTTGGTTGACTCGCCGGAGTTTGACCTTCCTTAGAAGGCTGCACTGGTTGCTTTTTGGCCTGAGTCGCCACTTCAGACTTAGGCTTCCAGACTTGTCGTGTTGGTGGTGGCTTCTTCTCCACCTCCTTTTGCAGCTTTCTACGGGCTTCCTGAGCTTGAGCCCGTGCCTGCGCTGACATCGCGCGGCGCTTGCGAATGCGCTCCTCGAGTGTCGAACGGTTCCGTTTGACGCGGACCCATTCTTTCTTTGGCGGCTTGGAAGAGTCGCCATTCATTGGTGGTTGAGGCTGTTTGCCTCTTCTGTTCTTCAACTCCGCGTGGTAGCGGAATCCGTCCGTAGACTCCATCGCCTTAGCGAATTGCCGCGCAAGGCGTTGACGACGCCTCTGGCGGGCTCTCTTTGAGAGAGTCACAACGCCCTGAACAGTAGAGGCGTTGGCGGGAGTTGGGTTGACCTGATTGGAGGTCGGTGGAACTTCATTTGACGCAACTTCGGCGTCAGTTGGGTTGAGAGCTTCGTGGGCTTCCCGAGCAGCTTCAAACCAACGAGCTTTTCTCCCGGAGGAGAACTTCTTGGACTTGCGGGGGGAGATAGAGCCGGACGAGGACACGTACTCCTCGAACTTGGCTTGGTCGAACTCGTACTCGACCTCCTCCACGACCGGGATTGCAATCCGCGGCTGCGACGCATCGATCTCGTTGGCGAGATCGTCGGCTCCCACTGTGGTCGCCAGATTGTTCGCGTGGAAAACTGTTTTCTTTTTCATTGATATGATTTTCTCTTTCGTCGAACAAATCGCGAGCTCCTGTTATTCGGTCACTCGCTTGGGTGGGTTGTTTGCCTGCGCCGGGGTTGTTTGCCGTGGACCACCGCGCGATCTAGATCCGAACAGATCTACGCAGTATAACGGGTATTATTTCACCAAGGAAATAATAGCCGGAGGGATTATTTCACCAAGGAAACAATCGCTCGAATCTCGGGATCAAAGACCAAGCTTTGATCCGGAGTGTAACAACGTAGATCTGAGATCTCAATCCCCTCGAACTCCTGCCTTTTGTGATGCGGGTGCTCGCCAAGAATCAGATCTGGACGTCCAAGTCTTCAAGCCTTCAAAAACTCCAAGATGAGGTCTCAATCCGGCAGAGTTTCGGCTCTCCAAAAGTTCTTCCAAAAGTCCCCCAAAATGATGAATGACCAGATCTCGATCCCCTCGAACTCCTGCCTTTTGTGATGCGGGTGCTCGCCAAGAATCAGATCTGGACGTCCAAGTCTTCAAGCCTTCAAAAACTCCAAGATGATGTCTCAATCCGGCAGAGTTTCGGCTCTCCAAAAGTTCTTCCAAAAGTCCCCCAAAATGATGAATGACCCCGCCTATTTATAGGCAACCAGATCTGTGCATTTGGCACAGATCTGGGCGGCCACCTCAGGGTGGCTCGGCGGCTCGGCTTTGGCCGAGCCACCCTGAGGTGGCTCGGTTTCGGCCGAGCCCCTCCGGGTTTTGCGTCCGTCGTTCGGTTGTTTCAGTCCTTGTATCCTCTTCGTCCGTGATTCGGTTATGCGGTTGATTGGTCTAAAATCGATTCGTTGACTTGATTCCTGATTTGGCAATGAATCCGACTCTGAGTTTGATTCCAAAACTGATCATGGCGCGATCGCGATTCATCCGGGTTTGCCTGTGGCGTTGCTCTGAACCCCGATTTGTTCTGAATCCCGATTTGGAAGTCTGGATCCCGATTAGGCAGTAAATCGGCTTTGGTGTCTGAGTTCGAGTCCGTTATATGGTTGGATGACTCGTTGACTCCCTGGACCGTTGGTTTGATTCCGCACGCGAGTGGATTCATTCCGTCGTTCACGTGCGGTTCGTCAGCTTCGTAGCCTTGTTAATCCGCTTCATTGCGTGTCACTTGGCTTCGGTGTTGTGGACTGACGTTCGTGCTTAGATACGTCGCCTGATGGTTCATTAGTTCGTGTTGAACCGTGTCAAGGGACCTATAAGCAATTTTATATGCCTACACTCCCTACCTGATAGTACAACTCATCGGTATGATGACCGGAGCAATCTATCGTATATTTGCACGACTTCTCAGGTATAACGTCGTCGTCGTCAGACAAAAATATTTCCTTCTGGGGGTTCGACGTCTTGTTAGCGCTCTCAAGAGTCGCACATTTTGAGCTACACATTCATGAGCGTGGGACCTTAATAGGCTCTTGGACTTCGACATGCAGTCCGAGATGGTCGGTTATAGGAGTTTTCTCTTTACGAAAAGGCTTAGACTTGTTACAAGGGCGAGTACGACCCCCAGCTCGATGAGTTACACGGGGTTCATTCACCATGCCCAATCGTTCTTTGACCAAAAATCTATCTAGATCTTCATGTAGAGGACCCAGGCGATCTTTCAATGGAATTCTCGATTTGGAGAGATCCATGCTGTAGTAAGGCTTCACCGGAGCTGCGGGAGCAATAAGAGCAGGATCTGAAGTTGACGAAGGTTGGGGAGCAGCCTCAGATCTGGAATCGAGCGAGAGGCACGACTGGTGTCTCTTGTCAGGTAGAGGTGTTGTTTTGGCCTTTGACACCCAAACCTGCTTAGATCTTGGTGTTTTTTTGACCACCTCTTTCTGCTGTAATTTCTGTGCTTCTTGTACGAGAATCCGTACGTACGCAAGTAGTACATGGCGTTTCTGGATACGCTCCTTGAGAGTAGAACGGGTTAGTTTAACACGAACCCATTTATTACTTGACGGTTGGGAGGAGGACCCTGATGCTTGTTGTGGCGACGGCTTAGCCACTTGGCACTTTCTAAACTCTAGATCCGCTTGGTAACAGAGTCCGTCCACTTGCTCCAAGGCCTTGGCGAACTGACGAGCAAGACGTTAACGACACCTTTGACGAGCCCTCTTCAACAAATTTGGTATGCCTTCAACAGTCGACTCCTTAATGGAGGCGGTATTTGGATCTATGGTTTTCTCTTCATCGAACGCCATCGAGTCATCGCGAGGTGCAACTACAGCAGCGGCGTGAAGAGATCGTCTTCTTGGGTCTTCAGATCTGAAGACCAACAGATCTTCTTGGAGGAGGAGACCTTCCTATACTTGCAAGGAGAGACGGATCTGGAGGAGGAGGAGGAGACGTACTCCTCGAACTTCTACTGGTTGAATTCGTATTCGACCTCTTCGTTCACCGGGATCTTGATTGTCGGTTGCGGCATGACAACCTTGGCAATAAGGCTGTTGACTCCCATTATGGTCGCCAGCTTGTTTAGTGTAAAAGTTGACATCTTTATTGAGGTATCCATTATAACATCAGTCGTTACAATGAAAACAAAAAGATAATCTTTTTATAAGACTCTTACACAATGAAAATAAAAAAATTACAACTCTCATAAAAACAAATGTAACAGACGTTTATCTTCCGCTGCTTGCGTGAGATCTTTGCCTGTACCGGGGTTTATCCATGTACCACTAAATGATCAAATCTGTTTGGAGTTTTGTTGATTTGTAAAGGAATCAAGAAACCGAAGCAATTATCTCGGTAACAGCGAGATAACCACTCTTCTCGAGATCATCGCAACGGGGCAATCTCAAGGAAAAGAACCAGGAACTTTAGATCTAAAAAACTCTTCTTCTTTATGTTGAAGAACTCGATCCAATCTTCTCCTCTCTTTTAAAATCCGTGCTCCTTCAGTCTTTAATTCAGCAGGGCTTCGCCGGCGCTCGAGAATTCCAGATCTGTGCAAAGGAAGGCCCTAGGGCTGTATTTATAGGCTTTGGGACCTCTGTCTTTGGATAAGAATAGACAATTTGCTCTTATCCTTAGTTATAATCACTTTATCATGTTCTTGGATGACATTAGATCAGTTAAAACAAATTCAGGTGGTTAACGGTCGAAAAACAACTCAAAACTGCGCAAAACTGCTTTTGGGGTCTAAGACACCTTGCGACACCATGAGTGTCTCAGCCAAGGCTGAGACACTTGTAGTGTCTTGGCGTTGGCTGAGACACTCGCAGTGTCTTAGCTTTGGTTATGGGCACCGTTCTGCGCGTCCCATCCGTTTTCGTTGTATTTTCATCGTTCGAACTCGGAATTGCACGATTCAATATGCGTTGAAAATCTGACAAGAAGATCTACAAGCTTCCATTGTTGAATGACATGTGGAGTCGATGGTATATGAGGGGTGTTTCGCGTTTTCGTAAGAGAAACGTGGCTCTCAATCAGTTCGTGTTTTCGTTATTTTGAAGTTTTGTTGCTTGACATAGTTCGTCGACTCACTTCATATGCTTGTTGACGTCAAATAAGATTTGGTGGCTTGGATAGTGATGTTCATCATCTTCTCTCTGTCTCAAGCTGCGTGCGGGAATCTATAGGCATTTTTAGACGCCTACATGTGCTAGGCCCATCCTTCAGTCAATGTAAAATGACCTGTAGTTAGCTTTAATTCTTAACTTCTTTAATTTTCGGTCTATTCAATATTTTTACAAATACCTTAAATTCCGGTATTGCGTTTATCGTCTGGCTGTTGTCAAAGTCTCGAATTGAAACTTATGAGTTGGTTTTAGCTCGTGTTGTTGATTTGACTTTGAAGTGACTATCTTCATCGGAAATTCATATCTCAACTTTGGAGTTGATCGGAGGCCATGTGTTGATCGTCATTGCCACGCGTTGACCGGCGTTGACCTAGGACTACACGTTGAGAGGCGTTGACCAGGGCTACACGTTGATCGGCGTTGACCTTAGGGTTTTGTATTGACCGATATTGACTTTTTATCGCAACGCGTTGACCGGCATTGACTTTCGTCATAACGCGTTGACCGATGTCTACACAGTTTATGCTCTTAAGGTGTTAGAGCATGGCGATCCCAAATGTTGGGGCTGTAGGAGTAATTGTTAAAGCTGATTCATCTGCATGAATGGATCTTATCCTAAATTTGTCGGATCCTTGAGTCACGAGACCAATTAATGGAGCTGGTGCATCAATGACTATCGTATTTATAAATTTTTTAGCAAATTCTCAGCCATCAATGGGTTTGATTAGCCTTTACCGACTATCGTTTGAGTCGGGCTAGCATGCATATTGTTTAAATCCGTTCCGTACGTAACGTTATGCTAAAAGAGTTAACTTTTTAGTGCTACAATATTGAATACATAGACTTCATCTTTCTCCCATGAAAAGACTAAACGACAACATGTATTAGACGTAGACTTAGGATTTTTCGCAAATCCTCAGCCTTTAATAGATTTGGCTTGCCTTTACCGATTACCGTTTGAATCGGGCTTATATGCGGATTGTTTAAGTCCATTCCACATGTGACGTTGTGCTAAGATAGTTAACTCTCTTAGTGCTATGATATTGAATATGTAGACTTCATCTTTCTCATAGGAATAGACTACCAGGCAACGTGTGTTAGTCGTTGACTTATCCCTACTTAGACTTCAGGATAAAAGTCTCCAGACTTGAATTCTGGTATCTTCTTCAATCGGTGAAATACTAAACCGGCAACGTTGTAGGCGTCAAAAATTGCCTATAGGTCACCGTACATGGCTCGAGACAGAGAGAATATGATGAATGTCACTATCTGAGTCACAGGAGATTATTTGACGATGACAAACACATGAAGTGAGTCGACGGACCATGCGAAACGATGGAACTTCGGAATAGCGGAAACACGAGCTGATCGGGAACCCCGCATCACTTGCAAAAGGGTGGAGAGCCTCTCGTGTCTTGTCCACTTAACATATGATTCAATTATGGGAGCTTGTAGATCTTCTCGACGGCTTTCTAACGCATCTTGAATCGCATGATTCCGAGTTCGGACGACGAAGATACGGTAAAAACGGACGGAACGCGCAGGACTACGTCCCGGGACTCGGCGAGACACCCAGAGGTGTCTCGGCCAACCCGAGATACCCAGAGGTGTCTCAGATTGTCCGAGACACACATTGGTGTCTCGGATTGGCCGAGATACCCAAAGGTGTCTCGGAACTTATAGAGTAATTTTGGCCATGATCCGATTCGAATCTGAAGAAACGCAAAACATGAAAGTTGTAGATCTCCTTATTAACTTTCTAATTCATCTTGTATCAGGTCATTTGGAGGTTATATGAGAAAGTTATGACCAAAATACCCGAGACACTCATTGGTTTCTCGGCCATGGCCGAGACACTCACAAGTATCTCGGACCTTGTGGAGCTGTTTTGACCATGATTAGATTCGAATCTGAAGAATCTTAAAAGATGAAAGTTGTATATATCCTCGTTATCTTTCCAATTCATTTTGGATCAGATCATTTGGAAGTCATATGAGGAAGTTATGATCAAAATACCCGAGATACTCATTGGTGTCTCAGCCATGGCCGAGACACTCACAAGTATCTCGGACCTTATGGAGCTGTTTTGACTATTATTAGATTTGAATTTGAAGAATCTTAAAAGATAAAAGTTGTAGAAATTTTCGTTATCTTTCCAACACAACTTGAATCACCTCATTCGGAGGTCGGATGAAAGAATTAGAGCAAAAATACTGAAGAGTGTACAACCTGTCTCGCACATGTGCGAGACACCCCGAACTGTCTCGCACTCGGAACGTGTGTTTGACGGTTTTCGATCAGTTTTGACAGTTCCAGAGCCTCCCTAACTGCCTTGGGGTTATCTTTAAATGTGATAAAGTGGTTATAACTGAAGATAGGAGGGAATCAACCGTTCCTATCCAAACACAGGGTTCCTGAAGCCTATAAATACAGCCACAGAGCCTTTATTTTTTGAGCTCTGAAATTTTGGAGATTAGGCGAAGCCCTGCCGGATTGAAGACTGAAGGTGCACGAATTTCAAAGAGGAGGAGGAGAGATCGGATCGAGTTCGTCGGCATAAAGAAGAGGAGCTCGTCAGATCTGCATTTCCCCGGGTCCCTTCCTTAAGATTATCCCGTTGCGATAATCTTAAGAAGAGCAATTATCTCGCCGTTGCCGAGATAAGTGCTACGATTTCTTGATTCCTTTGCGAATCAACGAAGCTCTGTCTAATTTTTCAGCAATCAGATTTGATCGGCGGTGGTCCACGGATAAACCCCGGCACAGGCAAAGATCCCACGCAAGCAGAAGACCGATAAACGATCTCTGCGTTTGTTTGATAAAGTTATAAACTTTTTTATTTTCATTGTGTAAGGAGATCTTATAAAAAGATCAATTTTTTATTTTATTCGAGTTTATTGTTACGACTAAAGTTATAATAAATTCGATAGCAATAAAAACAGCAACTTTCGACGCAAACAAACTGGCGACCACAGTGGGAGCCAACAGCTTCGCTGCCGAAGCTGTCGTGCCGCAGCCGATGATCAAGATCCTGGTGGCTGAAAAGGTCGAGTACGAATTCGACCAGCAGAAATTTAAAGAGTACATCTCCTCCTCCTCCTCCAGATCTGCTCCTCCTCATAAGCGCAGGAAGATCTCCTCCTCCCAGAAGATCCGTCGGTCTCCAGATCTAAAGACCCAAGAAGTCGATCTCTATGTCGTCGCTGCTATAGTTACACCTTGCAACGATCCGCCAGCATTTAATGAGACCAGATCTGCAGATCTGAACTCCTTCGCGATCAAGGAGCCGACTGCTGAAGGTGCGCCAACTCTATCAAAGAGAGCACGTCAAAGGAAACGCCAACGCCTTACGCGCTAATTCACCAAGGCTTTGGATCAGGTGGATGGACTCCATTACCAAGCAGATCTGGAGTTCAGAAAGCGCCAAGTGGCTAATCTGTCGCCACGACCAGCATCGGAATCCTCCTCTCGATCTCCAATTAACGAATGGGTTTGTGTCAAAAGAACCCGCTCTACTCTTGAGGAGCAAATCAAAAAGCATCGTGCATTGCTCGCGCATGTCCGAGTCCTTCTGCAGAAAACGAAAGAGATGCAGAAAGAAGAGACGGTTAAGAAGCCGCCCAAACACAAACAAGTGTGGGTGCCGAAGGCGAAGTCAGTGCCCAAGGCAAAAGTGAACGAAGTCACCATCCGGCCTTCGTCAACTCCAGATCCCACTCCTATTGCTCCCTCACCTCCAATGAAGCCCTATGACAGCATGGATCTTACCAAATCTAGAGTCCCATTGAAGGATTGCATCGGTTCTCTACTCGAGGATCGAGGAAAAGCGCCTGTTAAGGAAAGCTTAAGACCGTTGAAGGAGCTTCGAGCAAGCATCCGGACTGGGGATCGTACGCGACCTCCTAACAAATTAATTTCTACAATGGCCCGCTTGGGGGTGCGTGCAGAAAACCAGGAGCCCGTTAAGGTTTCACCCTCACAAAGGTGTGATTCCAAGTGTGTGACTCCTGTAGACGCCAACAAGGCGATGTTTACTCAGATGAAAATGCGTCAGACAGAAGAATGCGTTATACCTAAGAATTCATGTAAACAGCCGATAGGTTGCTCTGACCGTAACGTCGATGAGTTATACTATCGGGCTGGGGGTACGAATAAATCTCAAAAGATAAATACCCGGGAAGCGGACTCTCACTGTCCGTGTACCAAAATTATCAGGGCAGTATTATCAGCCTGTAGCTACCTCAAGACCGCTCCACAGAGGGTCTCAGTATTTGAGAGGATCTCCACTGAAGCATCAAAGCCCAAATCAAGGCGTTTTCGCAAAAGACGATCGGTTGTTCAAGATGACGAACTCCCAACAGTTACTATCAATGTGGTCGATAAGGGGAAGTCTTCGATTAGTTCAAATAGCTCCAACCCTAATTTTTCTCTAGGAAGAGAAGTCAGTTCGGGAATAACCCAACGAATATCTCAGCTTCAGCTAGAAGCCGTCGGACATAATGATTACCAGGGAGTCCGTGAAGGAATCCATTCCGATGACGAACTCTCGGATTCTTATTCCGCACTCGCCTCTGACAATACAACGTCTAGCATAGGACAAGCTCGGGAAGTGTTCATGATCAACACCGAGCAAATAGCCAAAATCATTGAGGATGCTCTAGCCAAGCAGAAAGAAGCATTCAAAATCGAAATGAAAATGGCTATGCAGAAGATGAGACAAATGTACGACCAACAAATCCGAGCTTTGTCGAATCAGCTAGGTGAGTCCAGCCGTCGCAGCACTGCTAAATAAGCAGGTAGCATTCAGATGTGGATGAACACAACGCTGGGGGTAGCCCCACTAAAAATAATAACGCTGGGGGTGGACCCACCAATGATGATAACACCGGGGTGGCCGCATTATTCCTCTCGAAAATTGTCCAAAATAGGATATAGATGAGGACGAAAAGATGAAGGATCTCGAGAGCAAAATTGACGCCCTGATGTCTGCTCGAGAGGTGAAGAAGACCAGGATTCCGTATCCTTACCCAAGAGAATGGGAATCGATCCCGTATCCGGCGAAGTTCAACCTGATCAATTTCACGCTGTTTGACGGGAAGGGTTCCCCCACTCAGCATCTGATCTATTTCAAGTCCCACTTGGGAGTGATATCTGGCAACGAGCCTTTGATGGTCCGGTCATTTGTTGGAACCCTTCGGGGGGCCCACCTTCGATTGGTACCACCGTCTCAAGCCTGCAAGCATCACTAGCTGGGAGGACCTGGAGAGCATGTTCCTCGGTCATTTCTTTGATGATGACACCGAAGTGTCAATCAGGACACTCTTCGATGAGAAACAGAAAGACGGAGAGTCGGTGGATACCTTCATCAAACGCTTCCGTAATCAGGCAATAAACTGTAAGGATCCCGTCACGGAGGAATTCGTCTTGCAGACCTATCATAACAACTTGTCCATTAACATCTTGGACGTTATGGGAGTAGAGCCGCTCAATACTTGGAAAGAGTTGAAGGTGTGCGGAGAGCAGGCCGAACGCTTCCTCAGAAGGAGGAAGGTCGAAAGAAGCCAACCAATGGCAAAACCTTTGAATCCGAGTCTCATTTCCCATGATGAAGGGAAAGCACATACAACAGTTGTTGACGTTAATCAGACGTCGCAACAGCAGCCCCGAAGATAGTAGAAGACTTCGGATTCGAGGCTCTAAAAAGAGTACTCATTCAAGGACGAAGACGTTCCAACCATCTTCGAGACCCTTCTTGAAAACAACAAGATTAAGCTGCCATCCATCACGAATCAGGAGGAAGCTAAAAATACTATGGATCCGAAGTACTGCGCGTACCACAAGAGGGTCCTTCATCCCACCAAGACTTGCTTTACTTTAAAGAATAGCATTCAGACCTTGGTTGAAGTCGGCGTCATAACGCTGGGATAAGCCAAATGAGAACGACAAGACTCCGATAAGTATAAGAGTATAAACTGCTTCTCAATCCTTCGACCGGTATAAGAGGTTAAACTGCTTCCTGATACTCCAATTGGTATATAAGTCTAAACTGTTTTCTACCGTTGACGGGAAGTTCCTGGAGAATTTTTATATGTAATATTCTTAAGGATAACCCGATCATGTAACCGAATGCAATGATAAACCCAGTTTCGCGAAAAAGCTGAGGGTGGATGATTCATGTAACGGGAAGTTCTCGGAAGAATACTATATGTAATTTTCTTAGGGATAACCCGATCATTACAAACAAAGTGATAAACACTAAACTCCCACTGTGATTTCCGAACACTCTTTTGCTGAGACGAGATTCGATCGCTTCTTTGGATCAATCTTCCCTCACAAAACTCCTATTGGTGTTTGATGACAGATCAACCAATCCTCACAAAATTCCCCCACTGATCAAATCAATTGACGGTGGGTCCATTAAAATTTCTATCCGCCAATTCATGGCAATTTTCAAAGCTTGACGTGTTAAGTCCTGATCACTTAATATCAAAATCCTCCATCGAGTGGCTAGTACAAACCAGTATTTCTACTACTACTTGTATTCCACTCCATTTGCTTTCAGGTCAAACCTATAAAAGTTAGGGCCAAAGCCAGATTCCCCTCTCGATTCCTTCCATGAACAAGAGGTCCACTTTCAAATTAAGCAATCAAACTTATAAAAGTTAGGATTGTCTCCAACTTCACTTAGTCAAACCTGCAGATAGTTAGGACTAAGTTTGAGTTATCTCTTTCGATAAAAGTTAGGATTGTCTCCATCTTTTCCTTTTTCAGCCAAACCTATAAAAGTTAGGGTCAAAATCGGAATTTCCCCTCAATAAATAAGGAACTCTTTTCTTGGATCAAGCAACCAATCCTATAAAAGTTAGGGTTACTTGAATCTTTCCGATTCTCGGAGTGGAAATCCCACTAGTAGTTTCATCTTTCCGGATTCTGGGGGTGGAGATCCCACTTCGAGTTTCCTTTCCAACTGAAGATAGAATATAAAATTCTTCCTCTTCGGTGCCGGGAGATAGAATATAAAATTCTTCCTCTTTCATTTTTGGGTTCGTCTTTACCCTGAGAAAAGACACAATTCTCAACTTCAAATCCGTACATTCCATGCACGGGGAACTTTATCTCGACTCCTAAATAGAGATAAGCCTATGTCTAACACACGTTGCCGGTTTAGTCTTTCACCGATTAAAGAAGACACCAGAAATCCAGTCTGGGGACTTTTATCCCGAATCCTAAGTAGGGATAAGTCAACGCCTAACACGCGTTACCGGTTAGTCCTTAACCGTAAAAAGGACAAAAGCCCACATATTCGACATTGTGGCAGGTTGTTATTAATAACACCATAATCCGTGCTTCACACGCACGAGGAGTTTTATCCCGAATCCTAAGCAGGGGTAAGCCAACGCCTAACACGTGTTGCCGGTTTAGTCTTTCACCGATTGAAGAAGACACCAGAATTCTAGTCTGGGGAATTTTATCCCGAAGCCTAAGAAGGGATAAGTCAGCGCCTAACATGCGTTGCCGGTTAGTCCTTAACCGTAAAAAGGACAAAAGCCCACATATTCAACATTGTGGCAGGTTGTTATTAATAACACCATAATCCGTGCTTCACACGCACGGGGAATTTTATCCTGAATCCTAAGCAGGGGTAAGCCAACACCTAACACGCGTTGCCGGTTTAGTCTTTCACCGATTGAAGAAGACACCAGAATTCTAGTCTGGGGACTTTTATCCTAAATCCTAAGTAAGGATGAGTCAGCACCTAACACGCGTTGCCGGATAGTCTATTCCCGTGACAAAGACAAAGTCTACGTATTCAATATCATAGCATCAAGTCTAAGGGAATTCATTCCTTTAGCACAACGTCACATGCGGAACGGACTTAAAACAATCTGCATGTAAACCCGATTCAAACGGTAATCGGTAAGAGCACGTCAAATCCGTTAAGGGCTGAGGATTTGCCAAAAATCCTAAGTCAACGTCTGATACACGTTGCTGTTTAGTCTTTTCACAGGAGAAAGACGAAGTCTACGTATTCAATATCGTAGCACTAAAAGGGTTAACTCTTTTAGCTTAACGTCACATGCGGAACTGACTTAAACAATCTGCATGCTAGCCCGACTCAAACGGTAGTCGGTAAAGGCTCATCAAACCCGTTGATGGCTGAGAATTTGCCAAAAATTCTATAAATGTGAGTCATTGACGCACCAGCTCCGTTAGTTGGTCTCGTGACTCGAGTATTCAACAACACTAAGATAAGATCCACACATGCAAATGAATCAGCTTTAACAGTTGGTCCTGTAGCCCCAATATTTGGGACCGCCATGCTCCAATACCTTAAGAACTTAAACTGTGTATACTCCAACAAATGTACGAGTATAAACTGTATTAACGTCGGGCGATCCGAAACCCTAGGTCAACGCCGGTCAACGCGTAACCCTAGGTCAACGCCAGTCAACGCATTGTGACAAAAAAGTCAACGCCAAACGATCCGAAACCCTAGGTTAACGTCGGTCAATGCGTAACCCTAGGTCAACGCCAGTCAACGTGTTATGATACAAAAGTCAACGGCAGACGATCCGAAATCCTAGATCAACGCGTAACCCTAGGTCGATGCCAGTCAACGCGTTACGATGAAAGTCAATGCGAATTAATATATCGTGATGGAGATAGTCAGTTTAAAGTCAACTCAATGATACGAGCCAAAATCTACTCACCGGTTTTGATTCAAGATTTCGACGACGGCTAGACGATAAACGCAGCGCCGGGAGAACTTCAGCTATTCGTCAAATAATCGAATAGATTGAAAATCAAAGGAGTCAAGAATCAAAGCTAACAACAGGTCCTTTTACACCGATTGAAAGTTGGACCGATCATATCCAAAGTATTTCAGGCTCGTCTATAAAAGAAACGAGACTGAAACACTTTGGAGGGGGTATCTGTAGGCGTCAAAAATTACCTATAGGTCCCCGTACACGTCTTGAGACAGAGATAAGATGATGAATGTCACTATCCGAGTCACAAGAGATTATTTGACAACGACAAACACATAAAGTGAGTCGATGGACCATGCGAAACGATGGAACTTCGGAATAGTGGAATCACGAGCTGATCGGGAACCCCGCATCACTTGCAAAAGGGCGGAGAGCCTCTCGTGTCTTGTCCACTTCACATATGATTCAATTATAGGAGCTTGTATATCTTCTCGATGGCTTTCTAACGCATCTTGAATCGTATGATTCCGAGTTCGGACGATGAAGATACGGTAAAAACGGACGGAACGCGCAGGACTACGTCGCGGGACTCGACGAGACACCCAGAGGTGTCTCGGCCAACCCGAGACACCCAAAGGTGTCTCGGCTTGGCCGAGACACTCTAAGGTGTCTCGGCCAAGCCAGACACCCATTGGTGTCTCGGATTGGCCGAGACACCCATGAGTGTCTCGGCCAAGCCGAGACACCCAAAGATGTCTCAGAATTTATAGAGTAATTTTGGCCATGATCCGATTCGAATATGAAGAAACGGAAAACATGAAAGTTGTAGATATCGTCGTTATCTTTCTAATGCATCTTGGATCAGGTCATTTGGAGATCATATGAGGAAGTTATGACCAAAATACCCGAGACACTTACAAGTGTCTCGCACCTTGTGGAGCTATTTTGACCATGATTAGATTCGAATATGAAGAATCTTAAAAGATGAAAGTTGTAGATCTCCTCGTTATATTTCAAATAAATTTTAGATCAGATCATTTGAAGGTCATATGAGGAAGTTATGACCAAAATACCCGAGACACTCATTGGTGTCTCGGCCATGGCCGAGACACTCACAAGTGTCTTGGACCCTGTGGAGCTGTTTTGGCCATGATTAGATTCGAATCGGAAGAAACTCAAAACATGAAAGTTGTAGATATCCTCATTATCTTTCCAATGCATCTTGGATCTGGTCATTTGGAGGTCATATGAGGAAGTTATGATTAAAATACCCGAGACACTCATTGGTGTCTCGGCCATGGCCGAGACACTCACAAGTGTCTCAGACCTTGTGGAGCTGTTTTGACTATTATTAGATTCGAATCTGAATAATATTAAAAGATAAAAGTTGTAGAACTTTTCGTTATATTTCCAACACAATTTGAATCACCTCATTCGGAGGTCGGATGAAAGAATTAGAGCGAAAATACTAAAGAGTGTACAAACTGTCTCGCACATGTGCGAGACACCCTAAACCGTCTCGCACTCGGAACGTGTGTTTGACGGTTTTCGATCAGTTTTGACGGTTCCAGAGCCTCCCTAACTGCCTTGGGGTTATCTTTAAATGTGATAAAGTGGTTATAACTGAAGATAGGAGGGAATCAACCGTTCCTATCCAAACACAGGGTTCCTAGAGCCTATAAATACAGCCACAGGGCCTTCATTTTTTGAGATCTGGAATTTTGGAGATTAGACGAAGCCCTGCCGGATTGAAGACTAAAGGTGCACGAATTTCAGAGAGGAGGAGGAGAGATCGGATCGAGTTCGTCGGCATAAAGAAGAGGAGCTCGTCAGATCTGCAGTTCCCCGGGTCCGTTCCTTAAGATTATCCCGTTACGGTAATCTTAAGAAGAGCAATTATCTCGCCGTTGCCGAGATAAGCGCTACGATTTCTTGATTCCTTCGCGAATCAACGAAGCTCTGCCCAATTTTTCAGGAATCAGATTATATCGGCAGTGGTCCATGGATAAACCCTGGCACAGGCAAAGATCCCACGCAAGTAGAAGACCGATAAATGATCTCTACGTTTGTTTGGTAAAGTTGTAAACTTTTTTATTTTTATTGTGTAAGGAGATCTTATAAAAAGATTAACTTTTTATTTTATTCGAGTTTATTGTAACGACTAAAGTTGTAATAGATTCGATAGCAATAAAAACAACAACTTTCGACGCAAACAAACGCGTATTAGGTGCTGACTTATCCCTACTTAGGATTCGGGATAAAATTCCCCACGCGTGTAAGGCACGGATTTTGAGAGTTAAAAAGTAGTGTCTTCTTTTGGGGCAAAGATGAACCCGATGCTGGAAAGGAAGAATTTTACATTCTATCTCTAGTTGTAAAGGAAACTTAAAGTAGGATCTTCACTTCGAGAATCTGAAGAGTGAAACTAAGAGTGGGATTTCCACTCCGAGAATCAAAAGATTCGAATAATCCTAACTATCGGAAGGTTTTATTACCGAACTAAAGGTGAATTTCTCGTTTATCAAGAATGAATTGTGGTTTTGGCCCTAACTGTAGGAATGTTTGACCAAGCGAGAGTTTAAGGTGACTCTAATTATAGGAATGTTTGATCGCTCGATTTGAAAGTAGACATCTCGTTCATGGCAAGAATCGAGAGGAGATTTTGGTTTTGGTCCTAATTGTAGGAAGGTTTGACCAAATGAGGGGTTTGAGCGATCCTAACTGTTTAAATGTTTGATCATTCAATTTGCGGACCTCTTGTTTTATGGAAAGAATTAAAGGGGATTTTGGTTGTGGTCCTAACTGTTTAAATTTTTGACTAAGTGGGAGTAAAAGTATAAGTCACAGTGGGAGTGTTGACTTGTACGAATCACTCAGTGGGGGTTTTTGATGTCAAATGATGAGATCTTGATACAAAGGGGATTTGACAATCGTAATAGACCGTTCGAATTAAAATTTCTAGTGCTATGTCAGGACTTTAACAGCGGGAGTTTAGTGTTTATCACTTTGTTTGTAATGACTAGGTTATCCCTTAGAATATTACATGTAACATTCTTCTGGAAACTTCTCATTACATGAATTATCCACTCCATCTTTCTTTGCGAAACTAGGTCTATCATTATACTCAGTTGAATGATCGGGTTATCCTTAAGAATATTATGTGTAATACTCTCTAGGAACTTCCCGTCAAAGATAGAAAATAATTTATACTCATACACCTGTTGGAGTAGGCAGGGAGCAGTTTAACCCCATATACCTGTTAGAGGAATGGGAGAAGCAGTTTAACCTTTTATACTTATCGAAGGATTGAGAAGCAGTTTATACTCCTATACTCTTCGGAGTCTTGATACAGATTAATTTAGCGTTATGACACTAGCTTCAACCAAGATTTAGATGTTATTCTTGAGGGCAAAACAAGCCTTGGTGGGATGAAGGATCCTCCTGTGGTACACACAGTACTTTGGATCCGAAGTATTATTAGCTTCCTCCTGATTTATGATAGGTGGTAGCTTGATCTTATTGTTTTCGAGGAGGGATTCAAAAATAGCTGGAACGCCTTCGTCCTTGAAGAAGTACTCTTTTTTTGAGTCTCGGATCCGAAGTCTTTTGCTGTATTCGGGGTTGCTGCTGTGACGTCTGATTAACATCAAAAGCTGGTACAGGTGCCTTCCCCTTTCCACGAGAGGTGAAGTTTGATTTTGGAGGGTTAGCTGTTGGTTATCTTCTCTCAGCTTTCTTCCTTCTAAAGAAGCGTTCGGCCTGCTCTGCGCGCTCCTTCAACTCTCTCCAAGTCTTGGATGATGCTACTCCCATAATTTCCAAGATATCAATAGACAGGTTGTTATGACAGGTTTGGAGGATGAAGTCCTCTGTGACTGGATCTCAGCAATTCATCACCTTATTTCAGAAGTGCTTGACGAAGTCGTCGACCGTCTCTTCGTCTTCCTGTTTCTCCTCAAAGAGCATCCTGATTGATATCTCAGTGTCATCATCAAAGTAATTGTCGAGAAATGAGCTTTCCATGTCATCCTAGCTGTTGACGCTTCCAGGCTTGAGACGGCGGTACTAATCGAAGGCAACCCCGCGAAGGGTTTCCACGAATGACCAAACCATCAAGGCTTTGTTGCCAGAAATCATGCCCAAGTGGGACTTAAAGTAGATCAGATGTTGAGTGGGAGAGCCCTTCCAATCGAACTGCGTGAAGTTGATCAGGTTAAACTTCATCGGGTACGGGATCGATTCCCACTCTCTCAGGTAAGGACATGGAATATCGATCTTCTTCACCTCTCAAGCAGACATCAGAGCATTGATTTTGCTCTCGATGTCTTTCATCTTTTTGTCCTCGTATGTATCATGCTTTGGACGATTTCTAAGAGGAACAACGCGGCCATCGGTATTGTCATCTTCGATGGGATCACCCCCAGTGTTGTTGTCTTTAGTGGGGCCACCCTCATTGTTTTGGTCAACAGGAGGGTTATCTACATTGAGGTGTTCGTCCATGTCTGAATCGCCACGTGCCCGGTTAGCAATGTTGCGATGGCTAGATTCACCAAGTTGATTGGACAGAGCCCGAATCTATTGGTCATGTTCTTCCTTCATCCGCAACATAGCCATTTCTAATTCGAACTTGAAGTTCTCTTTTTGCTTAGCCAAAGTATCCTCGATGATTTTGGTTATTTGCTTGGTGTTAATCATGAATACTTCCCGAGCTTGTCCCACGCTAGACATTGTGTCATCGCAGGCGATTGCGGAGCAAGTATCTGAAAGTTCTTCCTCTGAAGACAGTCCTTCATGCATCCTTAGGTCAACCATATGTTTGATAGCTTCTAGCTGGAACCAAGACATCTGTTGGGCTATTCCTAAATTGACTTTTCTTCCCAGAGAAAAGTCAGGATTAGAGCCGTTTGAAACAATCGCAGACTTTCCTCTGTCAACCATGTTGATAGTGACTTCAAGGAATTCGTTATCTTGACCGGTTGAATTTCTTTTACGGAAATGCCTTGACTTACCCCCTGTCAACCATGGTTTTAACGCTTCAGGGGAAAGACTTTGGAATACAGAGACCCTCTATGGAGCGGTCTTAGGGCAGCTACATTCTAATAATACTGCCCGGATAAATCTCTCACATAGACAGTGAGAGTGTGTTTCTGGGGTATTCCTCTTTTGAGACTTACCCCTAGCCTGATAGTACAACTTATCGACATTATGGTCGGAGCAACTTATCAGCTGTTTACATGATTCTTCAGGTGTAACGTTGTCATCTGTTCGATGCGTCTTCTTCTAAATAGGTAACACTTTATTAGCGTTAACAGGAGTCACGTGTTTAGAATCACACCCGTGTGAAGGTGAAATCTTAGCGGGCCCCTAGTCTTGTGCACGCACCCTAAGCGGGTGGTCGTAGGAATCAGCTTGTTAGGAGGTCGCTTACAACCCCCAATCTGGATGGTTACTCGGGGATTCCTTCAGCGGTCCCAGGTGTTCCTTAACATGCGCTTTGCCTTGATCTTCGGGTAGAGGACCAATGTGATCATTCAGAAGAATTCTAAATTTGGAGACATCTACGTCACCGTAGGGCTTTACCGAAGGTGTGGTGGCAGGAGGAGCGAGATCCAAAGTTGACGAAGGCTGGGGAGCAGCGTCGTCTACTTTTGCCTTAGGCGCTGATTTGGTGTTTGGCATCCAAACTTGTTTGGATCTCAGTGATCTCTTAACCACCTCTTCCTTTTGCATTTCTTGTGCTTTTCGCACAAGGATCTGGGCATGCGCAAGAAGTGCGCGACGCTTCTAAATGCGCTCCTTAAGAGTGGAACGGTTCTGTTTGACACGAACTCATTCATTATTAGGTGGTTGGGAGGATGTTTCCAAATCTTGTTGTGGCGATGGTTTAGCCATTTGGTGTCTCCTGGACTTCAGATCCGCTTGGTAGTGGAGCTCATCCACTTGCTACAAAGCCTTAGCAAATTAGAGGGCGAGATGTTGACGGTGCCTCTGACGAGCTCTCTTCGATAAAGTTGGCACACCTTCAGCAGTCAACTCTTTAATGGAGGCGGTGTTCGGATTTACCGCTTTGGCTTTATCGGACGCTGATGGATCGTTGCGAGGTACAACTATAGCAATGGTAGCGGGGAGATCACCTTCTTGGGTCTTCAAATCTGAAGACCAGCGGATCTTTCGGGAGGAGGAGATCTTCCTGCACTTATGAGGAGAGGCGGATCTGGAGGAGGAGGAGGAGACATACTCCTCGAACTTCTATTGGTCGAACTCGATTCTACCTCTTCAGCTACGGGAATCTTGATCGACTGCTGCGGCACGACAGCCTCGGCAGCAAGATTGTTGGCTCCTACTATGGTCACCAGCATATTTAGGTGGAAAGTTGATGTTTTCATTGTGTAACTCATTACAGCTTTAGTTGTTACAATAAGTTTAAAAGTTTCATCTTTTTACAAGATCTCCCTACACAATAAAATAAAGAAAATTACAACTCTTCTTAAACAAATGCAACGGACGTTTATCACCCGCTGCTTGTGTGAGATCTTTGTCTATGTCGGGGACGTTAATATCCATGGACTACCAAGCGATCAGATCAATCCGAAGTTTCGTTGATTCGTGAAGGAATCAAGAAACCGAAGCAATTATCTCGGCAACAGCGATATAACCACTCTTCTCGAGATCACAGCTAGGTACGATCTCAAGGGAAGGAACTGGGCTATGGATCTGACGAACTCCTCTTCCTTATGTCGAAGAACTCGATCTGATCTCTCCCCAGCAGGACTTCGCCAAGGCACAAGAATTTTAGATCTGTGCAAATGAAGGCCCTAGGATTGTATTTATAGGCTTCAGGACCTTCGTTTTTAGATAAGAATGACCGATTCACTCTTATTTTTAGTTATAACCACTTTATCACGTTCTTGGATAATATTAGATCAGTTGGAACAAACCCAGGTGGTTAACGGGCGAAAACAGCTCAAAACTACATAAAACGGCTTTTTAGGCCTGCGAACACTCGCAGTGTCTCGGCCATGGCCGAGACACTCGTAGTGTCTCCACCAGATGACTTTCTTATTACCAAAGGAAAGCTGTAATCAAAGGATTTCCCTATGGATTAAGAAGAAATTACAAGTCAACAAGAGGAAGAATTCACCCCTACGGTCAAAACACAAGTGGCTGCATTCCAAAAGTCAAAGCAACGCAATCATTGCATCCTCAACTATCAACACAGCCCTATATTTGAGATGATTGATCTTGATGGCTGGGACAACAACATGACTAATATTATATTAGCAACTATTAGAGGCGCTGATGAGCAGTGTAATAATTTTAGAAAAGCAGGAAGATCTAGAGAACTGTGGGCAAATATTCGACATGCTGAGAAGTGCATGGTTAAAACCATGCAAAGAGGTCTTAGTGGAGATCGTGACCCGCAGTTGATAGAGCATTATTGAGATGCGCCTCAATTGTCACAAATGGTCTGAATAGGGCCTTCTCGAATGATCATTGGTGTCATCCATATATAAAGATAAAGGCACAACGCAGTTTAAATCGCTGCACAACGTAGCTCCAGCCGCTGCACAACGCAGCTCCAATCGCTGCACAACGCAGTTCAAACCGCTGCACAACGCAGCTCCAACCGCTGCAGAACGCAGCTCCAACCGCTGTAGAACGCAGCTCCAACCGCTATAGAACGCAGCTCCAACCGTTACACAACGCAGCTCTAACCGCTGCAGAACGCAGCTCTAACCGCTGCAGAACGCAGCTCCAACCGATACAGAACGCAGCTCCAACCGCTGCAGAACGCAGCTTCAGCCGCTTCAAACACAGCTCCAAATCACTGTGGAACGCACTCCCAAATACTGCGTTCAAGTTAGAACGCAAGTCATGGTTCTGACTTATTCAAACATGATCTATACAGTTTTGGAAACCGTTTCTCACCCACGATCTGAGGAGTGGTTTACGTGGGTTGTTACAACCGATTAATAAGGCGACTAAACCCTCAATTGGGCGTGGATTATGGGGGCAGTTATACCCCTAATCTCCCTATAAATAACAACAAACTCAACAGAGTTCGGGGATTCAGAGAGAGAGAGATCCAGGGATCGGATTTGGAGAAGAGAATCTAGAGGCAACGATCTTCAACAAGTTGAAGAGTTCTAGATATTCGATACTTGGCTTATTAACCGAATTATTTTCGGTTCAAACAACTCTTTTCTTATTAGAGTTTGTTACTCATTCTGAATCACAAGACTCGTCAAGAGTTATCAACCAGACAAGTCATTCGTTCCAGCGAATTGAGATTTTTGGATCGTCAACAGAGAGCAAGTTCGACGCAAGCATTCGAAGGAAGCACTCCATCGTCACCGTGAAGAACCCAGATTTAAACAAAGGAGAGAATCCAGATCATTCTCTTCTCTTTTGTAATCAGGAAATCCAATTATAATCCAGAGTTGAGAGATTTGTAAACATTCTTTTTCTAAGCAGTTAGAGAGAATAAAATCAAACGCAATTCTTTCATCATTTTCTTACTACAAAATTTTCCACAAACAAAATATGAAGACTCCGCTGGGGACTAGCTTCTCTGATGAAGAAGTGGTGGCGCAATCCGATATTCATCTCGCTGGAACGACCGTTGAAACTCTCGTTGTAGAGTTTGATCAAGCCAAGTACGAGGAAGCTCTTTCCTCTGGATCGCTTAGCCCCAAGGCCAGGCACAACATCCAAAAAGTCTCCAAAGAGATCCAACCTGTTGTTGAGAAGCCGAAGAAAGCCCTCTCCTTCAGCCAGGAACTTAAACTAGCTCTGCTGGTTGAAGACTCTACACCCGTATCGACACGACGTACAATAGGTGGTAAGAGACCTATGGCGGAAGAACACCCAACTAACGCCGACGACGCTGCTGTTAAGGCTTTGAAACAAGCCAAAAAGAACGCCACTCGAAGACGGAGAAGATCCATCCGATGAGCGCATCTTCGAGAAAATCAATCCCTGGTTCAACGCGAGGATCGCGTTCTCGAAGCCCCGCACAAAAATTGCGTTCCTACTCCAGAATGCATGCTTCACGGCAATGAGCCTAACTACAAGCCTCGAGTGATACAGCTTAAACGCGACCCTTAACGGTGCGTTGTACATCCAAAACACAGCACTGCTAAGGATAAAAACGCGCCCCATGAGTACGTCCAAACAAAACATGATCCCAAGGGGTCTGTTTCATTAATTAAACGTAGGCCAAAGCCTGGTGTTTATAAATCACAACGTGACCCTTGCGTTTCAGAACGCGATGTGGTCCGCCAAGTACAAAGGAGTCAACACGGGCTTAAGATTCATGCGTTTCAGAACGCGATGTGGTCCGCCAAGTACAAAGGAGTCAACACGGGCTTAAGATTCATGTCCGACAGGAACAAGTCTCGCCTCCTCAAAGACAGAGAACAAAGGAGTCAACACGGGCTTAAGATTCATGTCCGACAGGAACAAGTCTCGCCTCCTCAAAGACAGAGAGTCTTATCTCCGACGAAGAATTACCCTCAAATCCCTGATCTGCGAGAATTACTCTCTAAGGAAAAACCAACGCAACGAGCAGCTCATTCATGTCATTGTGAGCGGCTTATTTCAACAGTCCTTTCCGAATGCCACTGTTGTACACCTGAGCCTCGTAGGTCTGTATTCGATAGACTGTCTGACATCGCAAGACCTACCAAGCAACAACGTCATCAGAAGAAGAAGAGTTCTAAAGTTTAATATCCTCAAGTCACCATTAATGTGATTGGCAGAGGGAAAGCAGCCACTCCCAATTCTTATGAATCAGAAAGAAGCCATTCCCCGACCGTTCGGGAAATTTGCGACGAGTTCGAAGGAGTATATCGACACACCCAGGCGCGGACAGGAGCTATCCGTTCAGTTAACTATAGAAAGCTGGCCAAAGGCATTACTTCTGATGATGAACATTCGGCAATCGTCGAATCCCAATCTTCAAGCTCCGTCGTAGCACGGGAAGTCTCTGTTTACATGATTGGAGACCCCGAAGATTTAGCTAAAACAGTCAACGAACACCACGTTATGCTCCATACACAACAAGAGACCCTTCTCCAAATGAAGGATATGTTGGCTCAACTCCTCGCCGAGAAAGGCCAAAAACCTAAATCTTCCCGAAGGATAAACTCCAAAGGAAAGCAGAAAGTACCAGAAAGTACTTGAAAATTTAGAACAGGAGACTCACAACTTGGAGTCTTCTTCCGAAAACGAGATGGACGTGGAGAGAGAGCAGAATCCTCAATCAACTAAAGTGGATGAGCTAGAAGCCCGCCTTAACGCAATCGCCAATAGAAGCGAGCTTCGCGAGGAAGAAGTAATACGGCCTTACCCCGTAGAATGGGATACAGCTCCCTATCCGCCAAAGTTTAAGGCCCCAACTCTACAACCTTTCGATGGTACAGGGTCGCCGAACCAACACATCTACTACTTTAAGTCACAGACCGGAGATGAGGTAGCCAACGACGCCATCCTAACCCGTTTGTTCATCGGTACTCTTAAGGGAGTAGTCTTTGAATGGTTTATGAAACTGCCTGCTGGATCCATTCAGAAGTGGGTAGATCTGGAAAGGCTTTTCTTAGCCAGATTCTTCAAAGATGACACAGAAGTCTCAGTTCCTACCCTTCTCACCACCAAGCAAAAGAAGGGAGAATCTATCAAGACTTATGTGGAAAGATTCCGCAGCATGGCATTGCGATGCCCGTCAGGTATGACTCAATCAACCTTAGTTGAAACTTGCAGGCACAACTTGCAGACTCAGCTCCTCGCTCAGATGGGAGTGGCAGAACGTCGCTCCTGGAGACAATTAGTTTCTCAAGGAGAATAAGCCGAAGAGATTGTTGCACGGATCAAGGCTGAAGAAGTTACTCAACTCAAGCCACAACAACAGCGCAACCAGAACAATGCACCTCGCTCCAAGGGAAAGGAGACGTTAGCTGCCGATACCGATGCACGTACACCATCAGGGAAATAAGGCAAAAGGAAAGGAGACGTTAGCTGCCGATACCGATGCACGTACACCATCAGGGAAATAAGGCAAAACACCGAACCAACAAAGAGCACCTAGAACAATAAATTGCAACTTCTCAAAATCAGAAAACCAGATGAAGCAGGGAAGATAGATGACCCCAATTACTGTCGCTATCATAGGTTCTTGGGACATCCTACCAGAAAATGTTGTGTTCAAAGACATCTTGCAAAATTTGGTGAATGCTAATGTACTTACCCTGAAGCCGGAGCAGAAGACTGTATCTACTAACTTGATTGCGGTCCAGTTTGGTGACTTCCTCCCTGTAGTTGTTACAGATGGTGTCATTCCCATCCATAAAGGGGAAATGCACTTGAAAAATACTGATTTACACAATCAGAAAGACAGGGGGTTAGTACCCCTCACTATCCAAAAAGGAGAGATCATGTAGGTCCATCCTGACCTAATTAAAGATCAGCAATGGACAAACACCCTATCCAAGCAGAAAGGAAGCAAGGCTAAGTCATCCAACATGATTAGCCCCTCTGTTAATGAGAATAATGACCATCTCAAACCTCTCACTGACTCAGAAAAAGAGAGAATCATCCTAGAGGCATACCCAGAAGGCAACCCTGATACTCGGTCAGGGAAAGCTTATTTGAGAAACTATGATCAGAATGTTCAAGAAGCTGAAGAACAGCCCCAAGACACTGGGGGTTCTGTACCAAAGAAGCCGGTCGATAAAGGGAAACAAAAAGAGCTCCGGTTCAACAAAAATCTTCACCAAGATCTTGGCGAAACGAGCGCCCCTTACCAATTTAATATAATGGCGCAGCTAGCCAACATACCTGCTAGGATCACCCTCTATGAGCTCTTGAAGTTGTCCAAAACCACCAGAGAAGCTCTGATTGAAGCTTTGAAGAACACGGAGAGCTTCATCACTCAAGTTACTCCAATTCCTGAAGCGTCTGAAGATCAGTCCTGCCTGCAATGTATACAAGCAGCCAGAAGCATACCCTGCATATCATTCACTCAGGAAGATATGCAAGTGAAACATAAACATGACAGGCCCCTGTACTACACAGGATACATCGGGTCATCAGAAATCAGCCGTGTTCAGGTCGACCTAGGCTCGGCACTCAGCATCATGCCATACAAAGTTATGCAAGTTTTAGGGATTCCCATGCATCGGTTGAATGCTACTCAAACTACCATCTTCGGATTCAATGCTAACAGCACTCGGCCTCTGGGAAAGATCAAACACAGATGTCGGATCGGAGATCTCAGGTCCGAAGTGACTTGTTACATCATAGATGCGGACACATCCTACAATATGTTATTAGGACGACGATGGATTCATGCAAATCGCATTGTCCCATCCACCCTACATCAGGTCATGAAGTATGTCAATGATGAAGACGAAGTTCGAACCCTGATTACAGAGAAATACCCCTTCAGAGGAGTGGAAAACTTCCATACAGATTCGGTCTTCTACTCGGAATCACAAGAGAAAATACCCCTTCAGAGGAGTGGAAAACTTCCATACAGATTCGGTCTTCTACTCGGAATCACAAGAGAAAGAAGATATTGACAGTGGTAATCCATACAGATTCGGTCTTCTACTCGGAATCACAAGAGAAAGAAGATATTGACAGTGGTAATGAGGCAGATATCGAACCAGACCCGGAAGGGAATTGTCCATGGGAGTTGAATTTTAATGTAATTGGTCCATTCGAGAATAATAATAATGCACCGAGTGAGGGCGAGTGGTGCATTAATGAAGATTTTATTTTGGCGTACTTGTCTAATGAATCTTTTAAAGCTGGACAAATAGAGAATGATCATAATACAGGTACCAACTCGTGGCACACATTGTGTGCAGAAGCATGCCTCACATTGCCAATTAAGTCATCCTTCACTTCAGATGAAGAAGTAGAAGATGCACAAAAGGCTTTCTTCGAAGTCCCACCCAAAAAGAAAGGGCAAAAGCCAATCCGTCTCGGTAAAGTTAAACCCACACCACTCAGACAGGGAAGCTCGGAAGAAGATGATGGAATTCCTCAATTTTATTACCATGAACCCAATTCTATACACTTAATGAAACGAATGGGGTATAACTTTAATGAAAAACAGGGTTTAAACTTCGGGAAAGGAAGGCGAACACCGATTCGAATGTCTCTCACCCCCGAAGGAAAACCTCCGGACTACTATCAAAAAACCGGAAGAGGCGTGGGCTACGTCACAACCCCATCAGCCTCAGAAAATGAAATCAGTAATTATCTGCGTCAGGACCATTCATCCGGGACATCTTCTTAGGAATCCAACGTCAGTGTTGGACCTTTCTTTAAAAGTCTAACTGTGAACATGGTTTCGACTAGTCATCTAGATGAAGACGCAGGGGGTGATGAAGGATTAATCGAATCCACCGACGATCCTTGGATCAAACGCCTCAACATTTTGTGGGATATGTGCTTCGAACAACGCGAACCACCCACTGAAGATAAAGTGATCCAGGTCAACATGGGAGATGAATCTAACCCTAAGCCTATCTTTATAGCCGAAGACTTATCATCATCCGAAAAAGAAGACCTTATATCTCTCATCCGAGAATATATAGATGTCTTTGCTTGGAATTATGAAGATATGCCTGGCCTAGACCCAAAAGTAGCCACACATCGTCTCAACATCGATCCGGATGCAAAACCCGTCAAGCAACAGCAACGTCGGTTTCATCCAGAGGTCATGGAAGCGATTGAGTCAGAGGTTAAAAAGCTTATAGACTCGGGTTTTGTTAGGGAGGAACAACACCCGGACTGGGTAGCCAATATTGTTCTAGTTCCCAAGAAGAACGGTAAGGTTCGGATATGCATTGACTTCCGTGACCTTAACGCAGCTTGTCTATGTAACAACCGTAAATTTTTGATACGTATTTAAATAAATTTTACTATTATTTAAAATATTAAACTTTATTTTATTAATATTTTTCTCAATCTCTGGAATGTTATGAGTTTTTAAAAATAAATAAATAAATAAATAAAATATATAGTCCTAAATTATTAATTCTGTGAAATATTAATTTATAGTTGTAATGAATATTTTAAATAATTATTTTAACTATTGATACTATTAGTAATTTTTTTATGTAAATTTGAGCTTAGTACATTAGTACATATACAAATATATGAAAATTTAGTTGTTAATTAATATTATTTTTCTGAATATCTTGCAAATATATGCCATAATCTTCTCCCTCTTAATTTCCTCTAATTTGAAATTGAATTCCTTCCAAATACTTTTCCCAATCAGCCATAATCACTCTCCAATCACCTCATAATCACGTTTATTCTCATACCATTCTTGCCCACTTGATTTCCCGTGATAAAATTCTCTCTCCAATAATATCTCAAATCCAGCTCATCTTCTCTCTCTCTCTCTCTCCAATCCTCTCTCTCTCTCTCTCCTCTTATTTCCATCACACCCGTACTCTCTCTTTCTCTCTCTATCTCCATCTCTCTTCCTCTTCAAGCCACCTGAACCCATCTCCACCACCGAAACCCGACCCCATCACCACGCTCGTCCCCGCCTCCGACCCACGAACCCAGCGCCGCCGAGCGTGCTCGAGCCCTCGCCGAAAAACTACAATTAAGTTCTTATATTATTATTTTAGGTTACAATTAATTTCTTATACTATTTTTTTAATAACTATGTTTTATTTCCTATTTTCCAAATATATTATTTGATTTTAACCTTAATTTTTCTTTTGATCGTCGTTCCTTCAGAATCATGGTGGGTACTCGTAGTAACGATAACCCGTCTAGTAGCAGTGCCCCGCAGCCCGAAGTGGATCCAAACCAACTTCTGGCGATGATTCAGGGATTGGTCACCAATCAGCAGCACCTAGCTGGGCAGCTACAGCGGGAGCCTCAGCACCAACCTCCCCCTCGTCCAGAGTCTAGCGTTAGGGAGTTTCGGTATATGCGGCCCCCTTCTTTCTCTGGTGCTGAAGGAACCTTAGCAGCAGAAGAGTTCTTGAAGGTCACCGAGACTATTCTCACGGTGACCCGTATTGCCCCTGCTGAATGGGTGGACCTTATGGATATTCAGCTCACCGACACTGCTCGGATTTGGTGGACTGCAGAGAAAGCTCATTTGGAGAGACCGATTTCGTGGGATACCTTCACAGACCATTTCAACAGGAAGTATTTCCCTCAGTCAGCTCGGGACGAGCTTTTGCGAAGATTTGTGGAGCTTAAGCAAGGAGGGCGAACAGTTGATGAGTACGAGGCAGAGTTTTCTTCCTTGAGTTGATATGCTCCCCACTTGGTTACAGACCCTACTATGAGGAGGCATCAGTTTCAGAAGGGCCTGGATAAGTATATCATGTTTGCTCTAGCTGGTAGAGAACTTGCGACGCACGATGCAGTACTGGATGCAGCACGTGAGATTGAGAGCGTGCAGAAGGAACCTGAAGACTCACACGTGATTCAGAGCAGGACACCAGCAGCTCCGACCCGGAATGTCGAGCGTCCCCCTCCGAGGCAGCAGCAGAACCCGCAGAGGTAGCAGCATTCTCAGCGTCAGCCATTTCATCAGGCTCATCCTTATCAGCGTCCTGGAGTGCAGTCTCAGAACCAGCCATTGGTGCAGGAGTGCCCTAGGCGTCTTCGTCTGTGCTACAACTGTGGGTCCCCTGATCATGTCAACCGGGAATGTCCGCAGCGACAGCAGGCCAGCTTGCCCCCACCTCCAGTTCGAGTAGCTCTTCCAGCTCCACCTCGATCAGACTCAGCAGCTCCAGCTCAGCACGGACCCTACCCTCGAGCAGGCCCTCTACCTCCACAGCAGCAGATTTATCAGGAAGCACGAAGGCAGCAACCACCACGTCAGACATTCATGATGACGGCCGTGGAAGCTAAGGAGAACAACCAAGTTATCACCGGTAAGAATAGTTTATTCTTAGTTTTAATTGCGTATGAACTTCCTTATTTCGCATTGCTTGATGATATTATGATAGGATTTGTTTATGAGTGCATGCTTAGACGTATTTTCATCCTCCTATAATAGGCAATGTTCTTGTTTCTTCCGTCCTTGCTTTATCACTCTTTGACTCTGGGGCTTCCCGTTGTTTCTTGTCTCCTCTTCTTATGGATATCGTTCCATATCTGTCCTTGGGTTCTTATCTTAATTCCGAGGACGGAATTTGTTTTAAGGGGGGTAGGATGTAACAACCGTAAATTTTTTATACGTATTTAAATAAATTTTACTAGTATTTAAAATATTAAACTTTATTTTATTAATATTTTTCTCAATTTCTGGAATGTTATGAGTTTTTAAAAATAAATAAATAAATAAAATATATAGTCCTAAATTATTAATTCTGTGAAATATTAATTTATAGTTGTAATGAATATTTTAAATAATTATTTTAACTATTGATACTATTA
>NC_033801.1:58846598-58849485 GCF_001876935.1 Asparagus officinalis
TCTTTACCCTGAAGTTACCGTCCAACTTTCCCGCGTCAGATCCGACTCGCACCATCAATGTCAATTTGTTCGACGAACCCCGAGGCAAGATCCCTCTTGCTCATCGTCTTGTCTATTTATTTTTAATACGTTAAGAATTTATTAATTATATACGTTGATTTAATTATGCTAGATTATGTTATAACGTGATTATTTGCGTGAGTTGTTGATACTGTGTGATTATATTCTGCGAAACGATGCTATAAGTGATGAATAGATATGTCAAAAATAGTTTATGTTTAATTTCGTGATGTTTGGAAGGAAAAAAAATGTAATTACAGGAATTTTTTTGAATGATTTATAATGAGGAAAATATTTTAAAAGGAATTATTTCGAGAAAATAATTTATTTTGGATATGGAGTATTTTTGAATAATTGTTATGATTAAAAGAATTTTATTTTGAGAAAAAGAGTATTTTAGATTATTTTATAAAATATCATAGAAATCATATATAAATTAAAAAGTATTACTGTTCATAAATAATAATAGAATATATTTTAAGAAGATCATTTTAGAATTTTATAATAAGAGATAAATTTAAAGGAAATTATTGTTAGAACTAATAACTGAGATTTCGATTTTCATGTGCAAAACATCTGTTAATGGTAGTTTCACTTTGCATTGTTAATAGTAGCTTTACTCTCGTATGTTCCTTGCATGTGATCACGACCCTTGTTCATACTTTATGACTTTGACACTTAGTGTAATTATATTTATTATTCCATGTTGAGAATCATGAGAAGTACATGACTATAGTGACCTGTATGACACAGTTAGGATCTAGAATCTCGTGTGTAGTTGACCTGGAATTACGAGAATTGGGGTGAGAAGTCTTGGTCCATGTGAGCGGTTGTGATGGTTGATGTATTTTCCAGGCTCGCGCCGGTGAAGTTTGTGTAGTCACTGGGGTGGGTCTGAGGTGTTGAGATATTTGTGATTGTGGTTGTATTCCGGGCTCGCGCCGGTGAAGTTTGTGTAGTCACCGGGGTGGGTTTGATGAGTTGAGATGTTTGTGTATTCCGGGCTCGCGCTGGTGAAGTTTGTGTAGTCACCAGGGTGGGTCCGAGGAGTTGTGATATCGAGATTATTGATTATTTCCAGGCTCGCGCCGGTGAAGTTTGTGTAGTCACCGGGGTGGGTCCGAGGAGTTGGGATATTTGTGATCGCGATCTATCAGTTATCCGATAATATGAGCCAGTGACCTGTTACAGGATGACTAGTTATATGACTTAGATTCTTGGCTAAGTATGATTCTTGTGAGACGTAGATCAGTTGTATTTCTTTCCATACATAGATCAGGATTAATATTTAATTATTTACAATTCAAGACATATGGTATATACATGAGGGTTTCCTTGTTTAGATTATTTCGCTCGACGTACTACGTCTCGAGTTGTAGATTTTTAAGTATTAATTCCATCTAGATGTATGACTTTGTTATTCGGATGTTTATGG
Organism: Asparagus officinalis; assembly: GCF_001876935.1. Taxonomy (NCBI): domain Eukaryota; kingdom Viridiplantae; phylum Streptophyta; class Magnoliopsida; order Asparagales; family Asparagaceae; genus Asparagus; species Asparagus officinalis. The sequence continues at coordinate 58,848,094 of NC_033801.1, forward strand.
ATTCTTTAGATTGTTATCTTTAGTAGTGGATTGCATGTTGTTTTGGTTATATTCCCAGTTGCATGCTTCTTTTGTTATTTTCATTGTTGTATCGGTTTTTGCATTGGTCATACGACTGTTATATTTTTTTATGTGGGATCTTGCTGTGTGTCATGCACGCTGACGTACTCCTATTTTCTCTGGTGTACGTCAGATTTAGGAGATGGACAGCCTCAGTTCGGAATCGTACAGGAGCCAGAAGATTCTTAGCAGGGCTGGGTTGTCTTTATATTCTTGCTATGTGTGATCGGGGACCTGTGACTTCGTATTATATTTATTTCTAGACGCTTAGCGTATTGGATTGAGAAGAAAAGAAAAAGAAAAAAAATGGTAGTGTATATTTCTTCTCAATCTAATACGTCGCGAGCTTGTTCACGTTCCTGTTCCCGTGTATTTTGGGAAGCGGGGCGTGACAGGTTTTTTTGGTGGCCCATGCAGGTCACGGTCCCGAGTTTCTACTAGTAAGAATATATTGGACAATTTAGATACATATCATATTTCATCCGTAAGACTACAATTAAGTTCTTATATTATTATTTTAGATTACAATTAATTTCTTATACTATTTTTTTAATAACTATGTTTTAGTTCCTATTTTCGAAATATATTATTTGATTTTAACTTTAATTTTTCTTTTGATCCTCGTTCCTTCAGAATCATGGTGGGTACTCGTAGTAACGATAATCCATCTAGTAGCAGTGCCCCGCAGCCCGAAGTTGATCCAAACCAACTTCTGGCGATGATTCAGGGATTGATCACCAATCAGCAGCACCTAGCTGGGCAGCTACAGCGGGAGCCTCAGCACCAACCTCCCCCTCGTCCAGAGTCTAGCGTTAGGGAGTTTCGGTATATGCGGCCCCCTTCTTTCTCTGGTGCTGAAGGACCCTTAGCAGCAGAAGAGTTCTTGAAGGTCACCGAGACTATTCTCACGGTGACCCGTATTGCCCCTGCTGAATGGGTGGACCTTATGGATATTCAGCTCACCGACACCGCTCGGATTTGGTGGACTGTAGAGAAAGCTCATTTGGAGAGACCGATTTCGTGGGATACCTTCACAGACCATTTCAACAGGAAGTATTTCCCTCAGTCAGCTCGGGACGAGCTTTTGCGAAGATTTGTGGAGCTTAAGCAAGGAGGGCGAACAGTTGATGAGTACGAGGCAGAGTTTTCTTCCTTGAGTCGATATGCTCCCCACTTGGTTACAGACCCTACTATGACGAGGCATCAGTTTCAGAAGGGCCTGGATAAGTATATCATGTTTGCTCTAGCTGGTAGAGAACTTGTGACGCACGATGCAGTACTGGATGCAGCACGTGAGATTGAGAGCGTGCAGAAGGAACCTGAAGACTCACA
>NC_033801.1:58850485-58851003 GCF_001876935.1 Asparagus officinalis
CCCTAGGGTTTCGAACGTTGAATGTTGACTTTTTGTCGCAACGCGTTGACTGGCGTTGACCTAGGGTTATGCGTTGACCGGCGTTGACCTAGGTCAACGAACGCCAAACATTGACTTTTGATCGCAACGCGTTGACTGGCGTTGACCTAGGTGTAGGCGTATAAAACTGCCTATAAGTCCCTTAACACAGCTCGACGACGTCGATTCGACAAACCGACCATCGGACGACGTATCCATATACAACAAGTTAGTCCACGACGCCGAAGCCAAACGATATGCGACAAGGTCAACAAATCGCACGCGGGCAACGGAATGCATCCATTCGCGTGCGGAATCAAGCCAACGGTTCGGGGAGTCAACGAGCCATCCAAACAAGAGCGGACTCGGATGAATCAAGATCAGTTTCGGACTCGAACTCAGAAGCGGATCTACTCCAAATCAGGTCAAATGAATCGAATCCGAACCAATCAACCACAGAACTGGAAAACGGGCACAAAGAAACAAATCAACAAATACCT
>NC_033801.1:58851028-58870254 GCF_001876935.1 Asparagus officinalis
CAACATGGAAGAGGACTTCGCTTTGACCCACGTATAGGACCCTCGGATCTCTGTTCATCACGTTCCGCTTCTGCGGACCCCGACTTTACGTGGCGTCACCCCCGATTGGAAGCGCTTAGGACTCTTGGCATCTGGGTTTAGTGCTGAGTCCTCTTTCGAACACACCGACAATTCCTTTAGTCGGTGACGCGTTCTTTAGTGAATTAGAACCCACTACCTGAGAAGAGCCACCTTAACTTCCCTATACGCCCGACATGATGTTTGGAAGTTCCTATCGGGGCGCCATCCCTATTGAGGCTCTCTATCCTTCTGTGCGATTCGCACTTTTCTTGAGGTCCTAACCACCTTCCCTCCCTTATTTCTTCTCTATGATTTGGTTCGTAATTCCATGCAGCACTCATAGTCGCCATAGCTCGTTCCATGCACCTCCTTGTTTACTCAGCACGTAAACCGTCCTATCACGCGGTGCTTTAGGTCCACAAGGGGGGGGGCCCTCGACTCACTCCCTACACGGTTACTACCCCAAGCTTATCATCACTCCCCCGACGACAACATTTACTTACTGGGGGCAAGATTGCCTATCTTCTGGGCTTCCCAGGAGATCACATCTCCCCCCTCGAACCGCCCGCTTTTGTGGGCTGTTGAATTCTGCAAGCGGGAGCCTCGTCCGCGAACTCTCGATGCGTAAAAGTAGTCGCGCTTTGGTGTCGTGAATCTTGTCATTGCCTGAACAGTGACATCGACCCTGAACAGTCATGTTCGGCTCGTTCGGCATTTCGTTATCATATGGGCCGCAAGCCGGTTATGAACTCTTGCTTGGTACCCCTCGCCGGGATTGGCCGTGATTTTGCTGTTTTTTTCTTCCAGTTTTTTTCTTTCCTCCTCTCACCCACTATTTTTTTTTCCCGTCGGCGATTGGAGCAAGGCGCTCCTAAGAATTGCCTCTTCTCGGCGATGGTTCGGGAGGTGACTCGTCTTTGAAGCTGTAACGATTGTGCTTAACCTGAATCGCACGTTTCATTTTCGACTCCATACTTGGGGGTTGGGAGCGGTTTCTTTGCCACTCCTCTCTGCAGTCTTCTAACCGGGCTTCTTTGCAATTTGAGGGCCCGTGCCTGCGCTGATAGTGCCGCGGCGCTTACGAATGGCTCGCTCCAGCGTTGATCGCGCTTCCGTGCGCGAACCACATTCTGTTGTTGCGACTTGGAAGAGGCGCCATTCGTGCGGTTGTTGAGGCTGCTTGCCTTGTTCTGTTCTTCAGCATCCGTCTTGTAGCCGAACACGCGTCAACAGATTCGCATGGCCTTTACGAATTGTGTTCGGCAAGGCGTCTGCCGTGCCTTTGGCGGCTCTCTTCGAGAGAGTCACTACCTTCGCAACGACGGAATGGGCGAGCACGATCGACCTGGTTGGAACATTGGGGAGATCTCACCCAATCAGTTCGGGCATCAACAGGGCCGAGATCTTCGTTGGCAGCTTCAACTTCCTTGCTCCAACGAAGTTTCCTTTGGAGACGAGATTGGAGACTTGGACTTGCGGGAGAGTAGATCCTGGGCGATGGACGACAGGTACGCTCGAAATTGTTTGGCGAATTCGACGTGCGACCTCCTCCTCGACGCGGGATCGGATGCCGGGTGCGACGCAACGGATCTTCGTCGCGAGCTCGGTGGTCCCACTGTGGTTCGCAGATTGTTCGCCGGGAAAAATGTGTCTTCTTCATTGATATATTGCATCGTAGTTAACACTTTATGCGTTAAAAGATCGCGGCTTTTATAAAGATCCGTACTAATGAAAATAAATACAAAAAAAGAAAGATTATTTAACAATTTATTTCTTTTATGGTCGAACGATATCGCGAGCTCCTGCTTTTGCGGTCACATCGCTTTGTGTGGGCTTCTTTGCCTGCGCCGGGGTTTTATTTGCCGGGGACTACGCGTGATCTCGATCCGGTCGGATCTACACGATATGACGGGTATTATCCTCACGAAAAAAGAAAGAAGGAAATAATAGCCGGAGTGGGGTACTAATCACAAGGAAATACCGTAGCCCAAGTGTGCGAAATCTGACCAACGCGAATCGAGACTCTTTCGGAGTCTAAGAACCAAGCTTACGATCCGGAGGAAACTGTGTAGATCCTCAGATCCGGTCCGCTCCTCGAACGCTTGCGTTGTTTGGGCGTGGATGATCGCCGAGAACCGGATCTCAAGTCCAAGTCTTCAATCTTCTAAAGCTGCCAATCTTTTTTCGATCTTCAGATTCCAATTACGGAAGCTTCGACTCCCAAAATCCAACCTCTGAAATGACATGAAGAATGCCTTGGCCTATTTATAGCACTCCGCAGAACTGTGCATTTGCACAGTTCTGAGCTTAGCCCCTGTGGGTGGGCTCGGCTCCTTGGCGAGCCGACCTGTGGTTGCTCGCCCTCCGAGCCACCCACAGGTGGCTGCTTTGCGAGCCACCTGCAGGTGGCTGCGGCTCTGGCCGGCCACCACAGGTGTCGCCCCTGGCCGAGCACCTGCAGGTGGCTCGGCTTTTGCCGAGGCCACCTGTGGGTGGCTCGGCCCTGGCCGAGCCACCCACAGGTGGCTCGGCCGCTGGCGAGCCACCTAACAGGTGCGCTCGCCTGGACCACTGTGGGTGCTGCGCTTTGCGAGCCCCTTGGGCGGGTTTTACGCGTTTTTTTCTTTCGTTTCCGTCGTTCGGGTTCAGTCGTTCGGGAGTTCGGGCGATTTGATTGTTGAATTTGGAGCTTGGATTCGGTTGCGGTGCGTTGACTTGTTCGGATTCGATTTGTTGATCGCGATTCGCTGATTAGGCTAGTAAGTCCATTCTGAGATTCGGATCGGGAAACGATCTTGATTCGATCGTCATATCAGCCGAGTTCGTTCTTGTTTAGATGACTCGGTGATTCCCCGAAAACGTTGGTGTCGATGCGCAGTAGCCGCGTGGCAATGCGTTCCAGATGCTTGGTCGAATTTGTTTGGCTTCGTCGCGTCGTTATCTGGTCCGTTGAGTATGGTTTGGCGTTTCGGCGTGATAGCGGGGATAACGGTAGTGGTTGGATACGTCGGCCACGATGGTCGCGTTTGTCGAAATTTTAAACGTCATCGCGCTGTCTTTGGTGGGACCTATAGGCATTTTATACGGCGGCTACAGTGGTGGCTTCTTCTGCCACCGTCCTTTTTGCAGCTTTTCTAGCGGGCTTCTCGAGGCTTTGAGCCGTGCCTCGCGCGTGACATCTGGCGCGAGCGCTTGCGAATACGCCTCGCTCGAGCGTCGAACGGTTCCGTTGTGACGCGGACACATTCTTTCTTCTGGCGGCTTGGAGAGTCGCCGTTCATTGGTGGTTGAGGCTGTTTTTGCCCTTGTCTTCAACTCCGCGTGGTAGTGAAATCCGTCCGTAAGACTCCATCGCTTAGCGAGTTCCGGCGCAACGCGTTGACCGACGCCTCTGGCGGGCTCTCTTTGAGAGGAGTCGACAACGCCCTGAACAGTGGAGGCGTTGGCGGGCAGTTGGGTTTGACTTGATTGGAGGTCGGATGGAAATTCATTTGAAGCGGCAACTTCGGCGTCATTGGGTTGAGAGTTCGTCGGGTTTCCCGAGGCAGCTTCCAACCACTTGAGCTTTCTCTCGCCGAAGGAGAACTTCTGGACTTTGCGGGGGAGGTAGATCCGGAGAGGACACGTTAGCTCCTCGCACTTGCTTGTCGACCTCGTACTCGACCTCCTCGCACGGACCCGGGATTGGCGATCGCGGAGATGTCTGTGCGACGCATCGATCTCGTTGGCGAGCATCGTAACGGCTTCCCACTGTGGTGCCAGATTGTTCGGCAGGGGAAAACTGTAGCTTCTTCATTAATGAGATAATTGTCATCTTGTTACAAGATCCGGTCTTTTAGAATCCGGTTACAACTAAATCAAAGAAAAAAATAAGATTACACTTTCCTCTTGTGAACAAATCGCGAAGCTCACTGTTTTGCGGTGCTTTCGGTCGCTTTGGTGGGTTCTTTGCTGCGGCCGTGGGGGCGGGTTAATCCGTGGACGCCGGGCGATCTAGGATCCGGTCGGATCTACACGATTATACGGGTATTATTCACGAAGGGAATAATAGGCCGGCGAGGGATTAGTCCACGCAGGGAACTAATCGCTCGATTCGAGATCTAAGACAAGCTTAGAATCTGGAGTGTGGTCTCGTGTGAATTCTCAGATCTGTTCTTTTTCCTCTCGAGATCCTTTTTCTGACAGTGGATTTGTCGCCCGAGCTCAGATCCGAATGTGCAAGTCTCTGCAGGTCTTCAGAAGCTCGCGAGTTCACTCTGCAATCCGGCAGGAGTTTCGCTCTTGAAGTTCGACGAGAAAGACATTCATCTAGGCGCTATTTTATAGGCTCTCGAGGACAGTGCCGCGAACAAGAGAAATGTCGGCACGCGTCGCACACTGTCGGCCACCTCGAGGTGGCGGCCTGCCGCCAGCCTTGGGTGGGCTCGGCCACCGAGGCCACCAGCAGGTGGTCGGCCACCGAGCCCACCTCTTGTGCTGTCGAGTGGTGGCCGAGCCACATTGGTGGCCCGCCCGAGCCACCAAGGAGGTGCTCGGTGCTCGAGCCAAGCAAAGATGGTGGCTCGGAGGTGCGAGCCACCCTAGAGGTGGCGCGAGCACCTAAGAGGTGGCGAGCACGTCGAGGTGGCCGAGCACTAGGGTGGCTCGGCTCCGAGCACGCATTTGGTGGCTCGGAGGTGGCCGAGCCACGCCCAAGGTTGGATGGCCACCGAGCCCTTGGTGGCTCGGCCGAGCCATACTTGGTGCTCGGCCACCGAGCCACTTGGTGGCTACGGTGACCGCCTGCGAGTGACTTGGTTTCGCGAGCCTCTCTGGGTGTTTGGGTTTTCCGGTCCGGTTCTTTCTGTGATTCGGTTGAATTGAGACTCTGATTTGTTGATCTGATTTGGCAGTAAGTTCGATTCCTGATTTGGGGGGGCAGTAAAGTCCGGCTTCTGAGTTCGGATCGGAAGCTGATCGTTGATTCGATCGATTCGTTCGAGTCCTCTTCGTTGGATGACTCGTTGATTCTTAACTCGTTAGCTTGAGTTCTGGACGCGGTGGATTCATTCCGTTTTCGGTGGCGATTTGTCGGATGTCGTCGGCCTCGTTGGTTCGTCCGTTTGTGCCGAGCTGAGGCTAAGGCGACCTATAAGCAATTTTATATGCCAAAAACGCGTTGACTGGCGTTGACGCTAGGGGTTAATGCGTTGACGCGCGTTGACCCTAAGGGTTTCGAACGCCAAACGTTGACTTTTGATTCGTAACGCGTTGACTGGCGTTGACACTAGGTACGGCGTTGAACCGGCGTTGACCTATGGGTTTGAGCGTGAATGTTTGACTTTTGCGCGACGCGTTGACTGCGGTTGACCTAGGGGTTACGCGTTGCCGGCATTGACCCTAAGGTTTCGAACGTTGAATGTTGACTTTTTTGTCGCCAACGCGTTGACTGGCGTTGACGCTCTAGGTTATGGCGTTTGACCGGCGCTTGACGCTAGTCCAACGAACGCCCAAGACATTGACATTTTGATCGCACCGCGTTGACGTGCGTTGAACCTAAGGTGTAGGCGTATAAAACTGGCCTATAAGTCGCCTTAACACAGCTCGGACGACGTCGATTCGACAAAGCCGACATCGACGACGTAATCCATAGTATCACAAGTTAGTCCAGACGCGCGAACCAAACGATATGGCGACAAGGTCAAGCAGAATCGCACGCGGGCAACGAATGGCATCGCCCATTTCGCGAGTGCGGAATCAAGCCAACGATTCGGGAAAGTCACGAGGCCATCGCAAACAAGAGGCGCGGACTCGGATGAAATGCAAAGATCAGTTGTCGGACATCGGAACTCAGCAAGCGGCATTTCTTCGACTCATTCATCCTTACCATCAGGTCAAATGAATGCGAATCCGAAGCCAATCAACCAAGAGGGGACTGGAAAAAGCAGGGCACAAAAGAAATGAAATCAACAAATACCTGGGGGGCGGCTCAACGAGTCCAGCCAGGTGGCTGCGGTGGGCCGAGCCACCAAGTGTGCTTCGGCCAAGCCACCTAGGTGGCTCGTGGCCGAGCACCTTTGGTGCTGACACCGAGCCAGCCTTGGGTGGCTCGGCCAAACCACGCGGCCACAGCCTATAGGTGGTCTCGGTGGCACGAGCCCCTATAGGTGGCTGCGGAGGGCCACCTAGGGGTGGCTCGGCCAAGGCCGAGCCACCTCAGGGTGGCTCGGCATGAGCCGAGCCACCCTGAGGTGGCCGCCCAGATCTGTGCCAAATGCACAGATCTGGTTGCCTATAAATAGGCGGGGTCATTCATCATTTTGGGGGACTTTTGGAAGAACTTTTGGAGAGCCGAAACTCTGCCGGATTGAGACCTCATCTTGGAGTTTTTTGAAGGCTTGAAGACTTGGACATTCAGATCTGATTCTTGGCGAGCACCCGCATCACAAAAGGCAGGAGTTCGAGGGGATCGAGATCTCATATCTACGTTGTTACACTCCGGATCAAAGCTTGGTCTTTGATCCCGAGATTCGAGCGATTGTTTCCTTGGTGAAATAATCCCTCCGGCTATTATTTCCTTGGTGAAATAATACCCGTTATACTGCGTAGATCTGCTCGGATCTAGATCGCGCGGTGGTCCACGTCAAACAACCCCGGCGCAGGCAAACAACCCACGCAAGCGAGTGACCGAATAACAGGAGCTCGCGATTTGTTCGTCAAAAGAGAAAAAGTTGTAATTTTTAATTTTCTTTATTTTTGATTTTCATTGTAACCGGATCTAAAAAAGACCGGATCTTTTGTAACCGAAAAACTGTTATTCAAGATAGCAATGGAATCAATAAAGAAAGCAACGATTTTCCCCGCGAACAATCTGGCGACCACAGTGGGAGCCGCCGATCTCACTGCCGAGATCGGAGCGTCGCCTCGTCCGGATCTACCTCCCCTCGCAAGTCTAAGAAGTCCAAGTTCTCTTCCAGCAGAAAGGTGCGTTGGTACGAAGAAGTTGAAGCTACCAACGACGACCTCATCTCGATTGACGCCAAAGTTGCGTCAGATGAGGCTCCACCAATCTCCAACCAGATCAAGCTGGTTCCAACCAATTCCTCCGTCACCAAAGGAGCGGTGACTCTCTCAAAGAGAGCCCGCCAAAGGCAACGCCAACGCTTGGCCAAACAATTCGCCAAAGCGATGGAGTCCACTGACGGGATCCGCTACAACGCGGATCTGAAGAACAAGAGAGGCAAACAGCCTCAACAACAGATGAACGATGCCTCTTCCAAGTCGCCAACAATGGAATGGGTCCGTGTCAAACGGAATCATTCTACGCTGGAAGAACGCATCCGCAAACGCCGCGCACTATCAGCGCAGGCGCGGGCTCAAGCTGAAGAAGCCCGTCGGAAGCTACAGAAGGAGGTGGTCAAGAAACCGCCATCAACTCGTAGGGTTTAGACCAAGGAACAACAACTGCAGCCGCCGAAAGTTCAAACTACGGCGAATCAACCTAAGTCGCTGGTAATTTCCGCAACTGTTCCGGGAGATCCCACAAGACCATCCCAGAGGAGGAAGTCAGTTTTGGAGCACCTCGGTCCACTTCCCAAAGAACGAGGCAAAGCTCCAGTTCAAGAACGGTTGGGGCCAATGAAGAAGTCCCAAACAATTCAACATGCTGGGGGTCGCCGCAACCCTCAACATTTGGGGAAAATCGTGGCACCCAAGCGCACAACTTTGCGCATCGAAGTACAGGAGCCCGCTGAAGATTCACACCCACAAAGGTGCGTTTCGAGGCGTGTGACTTTGGAGAGCTCAAAGAAGGAAATTCATTCTCAGAAGGAAACGTTGTTGTCTGATGACGGTGACGTTATACCTGGGAGATCGTGCCAACACACGATAGGTTGCTCCGACGTTCAAACGGACAAGCTGTACTATCGTGCTGGAGGTACGAGCAAATCCAGAAAGAGGAGCCCTCAAGGATTAGAGACTCAATGTCCTTGCTCAAAACTCATTCGGGCGGTATTGTCTGAGTGCGACTGCACCAAGACTTCTTCTTCCTCTGCTACCGTCAGATTCGCCCGATTCCCTGCTCCTCTTCCACCTCGTCGACCCCCACGACCACGACCTCCGAACTGTCCACGTCCACCCGAATATCCTTCCTTGGTGCAAGCATGCCTTAGATGACCCACCGCACCGCAGTTGTAGCACTGTCGAGTCTCTCCCCTAGATCCAGTGTTGCTAGAGGCTGCCAGTGTTGACTTCACCACAGGAAGTCCACCTGTCCCTGCCTGTAGCCTAATATGAGTCTCCTCCTGGATCATAGCAGAGATAGCCTCCTCAAGCGTGGGAATCTTTGGATGAGCGAGCAGCAATGCAATTCGCTGAGCGAACTCTGATGTCAATCCCTTGAGGAATACCATAGTCAAAGCCAAGGACTAGACGTTTCCGAAGAAGAAGAACAATGGTCGAAGACGGTGAACATTCAAGGGTCACTTCCCACATGACCAGCAGAGGGATATCGGCGCGAGATAATCTCGAGTCAATTCTGAAAGCATCCCGACCTAGAACCCGTCTGCAGTCCGGAACGAGCGAACTCTGATGTCAATCCTTTGAGAAACACCATAGTCCTCTCCTGTAGAAAGGCCTCCCGTTCTTTACATCCCGGGTCCTTGCAGCTCGCCCGAGGTGAGAAGTGATCATAATCTAGCCACAGCCGCTCCAGCTCTGTGGCATACTCCTGTACAGTTCTATCCCCCTGGACTGTGGCGTCGATCTCACCCTTAATCTGGAACACCTTCAGGTTATTCCCCACTCCATCATAGGTCCTCCTCAACTTTTCCCAGACGTCCTTCACCTTCTCAATGTCCTACTCCATCATAGGTCCTCCTCAACTTCTCCCAGACGTCCTTCACCTTCTCAATGCCATCAACTGTGGTGGCGATCGACTGGACCAATGAGTTGAGGAGCCAGATATACACCAACATGTGAGTGAACTTCCACTCATCTCTACCAGAACAACCTGGAAGATGAAGACACAAATGAAGCTCGTAATACCAATAACCCTCCCATCAATGCAGGCCCTTGAAGATCGTTGGTAAGGGAGACATCCGATTAAAATTGCCAAATTAGACCACATGGAAACTGCAAGGAGTAAGACATATTCCTGGCCTTAAAAGAAATTTGATCTCCATAAGACAGCTTGATGGAGAGGGTTACTGTATAACTTTCTCAGGTCATGAATGAAAGATTACCAAAGGAGCACTCGTCATTGCTCGAGGTAAGAAAATTGGTACTATCTATGTAACCTCTAACCTAGAGAATATTATTGCAGTAACAGATGCAGATGAAAAATCAAACCTATGGCACTAAAGGCTTGGCCATATGAGCGAGAAATGGATGAAGAAACTTCTGTCAAAAGGGAAGCTGCCGGATCTGAAGAATGTGGATGTTGGCCTATGCGAGGATTGCATCTTTGGCAAACAGAAGAAAGTCAGTTTTGTAAAGATTGGCAAGACACCCAAGGCAGAAAAGTTAGAGTTGGTTCATACCGACGTATGGGGGCCATCTCCAGTTTCATCTCTTGCAGGTTCACTGTACTATATCACCTTCATTGATGATTCTACAAGGAATGTGTGGGTCTATTTTCTGAAGAAGAAATCAGAAGTCTTTGATACCTTTAGAAAATGGAAGGCAATGGTGGAAAATGAAACTGGTTTGAAGATAAAGCGGTTAAGGTCAGACAATGGAGGAGAGTACAAAGATAGTAGATTCAAAGAATTTTGCACGAACAACGAGATCAAGATGGAGAAAACTGTTCCCATGATACCGTAGCAGAATGGTGTAGCAGAATGCATGAATAAAACTTTGAATGAACGAGCCAGAAGCATGAGGATACATGACGGCTTGCCCAAGTTCCTATGGGCTGAAGCTATCAATACCGCAGCCTTCCTAATCAACTGCGGTCCCTCAGTTCCCTTGGATGGTGGAATACCGGATGAAGCGTGGAGCAGAAAAGAGGTAAACCTTTCGCATTTAAGAATTTTTGGTTGTATCTCTTATGTACACATAGATTCTGCGGAAAGAAGTAAACTTGATGCCAAATCTATCAAATGTGTTTTTGTTGGTTATGGTGGTGATGAGTTCGGTTACCGGTTTTGGGATTATAAAAATCAGAAGATCATCAGAAGCAGAGAAGTAATATTCAATGAGAATGTGATGTACAAAAACAGATCAATTGCAGAATCAAGTAGCTCCAATACAAAAGTTGAAAACAAAGGAATTTGTTGAATTTGAGGAGATTTCTGAAAATGATGTTCAGACTAGTCCTGAAGTAGTTCCCCAACAAGAATCTATCAGCAAAAGCAAAGATGATAAACTGAAAAACCAATTAATTAGGCTATTAATTTGTGGAGAAGGTTGGCACTTGCAATATAATGAATATTAAGTGCAAATGCAAATTGAAACTTCCACACAAATATGTTTAACAATATTATGTGGAACAAAGTGATTGCAGGCCGGTAACATCTCTTGGCAATTTTAAAGAGAGTAAACAACATGAGAAAATTCCATCTATAAGTGGGTTTCAACCCAGATTTTGCTACAAGACGACGTACTTTAAGATAAGTCAAACTGCCAAATACTTAGAAATGGAAAAAGGACAGAATTAAGAGATAAGACGGTTACACAATACATTCTAGAAGAGAAAGTAGGAAAAAAGTTATACTTGAAATTTGTCACTGATATCAGCTTAGGCATCTTTTAGTTTCACAAAACGAATTTAGGTGGGAAGTTTGAGATAAGATGGGTATACAACATATTCTAGGAATCTAGAAGAAAAATTAGGGAAAAGAGTCGTGTTAAAGGAGCAACTTGTGAATTTTTTTAATTTCAGAAAGAAGCAATAAATCCAATAAGTAATCTTTGAGAAGAAACAGATGGTAAGTAGTATTGACCTCAAATTCCTGTCCTACCTGTGCAATCAACTGGTTCATCAAACCAAGCAATCATCTTGAACAGTTATGGGTATAGACATTGGACCATTCTATTAAATCACACTTCTCAACTGTCGTAATATGCCCTTTAAGAACAATGCAACAAGAGAAAAATGGAAGGATTAACATCTCAGACATTAGATGAGAAGATCTGCAGCAAACATGCCGAACGTAAACCAAGTCAATTTTGCATAATGACACGCGTAAGGGCATTCACAACAAGATTATTTTACTGAATTAGGACCTTGCATAAGAACACGAAAGTCTTATCCTTTGTATACAAGCAACCTCGACAAAAGTATGTGTCAGCGTGATGTGCACTACAACTGAATGTTTTACAGTAACAAACATTTATATCATAATTTCATAACTAAACTTACAGTTTCCTGTTGCAATGTAGCCAAATTCCCCAGACTAACAATTCCACGTTACAGGTGAAAGTTGCATATACTGTAAAAATCTAAAGAACCCTAAAGTCTTCAATACACAACACCTTACCTTGTCATTAACATCGTAAAACTTCAACCTTTCAGTGAAAATTGAATCCCCGTTACTAACTTTAAACTGGTGCGAACTAATCTACAATAAACACAAACAATACAGTCCCAAAGACAAAACCTTGTAAAGTTTTAAAACCAAAAGAAAGTCAAAAGTCACAGACCTGGACAACAGCAAAAACAGGCTCCCAAGGTTTAAACGGCCACTCTGAAGGATCAAGCGGCCCAATCACTTTGTACCCGATATCAGCAGCCTCGTTCGCTTTCTCGTCCTCAGATTTCCCACTCGCTCGAAATGTCTTCACCGATCCATTGCAGCTCTCATCACCTTCATCATCAGCATCATCTTCTTCTTCTTCTTCGTATTCTCCTTCTTCTTCCTCTTCGTCGTCTTCATCATCGTCTCCTAATGGATTCGAAGGTCGAGAATAGAAATGGCGACTTCGAGGAGGATCGATGGATTGATGTTGATAAAGAGGGAGGATGGAGTTGGAGTGAGGGTTTTTGAGGGTTGAGAGGTGAAGAGATCGAAGAGTTAGGGTTTGAGATTTGATGAGAGAAGGATGAGGAGATGAGGAGAGGAGAGATCGGAAATAGCGGGTTAGGGTTAGGGTTAGGCGTCGCTGCGACGCAATTGGGGGCGGCGATCAGAGGGGGGGAAATGGAAGCGAGAGTTTTGGAGAGGTTTGGACATAACTGAGAATGGGAGATGAGGCTCGGTGCTTAATGGGCCAGGATATGTGGATCGGGCTTAAATTAATCTAAAGGCTATAATAAGAATGAAACTCATCATCAGGTGTCAAACTTACTGTCATCAGTGTTATGCTGTTTTTATGTTGTTACTTTAATTATCTAGTATATAAAATCCACTTTCAGATCATTTATATGTAGCTATCAAAAGATAATTGAAAATATAATATAATATTAATAACTATAAAATATAAAATGATATTGTCGTATTATCTTTACATATCTACTTTCAATAATAATTTAATTTTGTAAGTAAAAAATGTATTTCACTTAATACATTTTTCCACTTGCAAAAAAATGTGACTTTCATACTTTCAATTCACTTGTACATTTTAGAGTGAGGAGTTCATAGTCTTGGATCGCACGGTAAAAAAACCTAAATAAATAAATTTTTTGTCGCGGTGTTATTTCACTTTATTTCTTTACTTTTTCTCTTGATGATTTGGTCGGTAGAAAGGGGAAATTTTTTGTTAGGAAGAGTAGTATGCACAGAATCACTATACGGAGTCATTTGTCTGTGCTTGAAACTTAGATGATCGTCTAGATATTCAATACACCGTATCACCATATTTCATTCAACTAATTAAGATAATCCAATTCGTACCACTAATTTGACGTGACATATACTTATAGCGAGCGGTTTAGTACACTTGATATACATAGTACGTAGTCTGCTCAGACAAAGAATAATAAAATCACTAAAATCCCACTCAAAGCAGCTAATAGCACCACCTCGATATTCTATTTTCTGTCCTATTTGCACATATCAACCCCATACACCCACTTATAGTAACGCTTTCCGCTTTAACCTTTTATTTTCTGTCCTATTAGCAAAGATCGTTTTTAGCTCCTTTTCATGCTTAACACCTTCACAATATACCTCACTGCCAAGTCAACCAGCTACTACCTCAAAAGCTCTCAAATGAGAAAATATCCCGACAAATTATTTCACAAAATGTGGGAAGAAATACTTATGTTCCTTATAAGTATAACACCACTAACAAATGGAAAATGGAACGAGGCACCCTAAAAACTGAAACCATTCTTTTCTGTAGAGATTTGAGCACAAACATAGTTCGATCTTAATCTTTAAAATTTTCAGGGCATTTCAATAACTAAAGCAATCAAGACATCCATGAATAACAAGTAGGTAGGCCGCTTACCAAGTGCATCTCATATATAAGCAATACATCAATAACTACAACATCCAAGTGCATCTCATATATAAGCAATACATCAATAACTACAACATCAAAACTTTCAGAGTACGAGTTTTCATTTGGGCACTACAACATCAAAACTTTCAGAGTACGAGTTTTCATTTGGGCGCTCATTCCCTTTCTTTCACTTTCCTCAGGCCAATTTCACCTTCATGTCTCTGCTTCAATATTGTTGTGTGGTTCACTTCACCGTAAAAGTAACCTTTTCTAGATTGACTTTCAGAAAGAAGTTTAAATCACGGCAAATCAAATTCTAGACAAGCAAATCTAGATCGGGAAAGAAAGATTTTAAGTGCTACAATTGTGGCAAGAAGGGTCATTTCAAGAGGGAGTGTCCTACCATGCCACAACTTGCCGGGAAATCATGGAAGGAGGTGAAGCTATGATTCTAAGCGTCAACGGTCCGATTGAATCATGGATTCTTAACTTAGGAGCATCCTACCATGCCACCCCTTGCCGGGAAATCATGGAGAACTACATCAGCGGTGATTTTGAAAAGGTACATCAAGCAGATGATGAAACCTTAAAGATCGTTGGTAAGGGAGACATCCGATTAAAATTACCAAATCAGACCACATGGAAGCTGCAAGGAGTGAGACATATTCCTGGCCTTAAAAGAAATTTAATCTCAGTAGGACAGCTTGATGGAGAGGGTTACTGTATAACTTTCTCAGGTCATGAATGGAAGATTACCAAAGGAGAACTCGTCATTGCTCAAGGTAAGAAAAGTGGTACTCTCTATGTAACCTCTAACCTAGAGAATATTATTGCAGTAACAGATGCAGATGAAAAATCAATCTTATGGCACTAAAGGCTTGGCCATATGAGCGATAAATGGATGAAGACAATTCTGTCAAAAGGCAAGCTGCCGGATCTGAAGATTGTCGATGTTGGCCTATGCGAGGATTGCATCTTTGGCAAACAGAAGAAAGTCAGTTTTGCAAAGATTGGAAAGACATCCAAGGCAGAAAAGTTAGAGTTGGTTCATACCGACGTACGAGGGCCATCTCTAGTTTCATCTCTTGTAGGTTCACTGTACTATGTCACCTTCATTGATGATTCTACAAGGAATGTGTGGGTCTATTTTCTGAAGAAGAAATCAGAAGTCTTTGATACCTTCGGAAAATGGAAGGCCATGGTGGAAAATGAAACTGGTTTGAAGATAAAGTGGTTAAGGTCAGACGATGGAGGAGAGTACAATGACAGTAGATTCAAAGAATTTTGCGCAAACAACGGGATCAATATGGAGAAAACTGTTTCCATGACATCGCAGCAGAATGGTGTAGCGGAACGCATGAATAGAACTTTGAATGAACGTGCCAGAAGCATGAGGATACATGTCGGCTTGCCCAAGTTCTTATGGGCTGAAGCTATCAATACCGCAGCCTACCTAATCAACCGCGGTCCCTCAGTTCCCTTGAATGGTGGAATACCTAAGTAAACCCCTTAATCTCCTCTAATCTTCACAAACAAACCTAACTAACCCCATGATCTTCCCTTATCCTCACTAACACACCCAACAACCCCTTTAAAAAAACCCACCCCTCTTCGTTTTTTCCATCTCACGGAAACCAGAGAAGGGAAGTCCAAAAAAAAATTAATAAAACAATAAAAAGAGAGAGAGAGAAGACAGAGAGAGAGAGAGAGAGAGAGAGAGAGAACGTAGGGCTGGAGCGTGTTTGAAAAATGGTGGATTTTTTCTTACTTCGGAGTTTCACACGAATTTGGGCAAGCATTCTTTTCCTCAAATCTTATTATTTTTATTATTTTTGTTTTTTGTTTTTTCCATGCGAGTATCCTTTCCTCAATTATTATGTTTATTATCATTATTATTTGGATTTCCTTCATGCAGCATCTCTTCCCCCAATTAATTTATGTATATGTATATATTTAGCTTATGCTTGCTGCAGTACTATTTTGGTTGTAGTGGTTAGTTGCTTGGACAATGACACACGGGTCCCTAGTTCAAATCCTGGACTCTACAAATTTTTTTCATAAATAAGTGTATTGATTCGGTTTGAACACAAACATGTACATTTCTGTATTGTTATGGCCATATATGCAAGTTGTTGTGGCCAGCTGCTTTGGACTGTTACTCCTAGGTCTGGAGTTCAAATCCCTTAGCCGCCAAATACTTTTATTTTTGTTGTTGGGCCTGAGTTCTTTTGTGGTCCTTGATTTTTTCTTTTTAGAGATTTTAAAGAATGTGAGGTTGCCAACATAAGAAGGGATGATGTCGTTTTTGGGTGCAGTGTTAGGATTAGTAGTTTTAGTTAGGGTTAGGTGATTATTTATAAAATTTTCTGTTTGTTATTCAAATATTAGTTCCATTATATATATATATATATATATATATATATATATATATATTAAAGCTTATTTTGAGTACCTTGTTATACTTTGAAATGGATTGTGTGGTTGAATTCCGTGTTGATTAGTAAAGTCATCAAATAGGCTAGACTGTGCATGAAGACGATTTCCGTCAAAAAAATATGATTTATAAGCATGTTTTCACTATATATATATATATATTAAAGTGAACTTGTTAGCTTATTTTGAGTACCTTGTTATACTTTGAAATGGATTGTGTGGTTGAATTCCGTGTTGATTAGTAAAGTCATCAAATAGGCTAGACTGTGCATGAAGACGATTTCCGTCAAAAAATATGATTTATAAGCGTGTTTTCACAACATGGCTATGCTCTCGATATCGATATCCCGATATGAGATTTTTCCTTGGCTATTACTATTATAACATCGACTAGACGATGCACCCCTCTTGATTTGGACATGTTCTGGGTCACGGTTATCTTTCATAGTTTTATGGAAGTCGTTCCACGGTAACACTGTGGTTAGTGCACAACATTTCATGCACAGTCACTTAGATTAAACAGAAAAACATGGGGTTTATAAAAGGGGAATTAGACAGAGAATATAACATGTATATAAGCGGGTTTGTGCGCTTTCTTGATATCCTGGTATATATATATATGTATGAAATAAGGGCCCATCCTGACTTGAAGCCGTGTTCCCGGGACGGTTTACGGGAAACCGACTTATATACATGAAATATTCTTTTATAATTCAAATAACATCTAAAATAATAATAATGTGCTTGTGTGTCTTACGATTGACCTTGGTTGATACCTATTATCAGCATTTTTTTCCATCTTTAATTGAGTTTTCATTTTTTTTCTTTATACATGCCACATTACACTTACACGCACATATTTCCTTCATTTTTCATGCTTTTTGGGAGTTTTCTGACTCCCCTGGGGTTTGCGTGCCCCAGATTCGGGAACCGTTCTTTCTTCGCAGGATCGAGATTACTTCGACGGGCAGGCTCATCAGCAGTGATCACCATTCATTCTATCAGTTATCCAATTTAGTTGATTTAGGTAGTTATTTGGTTTAGGCTTTTCTTTAGCCATATGTGGCTCTCCAGACTATGGTGTATTTTTTCCTTTCTCTTTAGATAAATTGTGGACTTGTTATTGAATTATGAAAATTTCCGATATTTCTTTATCTATACACTCCTTTTATTATCTTGGTACAAGCTCTTTGGTATAGTCTTATCTTTATATCTGTATATGGGATGATCTAGAGGCGTGAATGTGACCGTATGGTTGCATTGTCGGCCGAGTCACGTTCCAAACTATTACATTTTAGAACCAGGGCGTGACAAGGTTTTGATTGGTATCAGAGCCAGGTTAGGTTTAGGAATAGTTGTCTCGTCCTGTATACAAGTAGAAACTAAGATTGAGCTAAAAATAGAGCATGTATATGCTATGATTCTAAGTGTTAACGGTCCGATTGAATCATGGATTCTTAATTTAGGAGCATCCTACCATGGCACCCCTTGCCGGGAAATCATGGAGAACTACGTCAGCGGTAATTTCAAAAAGGTACATCTAGCAGATGATGAAACCTTGAAGATCGTTGGTAAGGGAGACATCCGATTAAAACTGCCAAATCAGACCACATGGAATCTGCAAGGAGTGAGACATATTCCTGGCCTTAAAAGAAATTTGATCTCCGTAGGACAGCTTGATGAAGAGGGTTACTGTATAACTTTCTCAAGTCATGAATGGAAGATTACCAAAGGAGCACTCATCATTGTTCGAGGTAAGAAAAGTGGTACTCTCTTTGTAACCTCTAACCTAGAGAATATTATTGCAGTAACAGATGCAGATGAAAAATCAAACCTATGGCACTAAAGGCTTGGCCATATGAGCAAGAAATGGATGAAGACACTTCTGTCAAAAGGGAAGCTGCCGGATCTGAAGAATGTGGATGTTGGCCTATGCGAGGATTGCATCTTTGGCAAACAGAAGAAAGTCAGTTTTGTAAAGATTGGCAAGACACCCAAGGCAGAAAAGTTAGAGTTGGTTCATACCGACGTATGGGGGCCATCTCCAGTTTCATCTCTTGCAGGTTCACTGTACTATATCACCTTCATTGATGATTCTACAAGGAATGTGTGGGTCTATTTTCTGAAGAAGAAATCAGAAGTCTTTGATACCTTTAGAAAATGGAAGGCAATGGTGGAAAATGAAACTGGTTTGAAGATAAGACGGTTACACAATACATTCTAGAAGAGAAAGTAGGAAAAAGTTATACTTAAAATTTATCACTGATATCAGCTTATGCATCTTTTAGTTTCGCAAAACAAATTTAGGTGGGAAGTTTGAGACAAGATGGGTATACAACATATTCTAGGAATCTAGAAGAAAAATTAGGAAAAAGAGTCGTGTTAAAGGAGCATCTTGGGAATTTTTTTAATTTCAGAAAGAAGCAATAAATCCAATAATTTATCTTTGAGAAGAAACAGATGGTAAGTAGTATTGAACTCCAATTCCTGCCCAACCTGTGCAATCAACTGGTTCATCAAACCAAGCAGTCATCTTGAACAGTTATGGGTATAGACATTGGACCATTCTATTAAATCACACTTCTCAACTGTCGTAATATGCTCTTTAAGTGTAAGGACCATAAATTTTTGATACTAGTTAAAATAATTCTCTGGTATTTTTAAATATTTAATTATTATTTTTAAAAGAGTATTTATATTTTTATTGAATTTCTACAATTTTCTATGATTTACAAATCTAAGTTTTATATTTATTTAAATGATATTATTATTTATAAATTTATTTTTTATAGTAAATATTTCTAGAATTTATCCGTTGTGTTACCGATATTATTACGTATCATTTTGAATAATATGTGGTATTATTATTATTATTACGTATATTTTTGTATAATACGTTGTATTATTAATTACATATTATTTGTATAATTTGTTGTATTATTTCTACTGTTGCGTATTACCTGTCGTATTAGTACAACTAGTATGTTTTATTATATAGATAATTATTCCATAATTATTTGATCTTAAATATAAGTAAATATATTTTTATTATTATTTATTCTCATTAAATTATACAATATGGGTATATTTCGACTATTTCGTATCAATTGTTGTAATAGCACAACATGTACATTTTCAATTATAGATAATTATTTCGTAGTTAGTTTATTTTTTAAATACCGTAATTATTTATTTTAATTATTTTGTCTTAAACCCTAACCCAAACCCTAATATATAAATATATATAATCCTCTCTTCCTCTCTCTCTTTTCCTGCTCAAAAACACGCCTCTGCCCTGTACCTTCTCTCTCCTCCTCTCTCATCTCCTCAGATCCGACCGTCACTGAGCTCGTCGCCGACGAACTCCG